>NW_026599298.1:0-300000 GCF_023634085.1 Falco cherrug | reverse complement strand
CCCCATCTCAGCCCAGAAAGCAGGTAGAACAAGTTTTGTGGTGCCTTTCAGCTGCCTACCGGGGTAGTGTAAAAACTACCAACAGAACTCGTTTCTGGCACCTTCCCCGGTGGAGTTGTGCATGGGGTGTGTTTGGAACATTTTGTCACCAGCCGAGTCGAAAATTCAGCGATTCCCCATCTCAGCCCAGAAAGCAGGTAGAACAAGTTTTGTGGTGCCTTTCAGCTGCCTACCGGGGTAGTGTAAAAACTACCAACAGAACTCGTTTCTGGCACCTTCCCCGGTGGAGTTGTGCATGGGGTGTGTTTGGAACATTTTGTCACCAGCCGAGTCCAAAATTCAGCGATTCCCCATCTCAGCCCAGAAAGCAGGTAGAACAAGTTTTGTGGTGCCTTTCAGCTGCCTACCGGGGTAGTGTAAAAACTACCAACAGAACTCGTTTCTGGCACCTTCCCCGGTGGAGTTGTGCATGGGGTGTGTTTGGAACATTTTGTCACCAGCCGAGTCCAAAATTCAGCGATTCCCCATCTCAGCCCAGAAAGCAGGTAGAACAAGTTTTGTGGTGCCTTTCTCTTGCCTACCGGGGTAGTGTAAAAACTACCAACAGAAGTCGTTTCTGGCGCCTTCCCCGGTGGAGTTGTGCATGGGGTGTGTTTGGAACATTTTGTCACCAGCCGAGTCCAAAATTCAGCGATTCCCCATCTCAGCCCAGAAAGCAGGTAGAACAAGTTTTGTGGTGCCTTTCAGCTGCCTACCGGGGTAGTGTAAAAACTACCAACAGAACTCGTTTCTGGCACCTTCCCCGGTGGAGTTGTGCATGGGGTGTGTTTGGAACATTTTGTCACCAGCCGAGTCCAAAATTCAGCGATTCCCCATCTCAGCCCAGAAAGCAGGTAGAACAAGTTTTGTGGTGCCTTTCAGCTGCCTACCGGGGTAGTGTAAAAACTACCAACAGAACTCGTTTCTGGCACCTTCCCCGGTGGAGGTGTGCATGGGGTGTGTTTGGAACATTTTGTCACCAGCCGAGTCCAAAATTCAGCGATTCTCCATCTCAGCCCAGAAAGCAGGTAGAACAAGTTTTGTGGTGCCTTTCTCTTGCCTACCGGGGTAGTGTAAAAACTACCAACAGAACTCGTTTCTGGCACCTTCCCCGGTGGAGTTGTGCATGGGGTGTGTTTGGAACATTTTGTCACCAGCCGAGTCCAAAATTCAGCGATTCCCCATCTCAGCCCAGAAAGCAGGTAGAACAAGTTTTGTGGTGCCTTTCAGCTGCCTACCGGGGTAGTGTAAAAACTACCAACAGAACTCGTTTCTGGCACCTTCCCCGGTGGAGTTGTGCATGGGGTGTGTTTGGAACATTTTGTCACCAGCCGAGTCCAAAATTCAGCGATTCCCCATCTCAGCCCAGAAAGCAGGTAGAACAAGTTTTGTGGTGCCTTGCAGCTGCCTACCGGGGTAGTGTAAAAACTACCAACAGAACTCGTTTCTGGCACCTTCCCCGGTGGAGTTGTGCATGGGGTGTGTTTGGAACATTTTGTCACCAGCCGAGTCCAAAATTCAGCGATTCCCCATCTCAGCCCAGAAAGCAGGTAGAACAAGTTTTGTGGTGCCTTTCAGCTGCCTACCGGGGTAGTGTAAAAACTACCAACAGAACTCGTTTCTGGCACCTTCCCCGGTGGAGTTGTGCATGGGGTGTGTTTGGAACATTTTGTCGCCAGCCGAGTCCAAAAGTCAGCGATTCCCCATCTCAGCCCAGAAAGCAGGTAGAACAAGTTTTGTGGTGCCTTTCAGCTGCCTACCGGGGTAGTGTAAAAACTACCAACAGAACTCGTTTCTGGCACCTTCCCCGGTGGAGTTGTGCATGGGGTGTGTTTGGAACATTTTGTCACCAGCCGAGTCCAAAAGTCAGCGATTCCCCATCTCAGCCCAGAAAGCAGGTAGAACAAGTTTTGTGGTGCCTTTCAGCTGCCTACCGGGGTAGTGTAAAAACTACCAACAGAACTCGTTTCTGGCACCTTCCCCGGTGGAGTTGTGCATGGGGTGTGTTTGGAACATTTTGTCACCAGCCGAGTCCAAAATTCAGCGATTCCCCATCTCAGCCCAGAAAGCAGGTAGAACAAGTTTTGTGGTGCCTTTCAGCTGCCTACCGGGGTAGTGTAAAAACTACCAACAGAACTCGTTTCTGGCACCTTCCCCGGTGGAGTTGTGCATGGGGTGTGTTTGGAACATTTTTTTACCAGCCGAGTCCAAAAGTCAGCCGTTCCCCATCTCAGCCCAGAAAGCAGGTAGAACAAGTTTTGTGGTGCCTTTCTCTTGCCTACCGGGGTAGTGTAAAAACTACCAACGGAACTCGATTCTGGCACCTTCCCCGGTGGAGTTGTGCATGGGGTGTGTTTGGAACATTTTGTCAGCAGCCGAGTCCAAAATTCAGCGATTCCCCATCTCAGCCCAGAAAGCAGGTAGAACAAGTTTTGTGGTGCCTTTCAGCTGCCTACCGGGGTAGTGTAAAAACTACCAACAGAACTCGTTTCTGGCACCTTCCCCGGTGGAGTTGTGCATGGGGTGTGTTTGGAACATTTTGTCACCAGCCGAGTCCAAAATTCAGCGATTCCCCATCTCAGCCCAGAAAGCAGGTAGAACAAGTTTTGTGGTGCCTTTCAGCTGCCTACCGGGGTAGTGTAAAAACTACCAACAGAACTCGTTTCTGGCACCTTCCCCGGTGGAGTTGTGCATGGGGTGTGTTTGGAACATTTTGTCACCAGCCGAGTCCAAAATTCAGCGATTCCCCATCTCAGCCCAGAAAGCAGGTACAACAAGTTTTGTGGTGCCTTTCAGCTGCCTATCGGGGTAGTGTAAAAACTACCAACAGAACTCGTTTCTGGCACCTTCCCCGGTGGAGTTGTGCATGGGGTGTGTTTGGAACATTTTGTCACCAGCCGAGTCCAAAATTCAGCGATTCCCCATCTCAGCCCAGAAAGCAGGTAGAACAAGTTTTGTGGTGCCTTTCTCTTGCCTACCGGGGTAGTGTAAAAACTACCAACAGAACTCGTTTCTGGCACCTTCCCCGGTGGAGTTGTGCATGGGGTGTGTTTGGAACATTTTGTCACCAGCCGAGTCCAAAATTCAGCGATTCCCCATCTCAGCCCAGAAAGCAGGTAGAACAAGTTTTGTGGTGCCTTTCAGGTGCCTACCGGGGTAGTGTAAAAACTACCAACAGAACTCGTTTCTGGCACCTTCCCCGGTGGAGTTGTGCATGGGGTGTGTTTGGAACATTTTGTCACCAGCCGAGTCCAAAATTCAGCGATTCCCCATCTCAGCCCAGAAAGCAGGTAGAACAAGTTTTGTGGTGCCTTTCTCTTGCCTACCGGGGTAGTGTAAAAACTACCAACAGAACTCGTTTCTGGCACCTTCCCCGGTGGAGTTGTGCATGGGGTGTGTTTGGAACATTTTGTCACCAGCCGAGTCCAAAAGTCAGCGATTCCCCATCTCAGCCCAGAAAGCAGGTAGAACAAGTTTTGTGGTGCCTTTCAGCTGCCTACCGGGGTAGTGTAAAAACTACCAACAGAACTCGTTTCTGGCACCTTCCCCGGTGGAGTTGTGCATGGGGTGTGTTTGGAACATTTTGTCACCAGCCGAGTCCAAAATTCAGCGATTCCCCATCTCAGCCCAGAAAGCAGGTAGAACAAGTTTTGTGGTGCCTTTCAGCTGCCTACCGGGGTAGTGTAAAAACTACCAACAGAACTCGTTTCTGGCACCTTCCCCGGTGGAGTTGTGCATGGGGTGTGTTTGGAACATTTTGTCACCAGCCGAGTCGAAAATTCAGCGATTCCCCATCTCAGCCCAGAAAGCAGGTAGAACAAGTTTTGTGGTGCCTTTCAGCTGCCTACCGGGGTAGTGTAAAAACTACCAACAGAACTCGTTTCTGGCACCTTCCCCGGTGGAGTTGTGCATGGGGTGTGTTTGGAACATTTTGTCACCAGCCGAGTCCAAAATTCAGCGATTCCCCATCTCAGCCCAGAAAGCAGGTAGAACAAGTTTTGTGGTGCCTTTCAGCTGCCTACCGGGGTAGTGTAAAAACTACCAACAGAACTCGTTTCTGGCACCTTCCCCGGTGGAGTTGTGCATGGGGTGTGTTTGGAACATTTTGTCACCAGCCGAGTCCAAAATTCAGCGATTCCCCATCTCAGCCCAGAAAGCAGGTAGAACAAGTTTTGTGGTGCCTTTCTCTTGCCTACCGGGGTAGTGTAAAAACTACCAACAGAAGTCGTTTCTGGCGCCTTCCCCGGTGGAGTTGTGCATGGGGTGTGTTTGGAACATTTTGTCACCAGCCGAGTCCAAAATTCAGCGATTCCCCATCTCAGCCCAGAAAGCAGGTACAACAAGTTTTGTGGTGCCTTTCAGCTGCCTACCGGGGTAGTGTAAAAACTACCAACAGAACTCGTTTCTGGCACCTTCCCCGGTGGAGTTGTGCATGGGGTGTGTTTGGAACATTTTGTCACCAGCCGAGTCCAAAATTCAGCGATTCCCCATCTCAGCCCAGAAAGCAGGTAGAACAAGTTTTGTGGTGCCTTTCAGCTGCCTACCGGGGTAGTGTAAAAACTACCAACAGAACTCGTTTCTGGCACCTTCCCCGGTGGAGGTGTGCATGGGGTGTGTTTGGAACATTTTGTCACCAGCCGAGTCCAAAATTCAGCGATTCTCCATCTCAGCCCAGAAAGCAGGTAGAACAAGTTTTGTGGTGCCTTTCTCTTGCCTACCGGGGTAGTGTAAAAACTACCAACAGAACTCGTTTCTGGCACCTTCCCCGGTGGAGTTGTGCATGGGGTGTGTTTGGAACATTTTGTCACCAGCCGAGTCCAAAATTCAGCGATTCCCCATCTCAGCCCAGAAAGCAGGTAGAACAAGTTTTGTGGTGCCTTTCAGCTGCCTACCGGGGTAGTGTAAAAACTACCAACAGAACTCCTTTCTGGCACCTTCCCCGGTGGAGTTGTGCATGGGGTGTGTTTGGAACATTTTGTCACCAGCCGAGTCCAAAATTCAGCGATTCCCCATCTCAGCCCAGAAAGCAGGTAGAACAAGTTTTGTGGTGCCTTTCAGCTGCCTACCGGGGTAGTGTAAAAACTACCAACAGAACTCGTTTCTGGCACCTTCCCCGGTGGAGGTGTGCATGGGGTGTGTTTGGAACATTTTGTCACCAGCCGAGTCCAAAATTCAGCGATTCCCCATCTCAGCCCAGAAAGCAGGTAGAACAAGTTTTGTGGTGCCTTTCAGCTGCCTACCGGGGTAGTGTAAAAACTACCAACAGAACTCGTTTCTGGCACCTTCCCCGGTGGAGTTGTGCATGGGGTGTGTTTGGAACATTTTGTCACCAGCCGAGTCCAAAAGTCAGCGATTCCCCATCTCAGCCCAGAAAGCAGGTAGAACAAGTTTTGTGGTGCCTTTCAGCTGCCTACCGGGGTAGTGTAAAAACTACCAACAGAACTCGTTTCTGGCACCTTCCCCGGTGGAGTTGTGCATGGGGTGTGTTTGGTACATTTTGTCACCAGCCGAGTCCAAAATTCAGCGATTCCCCATCTCAGCCCAGAAAGCAGATACAACAAGTTTTGTGGTGCCTTTCAGCTGCCTACCGGGGTAGTGTAAAAACTACCAACAGAACTCGTTTCTGGCACCTTCCCCGGTGGAGTTGTGCATGGGGTGTGTTTGGAACATTTTGTCACCAGCCGAGTCCAAAATTCAGCGATTCCCCATCTCAGCCCAGAAAGCAGGTAGAACAAGTTTTGTGGTGCCTTTCAGCTGCCTACCGGGGTAGTGTAAAAACTACCAACAGAACTCGTTTCTGGCACCTTCCCCGGTGGAGTTGTGCATGGGGTGTGTTTGGAACATTTTGTCACCAGCCGAGTCCAAAATTCAGCGATTCCCCATCTCAGCCCAGAAAGCAGGTAGAACAAGTTTTGTGGTGCCTTTCAGCTGCCTACCGGGGTAGTGTAAAAACTACCAACAGAACTCGTTTTCTGGCACCTTCCCCGGTGGAGTTGTGCATGGGGTGTGTTTGGAACATTTTGTCAGCAGCCGAGTCCAAAATTCAGCGATTCCCCATCTCAGCCCAGAAAGCAGGTAGAACAAGTTTTGTGGTGCCTTTCTCTTGCCTACCGGGGTAGTGTAAAAACTACCAACAGAACTCGTTTCTGGCACCTTCCCCGGTGGAGTTGTGCATGGGGTGTGTTTGGTACATTTTGTCACCAGCCGAGTCCAAAATTCAGCGATTCCCCATCTCAGCCCAGAAAGCAGGTACAACAAGTTTTGTGGTGCCTTTCAGCTGCCTACCGGGGTAGTGTAAAAAGTACCAACAGAACTCGTTTCTGGCACCTTCCCCGGTGGAGTTGTGCATGGGGTGTGTTTGGAACATTTTGTCACCAGCCGAGTCCAAAATTCAGCGATTCCCCATCTCAGCCCAGAAAGCAGGTAGAACAAGTTTTGTGGTGCCTTTCAGCTGCCTACCGGGGTAGTGTAAAAACTACCAACAGAACTCGTTTCTGGCACCTTCCCCGGTGGAGGTGTGCATGGGGTGTGTTTGGAACATTTTGTCACCAGCCGAGTCCAAAATTCAGCGATTCCCCATCTCAGCCCAGAAAGCAGGTAGAACAAGTTTTGTGGTGCCTTTCAGCTGCCTACTGGGGTAGAGTAAAAACTACCAACAGAACTCGTTTCTGGCACCTTCCCCGGTGGAGGTGTGCATGGGGTGTGTTTGGAACATTTTGTCACCAGCCGAGTCCAAAATTCAGCGATTCTCCATCTCAGCCCAGAAAGCAGGTACAACAAGTTTTGTGGTGCCTTTCTCTTGCCTACCGGGGGTAGTGTAAAAACTACCAACAGAACTCGTTTCTGGCACCTTCCCCGGTGGAGTTGTGCATGGGGTGTGTTTGGAACATTTTGTCACCAGCCGAGTCCAAAATTCAGCGATTCCCCATCTCAGCCCAGAAAGCAGGTAGAACAAGTTTTGTGGTGCCTTTCAGCTGCCTACCGGGGTAGTGTAAAAACTACCAACAGAACTCGTTTCTGGCACCTTCCCCGGTGGAGTTGTGCATGGGGTGTGTTTGGTACATTTTGTCACCAGCCGAGTCCAAAATTCAGCGATTCCCCATCTCAGCCCAGAAAGCAGGTACAACAAGTTTTGTGGTGCCTTTCAGCTGCCTACCGGGGTAGTGTAAAAACTACCAACAGAACTCGTTTCTGGCACCTTCCCCGGTGGAGTTGTGCATGGGGTGTGTTTGGAACATTTTGTCACCAGCCGAGTCCAAAATTCAGCGATTCCCCATCTCAGCCCAGAAAGCAGGTAGAACAAGTTTTGTGGTGCCTTTCAGCTGCCTACCGGGGTAGTGTAAAAACTACCAACAGAACTCGTTTCTGGCACCTTCCCCGGTGGAGTTGTGCATGGGGTGTGTTTGGAACATTTTGTCACCAGCCGAGTCCAAAATTCAGCGATTCCCCATCTCAGCCCAGAAAGCAGGTAGAACAAGTTTTGTGGTGCCTTTCAGCTGCCTACCGGGGTAGTGTAAAAACTACCAACAGAACTCGTTTCTGGCACCTTCCCCGGTGGAGTTGTGCATGGGGTGTGTTTGGAACATTTTGTCAGCAGCCGAGTCCAAAATTCAGCGATTCCCCATCTCAGCCCAGAAAGCAGGTAGAACAAGTTTTGTGGTGCCTTTCAGCTGCCTACCGGGGTAGTGTAAAAACTACCAACAGAACTCGTTTCTGGCACCTTCCCCGGTGGAGGTGTGCATGGGGTGTGTTTGGAACATTTTGTCACCAGCCGAGTCCAAAATTCAGCGATTCTCCATCTCAGCCCAGAAAGCAGGTAGAACAAGTTTTGTGGTGCCTTTCAGCTGCCTACTGGGGTAGAGTAAAAACTACCAACAGAACTCGTTTCTGGCACCTTCCCCGGTGGAGGTGTGCATGGGGTGTGTTTGGAACATTTTGTCACCAGCCGAGTCCAAAATTCAGCGATTCTCCATCTCAGCCCAGAAAGCAGGTACAACAAGTTTTGTGGTGCCTTTCTCTTGCCTACCGGGGTAGTGTAAAAACTACCAACAGAACTCGTTTCTGGCACCTTCCCCGGTGGAGTTGTGCATGGGGTGTGTTTGGAACATTTTGTCACCAGCCGAGTCCAAAATTCAGCGATTCCCCATCTCAGCCCAGAAAGCAGGTAGAACAAGTTTTGTGGTGCCTTTCAGCTGCCTACCGGGGTAGTGTAAAAACTACCAACAGAACTCGTTTCTGGCACCTTCCCCGGTGGAGTTGTGCATGGGGTGTGTTTGGAACATTTTGTCACCAGCCGAGTCCAAAATTCAGCGATTCCCCATCTCAGCCCAGAAAGCAGGTAGAACAAGTTTTGTGGTGCCTTTCTCTTGCCTACCGGGGTAGTGTAAAAACTACCAACAGAACTCGTTTCTGGCACCTTCCCCGGTGGAGTTGTGCATGGGGTGTGTTTGGAACATTTTGTCACCAGCCGAGTCCAAAATTCAGCTGTTCCCCATCTCAGCCCAGAAAGCAGGTAGAACAAGTTTTGTGGTGCCTTTCAGCTGCCTACCGGGGTAGTGTAAAAACTACCAACAGAACTCGTTTCTGGCACCTTCCCCGGTGGAGTTGTGCATGGGGTGTGTTTGGAACATTTTGTCACCAGCCGAGTCCAAAAGTCAGCGATTCCCCATCTCAGCCCAGAAAGCAGGTAGAACAAGTTTTGTGGTGCCTTTCAGCTGCCTACCGGGGTAGTGTAAAAACTACCAACAGAACTCGTTTCTGGCACCTTCCCCGGTGGAGTTGTGCATGGGGTGTGTTTGGAACATTTTGTCAGCAGCCGAGTCGAAAATTCAGCGATTCCCCATCTCAGCCCAGAAAGCAGGTAGAACAAGTTTTGTGGTGCCTTTCAGCTGCCTACCGGGGTAGTGTAAAAACTACCAACAGAACTCCTTTCTGGCACCTTCCCCGGTGGAGTTGTGCATGGGGTGTGTTTGGAACATTTTGTCACCAGCCGAGTCCAAAAGTCAGCGATTCCCCATCTCAGCCCAGAAAGCAGGTAGAACAAGTTTTGTGGTGCCTTTCAGCTGCCTACCGGGGTAGTGTAAAAACTACCAACAGAACTCGTTTCTGGCACCTTCCCCGGTGGAGTTGTGCATGGGGTGTGTTTGGAACATTTTGTCAGCAGCCGAGTCCAAAATTCAGCGATTCCCCATCTCAGCCCAGAAAGCAGGTAGAACAAGTTTTGTGGTGCCTTTCAGCTGCCTACCGGGGTAGTGTAAAAACTACCAACAGAACTCGTTTCTGGCACCTTCCCCGGTGGAGTTGTGCATGGGGTGTGTTTGGAACATTTTGTCACCAGCCGAGTCCAAAATTCAGCTGTTCCCCATCTCAGCCCAGAAAGCAGGTAGAACAAGTTTTGTGGTGCCTTTCTCTTGCCTACCGGGGTAGTGTAAATACTACCAACAGAACTCGTTTCTGGCACCTTCCCCGGTGGAGTTGTGCATGGGGTGTGTTTGGAACATTTTGTCACCAGCCGAGTCCAAAATTCAGCTGTTCCCCATCTCAGCCCAGAAAGCAGGTAGAACAAGTTTTGTGGTGCCTTTCAGCTGCCTACCGGGGTAGTGTAAAAACTACCAACAGAACTCGTTTCTGGCACCTTCCCCGGTGGAGTTGTGCATGGGGTGTGTTTGGAACATTTTGTCACCAGCCGAGTCCAAAATTCAGCGATTCCCCATCTCAGCCCAGAAAGCAGGTAGAACAAGTTTTGTGGTGCCTTTCAGCTGCCTACCGGGGTAGTGTAAAAACTACCAACAGAACTCGTTTCTGGCACCTTCCCCGGTGGAGTTGTGCATGGGGTGTGTTTGGAACATTTTGTCACCAGCCGAGTCCAAAAGTCAGCCGTTCCCCATCTCAGCCCAGAAAGCAGGTAGAACAAGTTTTGTGGTGCCTTTCAGCTGCCTACCGGGGTAGTGTAAAAACTACCAACAGAACTCGTTTCTGGCACCTTCCCCGGTGGAGTTGTGCATGGGGTGTGTTTGGAACATTTTGTCACCAGCCGAGTCCAAAATTCAGCGATTCCCCATCTCAGCCCAGAAAGCAGGTAGAACAAGTTTTGTGGTGCCTTTCAGCTGCCTACCGGGGTAGTGTAAAAACTACCAACAGAACTCGTTTCTGGCACCTTCCCCGGTGGAGTTGTGCATGGGGTGTGTTTGGAACATTTTGTCACCAGCCGAGTCCAAAATTCAGCGATTCCCCATCTCAGCCCAGAAAGCAGGTAGAACAACTTTTGTGGTGCCTTTCAGCTGCCTACCGGGGTAGTGTAAAAACTACCAACAGAACTCGTTTCTGGCACCTTCCCCGGTGGAGTTGTGCATGGGGTGTGTTTGGAACATTTTGTCACCAGCCGAGTCCAAAATTCAGCGGTTCCCCATCTCAGCCCAGAAAGCAGGTAGAACAAGTTTTGTGGTGCCTTTCAGCTGCCTACCGGGGTAGTGTAAAAACTACCAACAGAACTCGTTTCTGGCACCTTCCCCGGTGGAGTTGTGCATGGGGTGTGTTTGGAACATTTTGTCACCAGCCGAGTCCAAAATTCAGCGATTCCCCATCTCAGCCCAGAAAGCAGGTAGAACAAGTTTTGTGGTGCCTTTCAGCTGCCTACCGGGGTAGTGTAAAAACTACCAACAGAACTCGTTTCTGGCACCTTCCCCGGTGGAGTTGTGCATGGGGTGTGTTTGGAACATTTTGTCACCAGCCGAGTCCAAAATTCAGCGATTCCCCATCTCAGCCCAGAAAGCAGGTAGAACAACTTTTGTGGTGCCTTTCAGCTGCCTACCGGGGTAGTGTAAAAACTACCAACAGAACTCGTTTCTGGCACCTTCCCCGGTGGAGTTGTGCATGGGGTGTGTTTGGAACATTTTGTCACCAGCCGAGTCCAAAATTCAGCGATTCCCCATCTCAGCCCAGAAAGCAGGTAGAACAACTTTTGTGGTGCCTTTCAGCTGCCTACCGGGGTAGTGTAAAAACTACCAACAGAACTCGTTTCTGGCACCTTCCCCGGTGGAGCTGTGCATGGGGTGTGTTTGGAACATTTTGTCACCAGCCGAGTCCAAAATTCAGCGATTCCCCATCTCAGCCCAGAAAGCAGGTAGAACAAGTTTTGTGGTGCCTTTCAGCTGCCTACCGGGGTAGTGTAAAAACTACCAACAGAACTCGTTTCTGGCACCTTCCCCGGTGGAGTTGTGCATGGGGTGTGTTTGGAACATTTTGTCACCAGCCGAGTCCAAAATTCAGCGATTCCCCATCTCAGCCCAGAAAGCAGGTAGAACAAGTTTTGTGGTGCCTTTCAGCTGCCTACCGGGGTAGTGTAAAAACTACCAACAGAACTCGTTTCTGGCACCTTCCCCGGTGGAGTTGTGCATGGGGTGTGTTTGGAACATTTTGTCACCAGCCGAGTCCAAAATTCAGCGATTCCCCATCTCAGCCCAGAAAGCAGGTAGAACAAGTTTTGTGGTGCCTTTCTCTTGCCTACCGGGGTAGTGTAAAAACTACCAACAGAACTCGTTTCTGGCACCTTCCCCGGTGGAGTTGTGCATGGGGTGTGTTTGGAACATTTTGTCACCAGCCGAGTCCAAAAGTCAGCCGTTCCCCATCTCAGCCCAGAAAGCAGGTACAACAAGTTTTGTGGTGCCTTTCAGCTGCCTACCGGGGTAGTGTAAAAACTACCAACAGAACTCGTTTCTGGCACCTTCCCCGGTGGAGTTGTGCATGGGGTGTGTTTGGAACATTTTGTTACCAGCCGAGTCCAAAATTCAGCGATTCCCCATCTCAGCCCAGAAAGCAGGTAGAACAAGTTTTGTGGTGCCTTTCTCTTGCCTACCGGGGTAGTGTAAAAACTACCAACAGAACTCGTTTCTGGCACCTTTGCCGGTGGAGCTGTGCATGGGGTGTGTTTGGAACATTTTGTCACCAGCCGAGTCCAAAACTCAGCTGTTCCCCATCTCAGCCCAGAAAGCAGGTAGAAAAACTTTTGTGGTGCCTTTCAGCTGCCTACCGGGGTAGTGTAAAAACTACCAACAGAACTCGTTTCTGGCACCTTTGCCGGTGGAGCTGTGCATGGGGTGTGTTTGGAACATTTTGTCACCAGCCGAGTCCAAAATTCAGCGATTCCCCATCTCAGCCCAGAAAGCAGGTAGAACCAGTTTTGTGGTGCCTTTCTCTTGCCTACCGGGGTAGTGTAAAAAGTACCAACAGAACTCGTTTCTGGCACCTTCCCCGGTGGAGTTGTGCATGGGGTGTGTTTGGAACATTTTGTCACCAGCCGAGTCCAAAACTCAGCTGTTCCCCATCTCAGCCCAGAAAGCAGGTAGAACAAGTTTTGTGGTGCCTTTCAGCTGCCTACCGGGGTAGTGTAAAAACTACCAACAGAACTCGTTTTTGGCACCTTTGCCGGTGGAGCTGTGCATGGGGTGTGTTTGGAACATTTTGTTACCAGCCGAGTCCAAAATTCAGCCGTTCCCCATCTCAGCCCAGAAAGCAGGCAGAACAAGTTTTGTGGTGCCTTTCAGCTGCCTACCGGGGTAGTGTAAAAACTACCAACAGAACTCCTTTCTGGCACCTTCCTCGGTGGAGTTGTGCATGGGGTGTGTTTGGAACATTTTGTCAGCAGCCGAGTCCAAAACTCAGCTGTTCCCCATCTCAGCCCAGAAAGCAGGTAGAAAAACTTTTGTGGTGCCTTTCAGCTGCCTACCGGGGTAGTGTAAAAACTACCAACAGAACTCGTTTCTGGCACCTTTGCCGGTGGAGCTGTGCATGGGGTGTGTTTGGAACATTTTGTCACCAGCCGAGTCCAAAATTCAGCGATTCCCCATCTCAGCCCAGAAAGCAGGTAGAACAAGTTTTGTGGTGCCTTTCTCTTGCCTACCGGGGTAGTGTAAAAAGTACCAACAGAACTCGTTTCTGGCACCTTCCCCGGTGGAGTTGTGCATGGGGTGTGTTTGGAACATTTTGTCACCAGCCGAGTCCAAAACTCAGCTGTTCCCCATCTCAGCCCAGAAAGCAGGTAGAACAAGTTTTGTGGTGCCTTTCAGCTGCCTACCGGGGTAGTGTAAAAACTACCAACAGAACTCGTTTTTGGCACCTTCCCCGGTGGAGGTGTGCATGGGGTGTGTTTGGAACATTTTGTTACCAGCCGAGTCCAAAATTCAGCCGTTCCCCATCTCAGCCCAGAAAGCAGGCAGAACAAGTTTTGTGGTGCCTTTCAGCTGCCTACCGGGGTAGTGTAAAAACTACCAACAGAACTCCTTTCTGGCACCTTCCTCGGTGGAGTTGTGCATGGGGTGTGTTTGGAACATTTTGTCAGCAGCCGAGTCCAAAACTCAGCTGTTCCCCATCTCAGCCCAGAAAGCATGTAGAACAAGTTTTGTGGTGCCTTTCAGCTGCCTACCGGGGTAGTGTAAAAACTACCAACAGAACTCGTTTCTGGCACCTTTGCCGGTGGAGCTGTGCATGGGGTGTGTTTGGAACATTTTGTTACCAGCCGAGTCCAAAATTCAGCCGTTCCCCATCTCAGCCCAGAAAGCAGGCAGAACAAGTTTTGTGGTGCCTTTCAGCTGCCTACCGGGGTAGTGTAAAAACTACCAACAGAACTCGTTTCTGGCACCTTCCTCGGTGGAGCTGTGCATGGGGTATGTTTGGAACATCTTGTTACCAGCCGAGTCCAAAATTCAGCGATTCCCCATCTCAGCCCAGAAAGCAGGTAGAACAAGTTTTGTGGTGCCTTTCAGCTGCCTACCGGGGTAGTGTAAAAACTACCAACAGAACTCGTTTCTGGCACCTTCCCCGGTGGAGTTGTGCATGGGGTGTGTTTGGAACATTCTGTCACCAGCCGAGTCCAAAACTCAGCTGTTCCCCATCTCAGCCCAGAAAGCAGGTAGAACAAGTTTTGTGGTGCCTTTCAGCTGCCTACCGGGGTACTGTAAAAACTACCAACAGAACTCATTTCTGGCACCTTCCCCGGTGGAGGTGTGCATGGGGTGTGTTTGGAACATTTTGTCACCAGCCGAGTCCAAAATTCAGCGATTCTCCATCTCAGCCCAGAAAGCAGGTAGAACAAGTTTTGTGGTGCCTTTCAGCTGCCTACCGGGGTAGTGTAAAAACTACCAACAGAACTCGTTTCTGGCACCTTCCCCGGTGGAGTTGTGCATGGGGTGTGTTTGGAACATTTTGTCAGCAGCCGAGTCCAAAATTCAGCGATTCCCCATCTCAGCCCAGAAAGCAGGTAGAACAAGTTTTGTGGTGCCTTTCAGCTGCCTACCGGGGTAGTGTAAAAACTACCAACAGAACTCGTTTCTGGCACCTTCCCCGGTGGAGTTGTGCATGGGGTGTGTTTGGAACATTTTGTCACCAGCCGAGTCCAAAATTCAGCGATTCCCCATCTCAGCCCAGAAAGCAGGTAGAACAAGTTTTGTGGTGCCTTTCTCTTGCCTACCGGGGTAGTGTAAAAACTACCAACAGAACTCGTTTCTGGCACCTTTGCCGGTGGAGCTGTGCATGGGGTGTGTTTGGAACATTTTGTCACCAGCCGAGTCCAAAATTCAGCGATTCCCCATCTCAGCCCAGAAAGCAGGTAGAACAAGTTTTGTGGTGCCTTTCTCTTGCCTACCGGGGTAGTGTAAAAACTACCAACAGAACTCGTTTCTGGCACCTTCCCCGGTGGAGTTGTGCATGGGGTGTGTTTGGAACATTTTGTCACCAGCCGAGTCCAAAATTCAGCGATTCCCCATCTCAGCCCAGAAAGCAGGTAGAACAAGTTTTGTGGTGCCTTTCAGCTGCCTACCGGGGTAGTGTAAAAACTACCAACAGAACTCGTTTCTGGCACCTTCCCCGGTGGAGCTGTGCATGGGGTGTGTTTGGAACATTTTGTCACCAGCCGAGTCCAAAATTCAGCGATTCCCCATCTCAGCCCAGAAAGCAGGTAGAACAAGTTTTGTGGTGCCTTTCAGCTGCCTACCGGGGTAGTGTAAAAACTACCAACAGAACTCATTTCTGGCACCTTCCCCGGTGGAGTTGTGCATGGGGTGTGTTTGGAACATTTTGTCACCAGCCGAGTCCAAAACTCAGCGATTCTCCATCTCAGCCCAGAAAGCAGGTAGAACAAGTTTTGTGGTGCCTTTCAGCTGCCTACCGGGGTAGTGTAAAAACTACCAACAGAACTCGTTTCTGGCACCTTCCCCGGTGGAGTTGTGCATGGGGTGTGTTTGGAACATTTTGTCAGCAGCCGAGTCCAAAACTCAGCTGTTCCCCATCTCAGCCCAGAAAGCAGGTAGAACAAGTTTTGTGGTGCCTTTCAGCTGCCTACCGGGGTAGTGTAAAAACTACCAACAGAACTCGTTTTTGGCACCTTCCCCGGTGGAGGTGTGCATGGGGTGTGTTTGGAACATTTTGTCACCAGCCGAGTCCAAAATTCAGCAATTCCCCATCTCAGCCCAGAAAGCAGGTAGAACAAGTTTTGTGGTGCCTTTCAGCTGCCTACCGGGGTAGTGTAAAAACTACCAACAGAACTCGTTTCTGGCACCTTCCCCGGTGGAGTTGTGCATGGGGTGTGTTTGGAACATTTTGTCACCAGCCGAGTCGAAAATTCAGCGATTCCCCATCTCAGCCCAGAAAGCAGGTAGAACAACTTTTGTGGTGCCTTTCAGCTGCCTACCGGGGTAGTGTAAAAACTACCAACAGAACTCGTTTCTGGCACCTTTGCCGGTGGAGCTGTGCATGGGGTGTGTTTGGAACATTTTGTTACCAGCCGAGTCCAAAATTCAGCCATTCCCCATCTCAGCCCAGAAAGCAGGCAGAACAAGTTTTGTGGTGCCTTTCAGCTGCCTACCGGGGTAGTGTAAAAACTACCAACAGAACTCGTTTCTGGCACCTTCCCCGGTGGAGTTGTGCATGGGGTGTGTTTGGAACATTTTGTTACCAGCCGAGTCCAAAATTCAGCGATTCCCCATCTCAGCCCAGAAAGCAGGTAGAACAAGTTTTGTGGTGCCTTTCAGCTGCCTACCGGGGTAGTGTAAAAACTACCAACAGAACTCGTTTCTGGCACCTTCCCCGGTGGAGTTGTGCATGGGGTGTGTTTGGAACATTTTGTCACCAGCCGAGTCGAAAATTAAGCGATTCCCCATCTCAGCCCTGAAAGCAGGTAGAACAAGTTTTGTAGTGCCTTTCTCTTGCCTACCGGGGTAGTGTAAAAACTACCAACAGAACTCGTTTCTGGCACCTTTGCCGGTGGAGCTGTGCATGGGGTGTGTTTGGAACATTTTGTCACCAGCCGAGTCCAAAACTCAGCTGTTCCCCATCTCAGCCCAGAAAGCAGGTAGAAAAACTTTTGTGGTGCCTTTCAGCTGCCTACCGGGGTAGTGTAAAAACTACCAACAGAACTCGTTTCTGGCACCTTTGCCGGTGGAGCTGTGCATGGGGTGTGTTTGGAACATTTTGTCACCAGCCGAGTCCAAAATTCAGCGATTCCCCATCTAAGCCCAGAAGCAGGTAGAACAAGTTTTGTGGTGCCTTTCAGCTGCCTACCGGGGTAGTGTAAAAACTACCAACAGAACTCGTTTCTGGCACCTTCCACGGTGGAGTTGTGCATGGGGTGTGTTTGGAACATTTTGTCACCAGCCGAGTCCAAAATTCAGCGATTCCCCATCTCAGCCCAGAAAGCAGGTAGAACAACTTTTGTGGTGCCTTTCAGCTGCCTACCGGGGTAGTGTAAAAACTACCAACAGAACTCGTTTCTGGCACCTTTGCCGGTGGAGCTGTGCATGGGGTGTGTTTGGAACATTTTGTTACCAGCCAAGTCCAAAATTCAGCCGCTCCCCATCTCAGCCCAGAAAGCAGGCAGAACAAGTTTTGTGGTGCCTTTCAGCTGCCTACCGGGGTAGTGTAAAAACTACCAACAGAACTCGTTTCTGGCACCTTCCTCGGTGGAGTTGTGCATGGGGTGTGTTTGGAACATTTTGTCACCAGCCGAGTCCAAAATTCAGCCGTTCCCCATCTCAGCCCAGAAAGCAGGTAGAACAAGTTTTGTGGTGCCTTTCAGCTGCCTACCGGGGTAGTGTAAAAACTACCAACAGAACTCGTTTCTGGCACTTTTGCCGGTGGAGCTGTGCATGGGGTGTGTTTGGAACATTTTGTTACCAGCCGAGTCCAAAATTCAGCCGTTCCCCATCTCAGCCCAGAAAGCAGGCAGAACAAGTTTTGTGGTGCCTTTCAGCTGCCTACCGGGGTAGTGTAAAAACTACCAACAGAACTCGTTTCTGGCACCTTCCTCGGTGGAGCTGTGCATGGGGTGTGTTTGGAACATCTTGTTACCAGCCGAGTCCAAAATTCAGCCGTTCCCCATCTCAGCCCAGAAAGCAGGTAGAACAAGTTTTGTGGTGCCTTTCAGCTGCCTACCGGGGTAGTGTAAAAACTACCAACAGAACTCGTTTCTGGCACCTTTGCCGGTGGAGTTGTGCATGGGGTGTGTTTGGAACATTTTGTCACCAGCCGAGTCCAAAATACAGCGATTCCCCATCTCAGCCCAGAAAGCAGGTAGAACAAGTTTTGTGGTGCCTTTCAGCTGCCTACCGGGGTAGTGTAAAAACTACCAACAGAACTCGTTTCTGGCACCTTCCCCGGTGGAGTTGTGCATGGGGTGTGTTTGGAACATTTTGTTACCAGCCGAGTCCAAAATTCAGCGATTCCCCATCTCAGCCCAGAAAGCAGGTAGAACAAGTTTTGTGGTGCCTTTCAGCTGCCTACCGGGGTAGTGTAAAAACTACCAACAGAACTCGTTTCTGGCACCTTCCCCGGTGGAGTTGTGCATGGGGTGTGTTTGGAACATTTTGTCACCAGCCGAGTCGAAAATTCAGCCGTTCCCCATCTCAGCCCAGAAAGCAGGTAGAACAAGTTTTGTAGTGCCTTTCAGCTGCCTACCAGGGTAGTGTAAAAACTACCAACAGAACTCGTTTCTGGCACCTTTGCCGGTGGAGCTGTGCATGGGGTGTGTTTGGAACATTTTGTCACCAGCCGAGTCCAAAAAACTCAGCTGTTCCCCATCTCAGCCCAGAAAGCAGGTAGAAAAACTTTTGTGGTGCCTTTCAGCTGCCTACCGGGGTAGTGTAAAAACTACCAACAGAACTCGTTTCTGGCACCTTTGCCGGTGGAGCTGTGCATGGGGTGTGTTTGGAACATTTTGTCACCAGCCGAGTCCAAAATTCAGCGATTCCCCATCTAAGCCCAGAAGCAGGTAGAACAAGTTTTGTGGTGCCTTTCAGCTGCCTACCGGGGTAGTGTAAAAACTACCAACAGAACTCGTTTCTGGCACCTTCCCCGGTGGAGTTGTGCATGGGGTGTGTTTGGAACATTTTGTCACCAGCCGAGTCCAAAATTCAGCGATTCCCCATCTCAGCCCAGAAAGCAGGTAGAAAAACATTTGTGGTGCCTTTCAGCTGCCTACCGGGGTAGTGTAAAAACTACCAACAGAACTCGTTTCTGGCACCTTTGCCGGTGGAGCTGTGCATGGGGTGTGTTTGGAACATTTTGTTACCAGCCGAGTCCAAAATTCAGCCGTTCCCCATCTCAGCCCAGAAAGCAGGCAGAACAAGTTTTGTGGTGCCTTTCAGCTGCCTACCGGGGTAGTGTAAAAACTACCAACAGAACTCGTTTCTGGCACCTTCCTCGGTGGAGCTGTGCATGGGGTGTGTTTGGAACATCTTGTTACCAGCCGAGTCCAAAATTCAGCCGTTCCCCATCTCAGCCCAGAAAGCAGGTAGAACAAGTTTTGTGGTGCCTTTCAGCTGCCTACCGGGGTAGTGTAAAAACTACCAACAGAACTCGTTTCTGGCACCTTCCCCGGTGGAGTTGTGCATGGGGTGTGTTTGGAACATTTTGTCACCAGCCGAGTTGAAAATTCAGCGATTCCCCATCTCAGCCCAGAAAGCAGGTAGAACAAGTTTTGTGGTACCTTTCAGCTGCCTACCGGGGTAGTGTAAAAACTACCAACAGAACTCGTTTCTGGCACCTTCCCCGGTGGAGGTGTGCATGGGGTGTGTTTGGAACATTTTGTCACCAGCCGAGTCCAAAATTCAGCGATTCCCCATCTAAGCCCAGAAGCAGGTAGAACAAGTTTTGTGGTGCCTTTCAGCTGCCTACCGGGGTAGTGTAAAAACTACCAACAGAACTCGTTTCTGGCACCTTCCCCGGTGGAGTTGTGCATGGGGTGTGTTTGGAACATTTTGTCACCAGCCGAGTCCAAAACTCAGCGATTCCCCATCTCAGCCCAGAAAGCAGGTAGAAAAACTTTTGTGGTGCCTTTCAGCTGCCTACCGGGGTAGTGTAAAAACTACCAACAGAACTCGTTTCTGGCACCTTCCCCGGTGGAGCTGTGCATGGGGTGTGTTTGGAACATTTTGTTACCAGCCGAGTCCAAAATTCAGCCGTTCCCCATCTCAGCCCAGAAAGCAGGCAGAACAAGTTTTGTGGTGCCTTTCAGCTGCCTACCGGGGTAGTGTAAAAACTACCAACAGAACTCGTTTCTGGCACCTTCCTCGGTGGAGCTGTGCATGGGGTGTGTTTGGAACATCTTGTTACCAGCCGAGTCCAAAATTCAGCCGTTCCCCATCTCAGCCCAGAAAGCAGGTAGAACAAGTTTTGTGGTGCCTTTCAGCTGCCTACCGGGGTAGTGTAAAAACTACCAACAGAACTCGTTTCTGGCACCTTCCCCGGTGGAGTTGTGCATGGGGTGTGTTTGGAACATTCTGTCACCAGCCGAGTCCAAAACTCAGCTGTTCCCCATCTCAGCCCAGAAAGCAGGTAGAACAAGTTTTGTGGTACCTTTCAGCTGCCTACCGGGGTAGTGTAAAAACTACCAACAGAACTCGTTTCTGGCACCTTCCCCGGTGGAGGTGTGCATGGGGTGTGTTTGGAACATTTTGTCACCAGCCGAGTCCAAAATTCAGCGATTCCCCATCTAAGCCCAGAAAGCAGGTAGAACAAGTTTTGTGGTGCCTTTCAGCTGCCTACCGGGGTAGTGTAAAAACTACCAACAGAACTCGTTTCTGGCACCTTCCCCGGTGGAGTTGTGCATGGGGTGTGTTTGGAACATTTTGTCACCAGCCGAGTCCAAAACTCAGCGATTCCCCATCTCAGCCCAGAAAGCAGGTAGAAAAACTTTTGTGGTGCCTTTCAGCTGCCTACCGGGGTAGTGTAAAAACTACCAACAGAACTCGTTTCTGGCACCTTCCCCGGTGGAGCTGTGCATGGGGTGTGTTTGGAACATTTTGTTACCAGCCGAGTCCAAAATTCAGCCGTTCCCCATCTCAGCCCAGAAAGCAGGCAGAACAAGTTTTGTGGTGCCTTTCAGCTGCCTACCGGGGTAGTGTAAAAACTACCAACAGAACTCGTTTCTGGCACCTTCCTCGGTGGAGCTGTGCATGGGGTGTGTTTGGAACATCTTGTTACCAGCCGAGTCCAAAATTCAGCCGTTCCCCATCTCAGCCCAGAAAGCAGGTAGAACAAGTTTTGTGGTGCCTTTCAGCTGCCTACCGGGGTAGTGTAAAAACTACCAACAGAACTCGTTTCTGGCACCTTCCCCGGTGGAGTTGTGCATGGGGTGTGTTTGGAACATTCTGTCACCAGCCGAGTCCAAAACTCAGCTGTTCCCCATCTCAGCCCAGAAAGCAGGTAGAACAAGTTTTGTGGTACCTTTCAGCTGCCTACCGGGGTAGTGTAAAAACTACCAACAGAACTCGTTTCTGGCACCTTCCCCGGTGGAGGTGTGCATGGGGTGTGTTTGGAACATTTTGTCACCAGCCGAGTCCAAAATTCAGCGATTCCCCATCTAAGCCCAGAAGCAGGTAGAACAAGTTTTGTGGTGCCTTTCAGCTGCCTACCGGGGTAGTGTAAAAACTACCAACAGAACTCGTTTCTGGCACCTTCCCCGGTGGAGTTGTGCATGGGGTGTGTTTGGAACATTTTGTCACCAGCCGAGTCCAAAACTCAGCGATTCCCCATCTCAGCCCAGAAAGCAGGTAGAACAAGTTTTGTGGTGCCTTTCAGCTGCCTACCGGGGTAGTGTAAAAAGTACCAACAGAACTCGTTTCTGGCACCTTTGCCGGTGGAGCTGTGCATGGGGTGTGTTTGGAACATTTTGTTACCAGCCGAGTCCAAAATTCAGCCGTTCCCCATCTCAGCCCAGAAAGCAGGCAGAACAAGTTTTGTGGTGCCTTTCAGCTGCCTACCGGGGTAGTGTAAAAACTACCAACAGAACTCGTTTCTGGCACCTTCCTCGGTGGACTTGTGCATGGGGTGTGTTTGGAACATTTTGTCAGCAGCCGAGTCCAAAACTCAGCTGTTCCCCATCTCAGCCCAGAAAGCAGGTAGAACAAGTTTTGTGGTGCCTTTCAGCTGCCTACCGGGGTAGTGTAAAAACTACCAACAGAACTCGTTTCTGGCACCTTTGCCGGTGGAGCTGTGCATGGGGTGTGTTTGGAACATTTTGTTACCAGCCGAGTCCAAAATTCAGCGATTCCCCATCTCAGCCCAGAAAGCAGGTAGAACAAGTTTTGTGGTGCCTTTCAGCTGCCTACCGGGGTAGTGTAAAAACTACCAACAGAACTCGTTTCTGGCACCTTCCTCGGTGGAGCTGTGCATGGGGTGTGTTTGGAACATCTTGTTACCAGCCGAGTCCAAAATTCAGCCGTTCCCCATCTCAGCCCAGAAAGCAGGTAGAACAAGTTTTGTGGTGCCTTTCTCTTGCCTACCGGGGTAGTGTAAAAACTACCAACAGAACTCGTTTCTGGCACCTTCCCCGGTGGAGTTGTGCATGGGGTGTGTTTGGAACATTCTGTCACCAGCCGAGTCCAAAACTCAGCTGTTCCCCATCTCAGCCCAGAAAGCAGGTAGAACAAGTTTTGTGGTGCCTTTCAGCTGCCTACCGGGGTAGTGTAAAAACTACCAACAGAACTCGTTTCTGGCACCTTCCCCGGTGGAGGTGTGCATGGGGTGTGTTTGGAACATTTTGTCACCAGCCGAGTCCAAAATTCAGCCGTTCCCCATCTCAGCCCAGAAAGCAGGTAGAACAAGTTTTGTGGTGCCTTTCAGCTGCCTACCGGGGTAGTGTAAAAACTACCAACAGAACTCGTTTCTGGCACCTTTGCCGGTGGAGCTGTGCATGGGGTGTGTTTGGAACATTTTGTTACCAGCCGAGTCCAAAATTCAGCCGTTCCCCATCTCAGCCCAGAAAGAAGCAGAACAAGTTTTGTGGTGCCTTTCAGCTGCCTACCGGGGTAGTGTAAAAACTACCAACAGAACTCGTTTCTGGCACCTTCCTCGGTGGAGCTGTGCATGGGGTGTGTTTGGAACATCTTGTTACCAGCCGAGTCCAAAATTCAGCCGTTCCCCATCTCAGCCCAGAAAGCAGGTAGAACAAGTTTTGTGGTGCCTTTCAGCTGCCTACCGGGGTAGTGTAAAAACTACCAACAGAACTCGTTTCTGGCACCTTCCCCGGTGGAGTTGTGCATGGGGTGTGTTTGGAACATTCTGTCACCAGCCGAGTCCAAAATTTAGCCGTTCCCCATCTCAGCCCAGAAAGCAGGCAGAACAAGTTTTGTGGTGCCTTTCAGCTGCCTACCGGGGTAGTGTAAAAACTACCAACAGAACTCGTTTCTGGCACCTTCCCCGGTGGAGTTGTGCATGGGGTGTGTTTGGAACATTTTGTCAGCAGCCGAGTCCAAAATTCAGCGATTCCCCATCTCAGCCCAGAAAGCAGGTAGAACAAGTTTTGTGGTGCCTTTCAGCTGCCTACCGGGGTAGTGTAAAAACTACCAACAGAACTCGTTTCTGGCACCTTCCTCGGTGGAGCTGTGCATGGGGTGTGTTTGGAACATCTTGTTACCAGCCGAGTCCAAAATTCAGCCGTTCCCCATCTCAGCCCAGAAAGCAGGTAGAACAAGTTTTGTGGTGCCTTTCAGCTGCCTACCGGGGTAGTGTAAAAACTACCAACAGAACTCGTTTCTGGCACCTTCCCCGGTGGAGTTGTGCATGGGGTGTGTTTGGAACATTCTGTCACCAGCCGAGTCCAAAACTCAGCTGTTCCCCATCTCAGCCCAGAAAGCAGGTAGAACAAGTTTTGTGGTGCCTTTCAGCTGCCTACCGGGGTAGTGTAAAAACTACCAACAGAACTCGTTTCTGGCACCTTCCCCGGTGGAGTTGTGCATGGGGTGTGTTTGGAACATTTTGTCACCAGCCGAGTCCAAAATTCAGCGATTCCCCATCTCAGCCCAGAAAGCAGGTAGAACAAGTTTTGTGGTGCCTTTCAGCTGCCTACCGGGGTAGTGTAAAAACTACCAACAGAACTCGTTTCTGGCACCTTTGCCGGTGGAGCTGTGCATGGGGTGTGTTTGGAACATTTTGTCACCAGCCGAGTCCAAAACTCAGCTGTTCCCCATCTCAGCCCAGAAAGCAGGTAGAAAAACTTTTGTGGTGCCTTTCAGCTGCCTACCGGGGTAGTGTAAAAACTACCAACAGAACTCGTTTCTGGCACCTTTGCCGGTGGAGCTGTGCATGGGGTGTGTTTGGAACATTTTGTCACCAGCCGAGTCCAAAATTCAGCGATTCCCCATCTAAGCCCAGAAGCAGGTAGAACAAGTTTTGTGGTGCCTTTCAGCTGCCTACCGGGGTAGTGTAAAAACTACCAACAGAACTCGTTTCTGGCACCTTCCCCGGTGGAGTTGTGCATGGGGTGTGTTTGGAACATTTTGTCACCAGCCGAGTCCAAAATTCAGCGATTCCCCATCTCAGCCCAGAAAGCAGGTACAACAAGTTTTGTGGTGCCTTTCAGCTGCCTACCGGGGTAGTGTAAAAACTACCAACAGAACTCGTTTCTGGCACCTTTGCCGGTGGAGCTGTGCATGGGGTGTGTTTGGAACATTTTGTTACCAGCCGAGTCCAAAATTCAGCGATTCCCCATCTCAGCCCAGAAAGCAGGTAGAACAAGTTTTGTGGTGCCTTTCAGCTGCCTACCGGGGTAGTGTAAAAACTACCAACAGAACTCGTTTCTGGCACCTTCCTCGGTGGAGTTGTGCATGGGGTGTGTTTGGAACATTTTGTCACCAGCCGAGTCCAAAATTCAGCCGTTCCCCATCTCAGCCCAGAAAGCAGGTAGAACAAGTTTTGTGGTGCCTTTCAGCTGCCTACCGGGGTAGTGTAAAAACTACCAACAGAACTCGTTTCTGGCACCTTTGCCGGTGGAGCTGTGCATGGGGTGTGTTTGGAACATTTTGTTACCAGCCGAGTCCAAAATTCAGCCGTTCCCCATCTCAGCCCAGAAAGCAGGCAGAACAAGTTTTGTGGTGCCTTTCAGCTGCCTACCGGGGTAGTGTAAAAACTACCAACAGAACTCGTTTCTGGCACCTTCCTCGGTGGAGCTGTGCATGGGGTGTGTTTGGAACATTTTGTCACCAGCCGAGTCCAAAACTCAGCTGTTCCCCATCTCAGCCCAGAAAGCAGGTAGAAAAACTTTTGTGGTGCCTTTCAGCTGCCTACCGGGGTATTGTAAAAACTACCAACAGAACTCGTTTCTGGCACCTTTGCCGGTGGAGCTGTGCATGGGGTGTGTTTGGAACATTTTGTCACCAGCCGAGTCCAAAATTCAGCGATTCCCCATCTAAGCCCAGAAGCAGGTAGAACAAGTTTTGTGGTGCCTTTCAGCTGCCTACCGGGGTAGTGTAAAAACTACCAACAGAACTCGTTTCTGGCACCTTCCCCGGTGGAGTTGTGCATGGGGTGTGTTTGGAACATTTTGTCACCAGCCGAGTCCAAAATTCAGCCGTTCCCCATCTCAGCCCAGAAAGCAGGTAGAACAAGTTTTGTGGTGCCTTTCAGCTGCCTACCGGGGTAGTGTAAAAACTACCAACAGAACTCCTTTCTGGCACCTTTGCCGGTGGAGCTGTGCATGGGGTGTGTTTGGAACATTTTGTTACCAGCCGAGTCCAAAATTCAGCCGTTCCCCATCTCAGCCCAGAAAGCAGGCAGAACAAGTTTTGTGGTGCCTTTCAGCTGCCTACCGGGGTAGTGTAAAAACTACCAACAGAACTCGTTTCTGGCACCTTCCTCGGTGGAGTTGTGCATGGGGTGTGTTTGGAACATTTTGTCACCAGCCGAGTCCAAAATTCAGCCGTTCCCCATCTCAGCCCAGAAAGCAGGTAGAACAAGTTTTGTGGTGCCTTTCAGCTGCCTACCGGGGTAGTGTAAAAACTACCAACAGAACTCGTTTCTGGCACCTTTGCCGGTGGAGCTGTGCATGGGGTGTGTTTGGAACATTTTGTTACCAGCCGAGTCCAAAATTCAGCCGTTCCCCATCTCAGCCCAGAAAGCAGGCAGAACAAGTTTTGTGGTGCCTTTCAGCTGCCTACCGGGGTAGTGTAAAAACTACCAACAGAACTCGTTTCTGGCACCTTCCTCGGTGGAGCTGTGCATGGGGTGTGTTTGGAACATCTTGTTACCAGCCGAGTCCAAAATTCAGCCGTTCCCCATCTCAGCCCAGAAAGCAGGTAGAACAAGTTTTGTGGTGCCTTTCAGCTGCCTACCGGGGTAGTGTAAAAACTACCAACAGAACTCGTTTCTGGCACCTTCCCCGGTGGAGTTGTGCATGGGGTGTGTTTGGAACATTCTGTCACCAGCCGAGTCCAAAACTCAGCTGTTCCCCATCTCAGCCCAGAAAGCAGGTAGAACAAGTTTTGTGGTGCCTTTCAGCTGCCTACCGGGGTAGTGTAAAAACTACCAACAGAACTCGTTTCTGGCACCTTCCCCGGTGGAGTTGTGCATGGGGTGTGTTTGGAACATTTTGTCACCAGCCGAGTCCAAAATTCAGCGATTCCCCATCTAAGCCCAGAAGCAGGTAGAACAAGTTTTGTGGTGCCTTTCAGCTGCCTACCGGGGTAGTGTAAAAACTACCAACAGAACTCCTTTCTGGCACCTTTGCCGGTGGAGCTGTGCATGGGGTGTGTTTGGAACATTTTGTTACCAGCCGAGTCCAAAATTCAGCCGTTCCCCATCTCAGCCCAGAAAGCAGGCAGAACAAGTTTTGTGGTGCCTTTCAGCTGCCTACCGGGGTAGTGTAAAAACTACCAACAGAACTCGTTTCTGGCACCTTCCCCGGTGGAGTTGTGCATGGGGTGTGTTTGGAACATTTTGTCACCAGCCGAGTCCAAAATTCAGCCGTTCCCCATCTCAGCCCAGAAAGCAGGTAGAACAAGTTTTGTGGTGCCTTTCAGCTGCCTACCGGGGTAGTGTAAAAACTACCAACAGAACTCGTTTCTGGCACCTTTGCCGGTGGAGCTGTGCATGGGGTGTGTTTGGAACATTTTGTTACCAGCCGAGTCCAAAATTCAGCCGTTCCCCATCTCAGCCCAGAAAGCAGGCAGAACAAGTTTTGTGGTGCCTTTCAGCTGCCTACCGGGGTAGTGTAAAAACTACCAACAGAACTCGTTTCTGGCACCTTCCTCGGTGGAGCTGTGCATGGGGTGTGTTTGGAACATCTTGTTACCAGCCGAGTCCAAAATTCAGCCGTTCCCCATCTCAGCCCAGAAAGCAGGTAGAACAAGTTTTGTGGTGCCTTTCAGCTGCCTACCGGGGTAGTGTAAAAACTACCAACAGAACTCGTTTCTGGCACCTTCCCCGGTGGAGTTGTGCATGGGGTGTGTTTGGAACATTCTGTCACCAGCCGAGTCCAAAACTCAGCTGTTCCCCATCTCAGCCCAGAAAGCAGGTAGAACAAGTGTTGTGGTGCCTTTCAGCTGCCTACCGGGGTAGTGTAAAAACTACCAACAGAACTCGTTTCTGGCACCTTCCCCGGTGGAGGTGTGCATGGGGTGTGTTTGGAACATTTTGTCACCAGCCGAGTCCAAAATTCAGCGATTCCCCATCTAAGCCCAGAAGCAGGTAGAACAAGTTTTGTGGTGCCTTTCAGCTGCCTACCGGGGTAGTGTAAAAACTACCAACAGAACTCCTTTCTGGCACCTTCCCCGGTGGAGTTGTGCATGGGGTGTGTTTGGAACATTTTGTCACCAGCCGAGTCCAAAACTCAGCGATTCCCCATCTCAGCCCAGAAAGCAGGTAGAAAAACTTTTGTGGTGCCTTCAACTGCCTACCGGGGTAGTGTAAAAACTACCAACAGAACTCGTTTCTGGCACCTTTGCCGGTGGAGCTGTGCATGGGGTGTGTTTGGAACATTTTGTTACCAGCCGAGTCCAAAATTCAGCCGTTCCCCATCTCAGCCCAGAAAGCAGGCAGAACAAGTTTTGTGGTGCCTTTCAGCTGCCTACCGGGGTAGTGTAAAAACTACCAACAGAACTCGTTTCTGGCACCTTCCTCGGTGGAGTTGTGCATGGGGTGTGTTTGGAACATTTTGTCAGCAGCCGAGTCCAAAATTCAGCCGTTCCCCATCTCAGCCCAGAAAGCAGGTAGAACAAGTTTTGTGGTGCCTTTCAGCTGCCTACCGGGGTAGTGTAAAAACTACCAACAGAACTCGTTTCTGGCACCTTTGCCGGTGGAGCTGTGCATGGGGTGTGTTTGGAACATTTTGTTACCAGCCGAGTCCAAAATTCAGCGATTCCCCATCTCAGCCCAGAAAGCAGGTAGAACAAGTTTTGTGGTGCCTTTCAGCTGCCTACCGGGGTAGTGTAAAAACTACCAACAGAACTCGTTTCTGGCACCTTCCTCGGTGGAGCTGTGCATGGGGTGTGTTTGGAACATTTTGTCACCAGCCGAGTCCAAAACTCAGCTGTTCCCCATCTCAGCCCAGAAAGCAGGTAGAACAAGTTTTGTGGTGCCTTTCAGCTGCCTACCGGGGTAGTGTAAAAACTACCAACAGAACTCGTTTCTGGCACCTTTGCCGGTGGAGCTGTGCATGGGGTGTGTTTGGAACATTTTGTCACCAGCCGAGTCCAAAATTCAGCCGTTCCCCATCTCAGCCCAGAAAGCAGGTAGAACAAGTTTTGTGGTGCCTTTCAGCTGCCTACCGGGGTAGTGTAAAAACTACCAACAGAACTCGTTTCTGGCACCTTTGCCGGTGGAGCTGTGCATGGGGTGTGTTTGGAACATTTTGTTACCAGCCGAGTCCAAAATTCAGCCGTTCCCCATCTCAGCCCAGAAAGCAGGTAGAACAAGTTTTGTGGTGCCTTTCAGCTGCCTACCGGGGTAGTGTAAAAACTACCAACAGAACTCGTTTCTGGCACCTTCCTCGGTGGAGCTGTGCATGGGGTGTGTTTGGAACATCTTGTTACCAGCCGAGTCCAAAATTCAGCCGTTCCCCATCTCAGCCCAGAAAGCAGGTAGAACAAGTTTTGTGGTGCCTTTCAGCTGCCTACCGGGGTAGTGTAAAAACTACCAACAGAACTCGTTTCTGGCACCTTCCCCGGTGGAGTTGTGCATGGGGTGTGTTTGGAACATTCTGTCACCAGCCGAGTCCAAAATTCAGCCGTTCCCCATCTCAGCCCAGAAAGCAGGCAGAACAAGTTTTGTGGTGCCTTTCAGCTGCCTACCGGGGTAGTGTAAAAACTACCAACAGAACTCGTTTCTGGCACCTTCCCCGGTGGAGTTGTGCATGGGGTGTGTTTGGAACATTTTGTCAGCAGCCGAGTCCAAAATTCAGCGATTCCCCATCTCAGCCCAGAAAGCAGGTAGAACAAGTTTTGTGGTGCCTTTCAGCTGCCTACCGGGGTAGTGTAAAAACTAGCAACAGAACTCGTTTCTGGCACCTTCCTCGGTGGAGCTGTGCATGGGGTGTGTTTGGAACATCTTGTTACCAGCCGAGTCCAAAATTCAGCCGTTCCCCATCTCAGCCCAGAAAGCAGGTAGAACAAGTTTTGTGGTGCCTTTCAGCTGCCTACCGGGGTAGTGTAAAAAACTACCAACAGAACTCGTTTCTGGCACCTTCCCCGGTGGAGTTGTGCATGGGGTGTGTTTGGAACATTCTGTCACCAGCCGAGTCCAAAACTCAGCTGTTCCCCATCTCAGCCCAGAAAGCAGGTAGAACAAGTTTTGTGGTGCCTTTCAGCTGCCTACCGGGGTAGTGTAAAAACTACCAACAGAACTCGTTTCTGGCACCTTCCCCGGTGGAGGTGTGCATGGGGTGTGTTTGGAACATTTTGTCACCAGCCGAGTCCAAAATTCAGCGATTCTCCATCTCAGCCCAGAAAGCAGGTAGAACAAGTTTTGTGGTGCCTTTCAGCTGCCTACCGGGGTAGTGTAAAAACTACCAACAGAACTCGTTTCTGGCACCTTCCCCGGTGGAGTTGTGCATGGGGTGTGTTTGGAACATTTTGTCACCAGCCGAGTCGAAAATTCAGCGATTCCCCATCTCAGCCCAGAAAGCAGGTAGAACAAGTTTTGTGGTGCCTTTCAGCTGCCTACCGGGGTAGTGTAAAAACTACCAACAGAACTCGTTTCTGGCACCTTCCCCGGTGGAGTTGTGCATGGGGTGTGTTTGGAACATTTTGTCACCAGCCGAGTCCAAAACTCAGCGATTCTCCATCTCAGCCCAGAAAGCAGGTAGAACAAGTTTTGTGGTGCCTTTCAGCTGCCTACCGGGGTAGTGTAAAAACTACCAACAGAACTCGTTTCTGGCACCTTCCTCGGTGGAGTTGTGCATGGGGTGTGTTTGGAACATTTTGTCAGCAGCCGAGTCCAAAACTCAGCTGTTCCCCATCTCAGCCCAGAAAGCAGGTAGAACAAGTTTTGTAGTGCCTTTCTCTTGCCTACCGGGGTAGTGTAAAAACTACCAACAGAACTCGTTTCTGGCACCTTTGCCGGTGGAGCTGTGCATGGGGTGTGTTTGGAACATTTTGTCACCAGCCGAGTCCAAAACTCAGCTGTTCCCCATCTCAGCCCAGAAAGCAGGTAGAAAAACTTTTGTGGTGCCTTTCAGCTGCCTACCGGGGTAGTGTAAAAACTACCAACAGAACTCGTTTCTGGCACCTTCCCCGGTGGAGTTGTGCATGGGGTGTGTTTGGAACATTTTGTCACCAGCCGAGTCCAAAATTCAGCGATTCCCCATCTAAGCCCAGAAGCAGGTAGAACAAGTTTTGTGGTGCCTTTCAGCTGCCTACCGGGGTAGTGTAAAAACTACCAACAGAACTCGTTTCTGGCACCTTCCCCGGTGGAGTTGTGCATGGGGTGTGTTTGGAACATTTTGTCACCAGCCGAGTCCAAAATTCAGCGATTCCCCATCTCAGCCCAGAAAGCAGGTAGAACAACTTTTGTGGTGCCTTTCAGCTGCCTACCGGGGTAGTGTAAAAACTACCAACAGAACTCGTTTCTGGCACCTTTGCCGGTGGAGCTGTGCATGGGGTGTGTTTGGAACATTTTTTTACCAGCCGAGTCCAAAATTCAGCCGCTCCCCATCTCAGCCCAGAAAGCAGGCAGAACAAGTTTTGTGGTGCCTTTCAGCTGCCTACCGGGGTAGTGTAAAAACTACCAACAGAACTCGTTTCTGGCACCTTCCTCGGTGGAGTTGTGCATGGGGTGTGTTTGGAACATTTTGTCACCAGCCGAGTCCAAAATTCAGCCGTTCCCCATCTCAGCCCAGAAAGCAGGTAGAACAAGTTTTGTGGTGCCTTTCAGCTGCCTACCGGGGTAGTGTAAAAACTACCAACAGAACTCGTTTCTGGCACCTTCCCCGGTGGAGTTGTGCATGGGGTGTGTTTGGAACATTTTGTCACCAGCCGAGTCCAAAATTCAGCCGTTCCCCATCTCAGCCCAGAAAGCAGGCAGAACAAGTTTTGTGGTGCCTTTCAGCTGCCTACCGGGGTAGTGTAAAAACTACCAACAGAACTCGTTTCTGGCACCTTCCCCGGTGGAGCTGTGCATGGGGTGTGTTTGGAACATCTTGTTACCAGCCGAGTCCAAAATTCAGCCGTTCCCCATCTCAGCCCAGAAAGCAGGTAGAACAAGTTTTGTGGTGCCTTTCAGCTGCCTACCGGGGTAGTGTAAAAACTACCAACTGAACTCGTTTCTGGCACCTTCCCCGGTGGAGTTGTGCATGGGGTGTGTTTGGAACATTCTGTCACCAGCCGAGTCCAAAACTCAGCTGTTCCCCATCTCAGCCCAGAAAGCAGGTAGAACAAGTTTTGTGGTGCCTTTCAGCTGCCTACCGGGGTAGTGTAAAAACTACCAACAGAACTCATTTCTGGCACCTTCCCCGGTGGAGTTGTGCATGGGGTGTGTTTGGAACATTTTGTTACCAGCCGAGTCCAAAATTCAGCGATTCCCCATCTCAGCCCAGAAAGCAGGTAGAACAAGTTTTGTGGTGCCTTTCAGCTGCCTACCGGGGTAGTGTAAAAACTACCAACAGAACTCCTTTCTGGCACCTTCCCCGGTGGAGTTGTGCATGGGGTGTGTTTGGAACATTTTGTCACCAGCCGAGTCGAAAATTCAGCGATTCCCCATCTCAGCCCAGAAAGCAGGTAGAACAAGTTTTGTAGTGCCTTTCAGCTGCCTACCGGGGTAGTGTAAAAACTACCAACAGAACTCGTTTCTGGCACCTTTGCCGGTGGAGCTGTGCATGGGGTGTGTTTGGAACATTTTGTCACCAGCCGAGTCCAAAACTCAGCTGTTCCCCATCTCAGCCCAGAAAGCAGGTAGAAAAACTTTTGTGGTGCCTTTCAGCTGCCTACCGGGGTAGTGTAAAAACTACCAACAGAACTCGTTTCTGGCACCTTTGCCGGTGGAGCTGTGCATGGGGTGTGTTTGGAACATTTTGTCACCAGCCGAGTCCAAAATTCAGCGATTCCCCATCTCAGCCCAGAAAGCAGGTAGAACAAGTTTTGTGGTGCCTTTCAGCTGCCTACCGGGGTAGTGTAAAAACTACCAACAGAACTCGTTTCTGGCACCTTCCCCGGTGGAGTTGTGCATGGGGTGTGTTTGGAACATTTTGTCACCAGCCGAGTCCAAAATTCAGCGATTCCCCATCTCAGCCCAGAAAGCAGGTAGAACAACTTTTGTGGTGCCTTTCAGCTGCCTACCGGGGTAGTGTAAAAACTACCAACAGAACTCGTTTCTGGCACCTTTGCCGGTGGAGCTGTGCATGGGGTGTGTTTGGAACATTTTGTTACCAGCCGAGTCCAAAATTCAGCCATTCCCCATCTCAGCCCAGAAAGCAGGCAGAACAAGTTTTGTGGTGCCTTTCAGCTGCCTACCGGGGTAGTGTAAAAACTACCAACAGAACTCGTTTCTGGCACCTTCCTCGGTGGAGTTGTGCATGGGGTGTGTTTGGAACATTTTGTCACCAGCCGAGTCCAAAATTCAGCCGTTCCCCATCTCAGCCCAGAAAGCAGGTAGAACAAGTTTTGTGGTGCCTTTCAGCTGCCTACCGGGGTAGTGTAAAAACTACCAACAGAACTCGTTTCTGGCACCTTTGCCGGTGGAGCTGTGCATGGGGTGTGTTTGGAACATTTTGTTACCAGCCGAGTCCAAAATTCAGCCGTTCCCCATCTCAGCCCAGAAAGCAGGCAGAACAAGTTTTGTGGTGCCTTTCAGCTGCCTACCGGGGTAGTGTAAAAACTACCAACAGAACTCGTTTCTGGCACCTTCCTCGGTGGAGCTGTGCATGGGGTGTGTTTGGAACATCTTGTTACCAGCCGAGTCCAAAATTCAGCCGTTCCCCATCTCAGCCCAGAAAGCAGGTAGAACAAGTTTTGTGGTGCCTTTCAGCTGCCTACCGGGGTAGTGTAAAAACTACCAACAGAACTCGTTTCTGGCACCTTCCCCGGTGGAGTTGTGCATGGGGTGTGTTTGGAACATTCTGTCACCAGCCGAGTCCAAAACTCAGCTGTTCCCCATCTCAGCCCAGAAAGCAGGTAGAACAAGTTTTGTGGTGCCTTTCAGCTGCCTACCGGGGTAGTGTAAAAACTACCAACAGAACTCGTTTCTGGCACCTTCCCCGGTGGAGGTGTGCATGGGGTGTGTTTGGAACATTTTGTCACCAGCCGAGTCCAAAATTCAGCGATTCCCCATCTCAGCCCAGAAAGCAGGTAGAACAAGTTTTGTGGTGCCTTTCAGCTGCCTACCGGGGTAGTGTAAAAACTACCAACAGAACTCGTTTCTGGCACCTTCCCCGGTGGAGGTGTGCATGGGGTGTGTTTGGAACATTTTGTCACCAGCCGAGTCCAAAATTCAGCGATTCCCCATCTAAGCCCAGAAGCAGGTAGAACAAGTTTTGTGGTGCCTTTCAGCTGCCTACCGGGGTAGTGTAAAAACTACCAACAGAACTCCTTTCTGGCACCTTCCCCGGTGGAGTTGTGCATGGGGTGTGTTTGGAACATTTTGTCAGCAGCCGAGTCCAAAACTCAGCTGTTCCCCATCTCAGCCCAGAAAGCAGGTAGAACAAGTTTTGTGGTGCCTTTCAGCTGCCTACCGGGGTAGTGTAAAAACTACCAACAGAACTCGTTTCTGGCACCTTTGCCGGTGGAGCTGTGCATGGGGTGTGTTTGGAACATTTTGTTACCAGCCGAGTCCAAAATTCAGCGATTCCCCATCTCAGCCCAGAAAGCAGGTAGAACAAGTTTTGTGGTGCCTTTCAGCTGCCTACCGGGGTAGTGTAAAAACTACCAACAGAACTCGTTTCTGGCACCTTCCTCGGTGGAGCTGTGCATGGGGTGTGTTTGGAACATCTTGTTACCAGCCGAGTCCAAAATTCAGCCGTTCCCCATCTCAGCCCAGAAAGCAGGTAGAACAAGTTTTGTGGTGCCTTTCAGCTGCCTACCGGGGTAGTGTAAAAACTACCAACAGAACTCGTTTCTGGCACCTTCCCCGGTGGAGTTGTGCATGGGGTGTGTTTGGAACATTCTGTCACCAGCCGAGTCCAAAACTCAGCTGTTCCCCATCTCAGCCCAGAAAGCAGGTAGAACAAGTTTTGTGGTGCCTTTCAGCTGCCTACCGGGGTAGTGTAAAAACTACCAACAGAACTCGTTTCTGGCACCTTCCCCGGTGGAGGTGTGCATGGGGTGTGTTTGGAACATTTTGTCACCAGCCGAGTCCAAAAGTCAGCCGTTCCCCATCTCAGCCCAGAAAGCAGGTAGAACAAGTTTTGTGGTGCCTTTCAGCTGCCTACCGGGGTAGTGTAAAAACTACCAACAGAACTCGTTTCTGGCACCTTTGCCGGTGGAGCTGTGCATGGGGTGTGTTTGGAACATTTTGTTACCAGCCGAGTCCAAAATTCAGCCGTTCCCCATCTCAGCCCAGAAAGCAGGCAGAACAAGTTTTGTGGTGCCTTTCAGCTGCCTACCGGGGTAGTGTAAAAACTACCAACAGAACTCGTTTCTGGCACCTTCCTCGGTGGAGCTGTGCATGGGGTGTGTTTGGAACATCTTGTTACCAGCCGAGTCCAAAATTCAGCCGTTCCCCATCTCAGCCCAGAAAGCAGGTAGAACAAGTTTTGTGGTGCCTTTCAGCTGCCTACCGGGGTAGTGTAAAAACTACCAACAGAACTCGTTTCTGGCACCTTCCCCGGTGGAGTTGTGCATGGGGTGTGTTTGGAACATTCTGTCACCAGCCGAGTCCAAAATTCAGCCGTTCCCCATCTCAGCCCAGAAAGCAGGCAGAACAAGTTTTGTGGTGCCTTTCAGCTGCCTACCGGGGTAGTGTAAAAACTACCAACAGAACTCGTTTCTGGCACCTTCCCCGGTGGAGTTGTGCATGGGGTGTGTTTGGAACATTTTGTCACCAGCCGAGTCCAAAATTCAGCGATTCCCCATCTCAGCCCAGAAAGCAGGTACAACAAGTTTTGTGGTGCCTTTCAGCTGCCTACCGGGGTAGTGTAAAAACTAGCAACAGAACTCGTTTCTGGCACCTTTGCCGGTGGAGCTGTGCATGGGGTGTGTTTGGAACATTTTGTCACCAGCCGAGTCCAAAACTCAGCTGTTCCCCATCTCAGCCCAGAAAGCAGGTAGAAAAACTTTTGTGGTGCCTTTCAGCTGCCTACCGGGGTAGTGTAAAAACTACCAACAGAACTCGTTTCTGGCACCTTCCCCGGTGGAGTTGTGCATGGGGTGTGTTTGGAACATTTTGTCACCAGCCGAGTCCAAAATTCAGCGATTCCCCATCTAAGCCCAGAAGCAGGTAGAACAAGTTTTGTGGTGCCTTTCAGCTGCCTACCGGGGTAGTGTAAAAACTACCAACAGAACTCGTTTCTGGCACCTTCCCCGGTGGAGTTGTGCATGGGGTGTGTTTGGAACATTTTGTCACCAGCCGAGTCCAAAACTCAGCTGTTCCCCATCTCAGCCCAGAAAGCAGGTAGAACAACTTTTGTGGTGCCTTTCAGCTGCCTACCGGGGTAGTGTAAAAACTACCAACAGAACTCGTTTCTGGCACCTTCCCCGGTGGAGCTGTGCATGGGGTGTGTTTGGAACATTTTGTTACCAGCCGAGTCCAAAATTCAGCCGCTCCCCATCTCAGCCCAGAAAGCAGGCAGAACAAGTTTTGTGGTGCCTTTCAGCTGCCTACCGGGGTAGTGTAAAAACTACCAACAGAACTCGTTTCTGGCACCTTCCCCGGTGGAGCTGTGCATGGGGTGTGTTTGGAACATCTTGTTACCAGCCGAGTCCAAAATTCAGCCGTTCCCCATCTCAGCCCAGAAAGCAGGTAGAACAAGTTTTGTGGTGCCTTTCAGCTGCCTACCGGGGTAGTGTAAAAACTACCAACTGAACTCGTTTCTGGCACCTTCCCCGGTGGAGTTGTGCATGGGGTGTGTTTGGAACATTCTGTCACCAGCCGAGTCCAAAACTCAGCTGTTCCCCATCTCAGCCCAGAAAGCAGGTAGAACAAGTTTTGTGGTGCCTTTCAGCTGCCTACCGGGGTAGTGTAAAAACTACCAACAGAACTCGTTTCTGGCACCTTCCCCGGTGGAGTTGTGCATGGGGTGTGTTTGGAACATTTTGTCACCAGCCGAGTCCAAAATTCAGCGATTCCCCATCTCAGCCCAGAAAGCAGGTAGAACAACTTTTGTGGTGCCTTTCAGCTGCCTACCGGGGTAGTGTAAAAACTACCAACAGAACTCGTTTCTGGCACCTTTGCCGGTGGAGCTGTGCATGGGGTGTGTTTGGAACATTTTGTTACCAGCCGAGTCCAAAATTCAGCCGCTCCCCATCTCAGCCCAGAAAGCAGGCAGAACAAGTTTTGTGGTGCCTTTCAGCTGCCTACCGGGGTAGTGTAAAAACTACCAACAGAACTCGTTTCTGGCACCTTCCCCGGTGGAGCTGTGCATGGGGTGTGTTTGGAACATCTTGTTACCAGCCGAGTCCAAAATTCAGCCGTTCCCCATCTCAGCCCAGAAAGCAGGTAGAACAAGTTTTGTGGTGCCTTTCAGCTGCCTACCGGGGTAGTGTAAAAACTACCAACTGAACTCGTTTCTGGCACCTTCCCCGGTGGAGTTGTGCATGGGGTGTGTTTGGAACATTCTGTCACCAGCCGAGTCCAAAACTCAGCTGTTCCCCATCTCAGCCCAGAAAGCAGGTAGAACAAGTTTTGTGGTGCCTTTCAGCTGCCTACCGGGGTAGTGTAAAAACTACCAACAGAACTCGTTTCTGGCACCTTCCCCGGTGGAGTTGTGCATGGGGTGTGTTTGGAACATTTTGTTACCAGCCGAGTCCAAAATTCAGCGATTCCCCATCTCAGCCCAGAAAGCAGGTAGAACAAGTTTTGTGGTGCCTTTCAGCTGCCTACCGGGGTAGTGTAAAAACTACCAACAGAACTCCTTTCTGGCACCTTCCCCGGTGGAGTTGTGCATGGGGTGTGTTTGGAACATTTTGTCACCAGCCGAGTCGAAAATTCAGCGATTCCCCATCTCAGCCCAGAAAGCAGGTAGAACAAGTTTTGTAGTGCCTTTCAGCTGCCTACCGGGGTAGTGTAAAAACTACCAACAGAACTCGTTTCTGGCACCTTCCCCGGTGGAGTTGTGCATGGGGTGTGTTTGGAACATTTTGTCACCAGCCGAGTCCAAAACTCAGCTGTTCCCCATCTCAGCCCAGAAAGCAGGTAGAAAAACTTTTGTGGTGCCTTTCAGCTGCCTACCGGGGTAGTGTAAAAACTACCAACAGAACTCGTTTCTGGCACCTTTGCCGGTGGAGCTGTGCATGGGGTGTGTTTGGAACATTTTGTCACCAGCCGAGTCCAAAATTCAGCGATTCCCCATCTAAGCCCAGAAGCAGGTAGAACAAGTTTTGTGGTGCCTTTCAGCTGCCTACCGGGGTAGTGTAAAAACTACCAACAGAACTCGTTTCTGGCACCTTCCCCGGTGGAGTTGTGCATGGGGTGTGTTTGGAACATTTTGTCACCAGCCGAGTCCAAAATTCAGCGATTCCCCATCTCAGCCCAGAAAGCAGGTAGAACAACTTTTGTGGTGCCTTTCAGCTGCCTACCGGGGTAGTGTAAAAACTACCAACAGAACTCGTTTCTGGCACCTTTGCCGGTGGAGCTGTGCATGGGGTGTGTTTGGAACATTTTGTTACCAGCCGAGTCCAAAATTCAGCCATTCCCCATCTCAGCCCAGAAAGCAGGCAGAACAAGTTTTGTGGTGCCTTTCAGCTGCCTACCGGGGTAGTGTAAAAACTACCAACAGAACTCGTTTCTGGCACCTTCCTCGGTGGAGTTGTGCATGGGGTGTGTTTGGAACATTTTGTCACCAGCCGAGTCCAAAATTCAGCCGTTCCCCATCTCAGCCCAGAAAGCAGGTAGAACAAGTTTTGTGGTGCCTTTCAGCTGCCTACTGGGGTAGTGTAAAAACTACCAACAGAACTCGTTTCTGGCACCTTTGCCGGTGGAGCTGTGCATGGGGTGTGTTTGGAACATTTTGTTACCAGCCGAGTCCAAAATTCAGCCGTTCCCCATCTCAGCCCAGAAAGCAGGCAGAACAAGTTTTGTGGTGCCTTTCAGCTGCCTACCGGGGTAGTGTAAAAACTACCAACAGAACTCGTTTCTGGCACCTTCCTCGGTGGAGCTGTGCATGGGGTGTGTTTGGAACATCTTGTTACCAGCCGAGTCCAAAATTCAGCCGTTCCCCATCTCAGCCCAGAAAGCAGGTAGAACAAGTTTTGTGGTGCCTTTCAGCTGCCTACCGGGGTAGTGTAAAAACTACCAACAGAACTCGTTTCTGGCACCTTCCCCGGTGGAGTTGTGCATGGGGTGTGTTTGGAACATTCTGTCACCAGCCGAGTCCAAAACTCAGCTGTTCCCCATCTCAGCCCAGAAAGCAGGTAGAACAAGTTTTGTGGTGCCTTTCAGCTGCCTACCGGGGTAGTGTAAAAACTACCAACAGAACTCGTTTCTGGCACCTTTGCCGGTGGAGCTGTGCATGGGGTGTGTTTGGAACATTTTGTCACCAGCCGAGTCCAAAATTCAGCGATTCCCCATCTCAGCCCAGAAAGCAGGTAGAACAAGTTTTGTGGTGCCTTTCAGCTGCCTACCGGGGTAGTGTAAAAACTACCAACAGAACTCGTTTCTGGCACCTTCCCCGGTGGAGTTGTGCATGGGGTGTGTTTGGAACATTTTGTTACCAGCCGAGTCCAAAATTCAGCCGTTCCCCATCTCAGCCCAGAAAGCAGGCAGAACAAGTTTTGTGGTGCCTTTCAGCTGCCTACCGGGGTAGTGTAAAAACTACCAACAGAACTCGTTTCTGGCACCTTCCCCGGTGGAGCTGTGCATGGGGTGTGTTTGGAACATCTTGTTACCAGCCGAGTCCAAAATTCAGCCGTTCCCCATCTCAGCCCAGAAAGCAGGTAGAACAAGTTTTGTGGTGCCTTTCAGCTGCCTACCGGGGTAGTGTAAAAACTACCAACTGAACTCGTTTCTGGCACCTTCCCCGGTGGAGTTGTGCATGGGGTGTGTTTGGAACATTCTGTCACCAGCCGAGTCCAAAACTCAGCTGTTCCCCATCTCAGCCCAGAAAGCAGGTAGAACAAGTTTTGTGGTGCCTTTCAGCTGCCTACCGGGGTAGTGTAAAAACTACCAACAGAACTCGTTTCTGGCACCTTCCCCGGTGGAGTTGTGCATGGGGTGTGTTTGGAACATTTTGTTACCAGCCGAGTCCAAAATTCAGCGATTCCCCATCTCAGCCCAGAAAGCAGGTAGAACAAGTTTTGTGGTGCCTTTCAGCTGCCTACCGGGGTAGTGTAAAAACTACCAACAGAACTCCTTTCTGGCACCTTCCCCGGTGGAGTTGTGCATGGGGTGTGTTTGGAACATTTTGTCACCAGCCGAGTCGAAAATTCAGCGATTCCCCATCTCAGCCCAGAAAGCAGGTAGAACAAGTTTTGTAGTGCCTTTCAGCTGCCTACCGGGGTAGTGTAAAAACTACCAACAGAACTCGTTTCTGGCACCTTCCCCGGTGGAGTTGTGCATGGGGTGTGTTTGGAACATTTTGTCACCAGCCGAGTCCAAAATTCAGCGATTCCCCATCTCAGCCCAGAAAGCAGGTAGAACAACTTTTGTGGTGCCTTTCAGCTGCCTACCGGGGTAGTGTAAAAACTACCAACAGAACTCCTTTCTGGCACCTTTGCCGGTGGAGCTGTGCATGGGGTGTGTTTGGAACATTTTGTTACCAGCCGAGTCCAAAATTCAGCCATTCCCCATCTCAGCCCAGAAAGCAGGCAGAACAAGTTTTGTGGTGCCTTTCAGCTGCCTACCGGGGTAGTGTAAAAACTACCAACAGAACTCGTTTCTGGCACCTTCCTCGGTGGAGTTGTGCATGGGGTGTGTTTGGAACATTTTGTCACCAGCCGAGTCCAAAATTCAGCCGTTCCCCATCTCAGCCCAGAAAGCAGGTAGAACAAGTTTTGTGGTGCCTTTCAGCTGCCTACCGGGGTAGTGTAAAAACTACCAACAGAACTCGTTTCTGGCACCTTTGCCGGTGGAGCTGTGCATGGGGTGTGTTTGGAACATTTTGTTACCAGCCGAGTCCAAAATTCAGCCGTTCCCCATCTCAGCCCAGAAAGCAGGCAGAACAAGTTTTGTGGTGCCTTTCAGCTGCCTACCGGGGTAGTGTAAAAACTACCAACAGAACTCGTTTCTGGCACCTTCCTCGGTGGAGCTGTGCATGGGGTGTGTTTGGAACATCTTGTTACCAGCCGAGTCCAAAATTCAGCCGTTCCCCATCTCAGCCCAGAAAGCAGGTAGAACAAGTTTTGTGGTGCCTTTCAGCTGCCTACCGGGGTAGTGTAAAAACTACCAACAGAACTCGTTTCTGGCACCTTCCCCGGTGGAGTTGTGCATGGGGTGTGTTTGGAACATTCTGTCACCAGCCGAGTCCAAAACTCAGCTGTTCCCCATCTCAGCCCAGAAAGCAGGTAGAACAAGTTTTGTGGTGCCTTTCAGCTGCCTACCGGGGTAGTGTAAAAACTACCAACAGAACTCGTTTCTGGCACCTTTGCCGGTGGAGCTGTGCATGGGGTGTGTTTGGAACATTTTGTCACCAGCCGAGTCCAAAATTCAGCGATTCCCCATCTCAGCCCAGAAAGCAGGTAGAACAAGTTTTGTGGTGCCTTTCAGCTGCCTACCGGGGTAGTGTAAAAACTACCAACAGAACTCGTTTCTGGCACCTTCCCCGGTGGAGGTGTGCATGGGGTGTGTTTGGAACATTTTGTCACCAGCCGAGTCCAAAATTCAGCGATTCCCCATCTAAGCCCAGAAGCAGGTAGAACAAGTTTTGTGGTGCCTTTCAGCTGCCTACCGGGGTAGTGTAAAAACTACCAACAGAACTCCTTTCTGGCACCTTCCCCGGTGGAGTTGTGCATGGGGTGTGTTTGGAACATTTTGTCACCAGCCGAGTCCAAAACTCAGCGATTCCCCATCTCAGCCCAGAAAGCAGGTAGAAAAACTTTTGTGCTGCCTTCAACTGCCTACCGGGGTAGTGTAAAAACTACCAACAGAACTCGTTTCTGGCACCTTTGCCGGTGGAGCTGTGCATGGGGTGTGTTTGGAACATTTTGTCACCAGCCGAGTCCAAAATTCAGCCGTTCCCCATCTCAGCCGAGAAAGCAGGCAGAACAAGTTTTGTGGTGCCTTTCAGCTGCCTACCGGGGTAGTGTAAAAACTACCAACAGAACTCGTTTCTGGCACCTTTGCCGGTGGAGCTGTGCATGGGGTGTGTTTGGAACATTTTGTTACCAGCCGAGTCCAAAATTCAGCCGTTCCCCATCTCAGCCCAGAAAGCAGGCAGAACAAGTTTTGTGGTGCCTTTCAGCTGCCTACCGGGGTAGTGTAAAAACTACCAACAGAACTCGTTTCTGGCACCTTCCTCGGTGGAGCTGTGCATGGGGTGTGTTTGGAACATCTTGTTACCAGCCGAGTCCAAAATTCAGCCGTTCCCCATCTCAGCCCAGAAAGCAGGTAGAACAAGTTTTGTGGTGCCTTTCAGCTGCCTACCGGGGTAGTGTAAAAACTACCAACAGAACTCGTTTCTGGCACCTTCCCCGGTGGAGTTGTGCATGGGGTGTGTTTGGAACATTCTGTCACCAGCCGAGTCCAAAATTCAGCCGTTCCCCATCTCAGCCCAGAAAGCAGGCAGAACAAGTTTTGTGGTGCCTTTCAGCTGCCTACCGGGGTAGTGTAAAAACTACCAACAGAACTCATTTCTGGCACCTTCCCCGGTGGAGTTGTGCATGGGGTGTGTTTGGAACATTTTGTCACCAGCCGAGTCCAAAATTCAGCGATTCCCCATCTCAGCCCAGAAAGCAGGTAGAACAAGTTTTGTGGTGCCTTTCAGCTGCCTACCGGGGTAGTGTAAAAACTAGCAACAGAACTCGTTTCTGGCACCTTCCTCGGTGGAGCTGTGCATGGGGTGTGTTTGGAACATCTTGTTACCAGCCGAGTCCAAAATTCAGCCGTTCCCCATCTCAGCCCAGAAAGCAGGTAGAACAAGTTTTGTGGTGCCTTTCAGCTGCCTACCGGGGTAGTGTAAAAACTACCAACAGAACTCGTTTCTGGCACCTTCCCCGGTGGAGTTGTGCATGGGGTGTGTTTGGAACATTCTGTCACCAGCCGAGTCCAAAACTCAGCTGTTCCCCATCTCAGCCCAGAAAGCAGGTAGAACAAGTTTTGTGGTGCCTTTCAGCTGCCTACCGGGGTAGTGTAAAAACTACCAACAGAACTCGTTTCTGGCACCTTCCCCGGTGGAGGTGTGCATGGGGTGTGTTTGGAACATTTTGTCACCAGCCGAGTCCAAAATTCAGCGATTCTCCATCTCAGCCCAGAAAGCAGGTAGAACAAGTTTTGTGGTGCCTTTCAGCTGCCTACCGGGGTAGTGTAAAAACTACCAACAGAACTCGTTTCTGGCACCTTCCCCGGTGGAGTTGTGCATGGGGTGTGTTTGGAACATTTTGTCACCAGCCGAGTCCAAAATTCAGCGATTCCCCATCTCAGCCCAGAAAGCAGGTAGAACAAGTTTTGTGGTGCCTTTCAGCTGCCTACCGGGGTAGTGTAAAAACTACCAACAGAACTCGTTTCTGGCACCTTCCCCGGTGGAGTTGTGCATGGGGTGTGTTTGGAACATTTTGTCACCAGCCGAGTCCAAAACTCAGCGATTCTCCATCTCAGCCCAGAAAGCAGGTAGAACAAGTTTTGTGGTGCCTTTCAGCTGCCTACCGGGGTAGTGTAAAAACTACCAACAGAACTCGTTTCTGGCACCTTCCTCGGTGGAGTTGTGCATGGGGTGTGTTTGGAACATTTTGTCACCAGCCGAGTCCAAAACTCAGCTGTTCCCCATCTCAGCCCAGAAAGCAGGTAGAACAAGTTTTGTAGTGCCTTTCTCTTGCCTACCGGGGTAGTGTAAAAACTACCAACAGAACTCGTTTCTGGCACCTTTGCCGGTGGAGCTGTGCATGGGGTGTGTTTGGAACATTTTGTCACCAGCCGAGTCCAAAACTCAGCTGTTCCCCATCTCAGCCCAGAAAGCAGGTAGAAAAACTTTTGTGGTGCCTTTCAGCTGCCTACCGGGGTAGTGTAAAAACTACCAACAGAACTCGTTTCTGGCACCTTTGCCGGTGGAGCTGTGCATGGGGTGTGTTTGGAACATTTTGTCACCAGCCGAGTCCAAAATTCAGCGATTCCCCATCTCAGCCCAGAAAGCAGGTAGAACAAGTTTTGTGGTGCCTTTCAGCTGCCTACCGGGGTAGTGTAAAAACTACCAACAGAACTCGTTTCTGGCACCTTCCCCGGTGGAGTTGTGCATGGGGTGTGTTTGGAACATTTTGTCACCAGCCGAGTCCAAAATTCAGCGATTCCCCATCTCAGCCCAGAAAGCAGGTACAACAAGTTTTGTGGTGCCTTTCAGCTGCCTACCGGGGTAGTGTAAAAACTACCAACAGAACTCGTTTCTGGCACCTTTGCCGGTGGAGCTGTGCATGGGGTGTGTTTGGAACATTTTGTTACCAGCCGAGTCCAAAATTCAGCCGCTCCCCATCTCAGCCCAGAAAGCAGGCAGAACAAGTTTTGTGGTGCCTTTCAGCTGCCTACCGGGGTAGTGTAAAAACTACCAACAGAACTCGTTTCTGGCACCTTCCTCGGTGGAGTTGTGCATGGGGTGTGTTTGGAACATTTTGTCACCAGCCGAGTCCAAAATTCAGCCGTTCCCCATCTCAGCCCAGAAAGCAGGTAGAACAAGTTTTGTGGTGCCTTTCAGCTGCCTACCGGGGTAGTGTAAAAACTACCAACAGAACTCGTTTCTGGCACCTTTGCCGGTGGAGCTGTGCATGGGGTGTGTTTGGAACATTTTGTTACCAGCCGAGTCCAAAATTCAGCCGTTCCCCATCTCAGCCCAGAAAGCAGGCAGAACAAGTTTTGTGGTGCCTTTCAGCTGCCTACCGGGGTAGTGTAAAAACTACCAACAGAACTCGTTTCTGGCACCTTCCCCGGTGGAGCTGTGCATGGGGTGTGTTTGGAACATCTTGTTACCAGCCGAGTCCAAAATTCAGCCGTTCCCCATCTCAGCCCAGAAAGCAGGTAGAACAAGTTTTGTGGTGCCTTTCAGCTGCCTACCGGGGTAGTGTAAAAACTACCAACTGAACTCGTTTCTGGCACCTTCCCCGGTGGAGTTGTGCATGGGGTGTGTTTGGAACATTCTGTCACCAGCCGAGTCCAAAACTCAGCTGTTCCCCATCTCAGCCCAGAAAGCAGGTAGAACAAGTTTTGTGGTGCCTTTCAGCTGCCTACCGGGGTAGTGTAAAAACTACCAACAGAACTCGTTTCTGGCACCTTCCCCGGTGGAGTTGTGCATGGGGTGTGTTTGGAACATTTTGTTACCAGCCGAGTCCAAAATTCAGCGATTCCCCATCTCAGCCCAGAAAGCAGGTAGAACAAGTTTTGTGGTGCCTTTCAGCTGCCTACCGGGGTAGTGTAAAAACTACCAACAGAACTCCTTTCTGGCACCTTCCCCGGTGGAGTTGTGCATGGGGTGTGTTTGGAACATTTTGTCACCAGCCGAGTCGAAAATTCAGCGATTCCCCATCTCAGCCCAGAAAGCAGGTACAACAAGTTTTGTGGTGCCTTTCAGCTGCCTACCGGGGTAGTGTAAAAACTACCAACAGAACTCGTTTCTGGCACCTTTGCCGGTGGAGCTGTGCATGGGGTGTGTTTGGAACATTTTGTCACCAGCCGAGTCCAAAACTCAGCTGTTCCCCATCTCAGCCCAGAAAGCAGGTGGAAAAACTTTTGTGGTGCCTTTCAGCTGCCTACCGGGGTAGTGTAAAAACTACCAACAGAACTCGTTTCTGGCACCTTTGCCGGTGGAGCTGTGCATGGGGTGTGTTTGGAACATTTTGTCACCAGCCGAGTCCAAAATTCAGCGATTCCCCATCTAAGCCCAGAAGCAGGTAGAACAAGTTTTGTGGTGCCTTTCAGCTGCCTACCGGGGTAGTGTAAAAACTACCAACAGAACTCCTTTCTGGCACCTTCCCCGGTGGAGTTGTGCATGGGGTGTGTTTGGAACATTTTGTCACCAGCCGAGTCCAAAATTCAGCGATTCCCCATCTCAGCCCAGAAAGCAGGTAGAACAACTTTTGTGGTGCCTTTCAGCTGCCTACCGGGGTAGTGTAAAAACTACCAACAGAACTCGTTTCTGGCACCTTCCCCGGTGGAGCTGTGCATGGGGTGTGTTTGGAACATTTTGTTACCAGCCGAGTCCAAAATTCAGCCATTCCCCATCTCAGCCCAGAAAGCAGGCAGAACAAGTTTTGTGGTGCCTTTCAGCTGCCTACCGGGGTAGTGTAAAAACTACCAACAGAACTCGTTTCTGGCACCTTCCTCGGTGGAGTTGTGCATGGGGTGTGTTTGGAACATTTTGTCACCAGCCGAGTCCAAAATTCAGCCGTTCCCCATCTCAGCCCAGAAAGCAGGTAGAACAAGTTTTGTGGTGCCTTTCAGCTGCCTACCGGGGTAGTGTAAAAACTACCAACAGAACTCGTTTCTGGCACCTTTGCCGGTGGAGCTGTGCATGGGGTGTGTTTGGAACATTTTGTTACCAGCCGAGTCCAAAATTCAGCCGTTCCCCATCTCAGCCCAGAAAGCAGGCAGAACAAGTTTTGTGGTGCCTTTCAGCTGCCTACCGGGGTAGTGTAAAAACTACCAACAGAACTCGTTTCTGGCACCTTCCCCCGGTGGAGCTGTGCATGGGGTGTGTTTGGAACATCTTGTTACCAGCCGAGTCCAAAATTCAGCCGTTCCCCATCTCAGCCCAGAAAGCAGGTAGAACAAGTTTTGTGGTGCCTTTCAGCTGCCTACCGGGGTAGTGTAAAAACTACCAACAGAACTCGTTTCTGGCACCTTCCCCGGTGGAGTTGTGCATGGGGTGTGTTTGGAACATTCTGTCACCAGCCGAGTCCAAAACTCAGCTGTTCCCCATCTCAGCCCAGAAAGCAGGTAGAACAAGTTTTGTGGTGCCTTTCAGCTGCCTACCGGGGTAGTGTAAAAACTACCAACAGAACTCGTTTCTGGCACCTTTGCCGGTGGAGCTGTGCATGGGGTGTGTTTGGAACATTTTGTTACCAGCCGAGTCCAAAATTCAGCCGTTCCCCATCTCAGCCCAGAAAGCAGGCAGAACAAGTTTTGTGGTGCCTTTCAGCTGCCTACCGGGGTAGTGTAAAAACTACCAACAGAACTCGTTTCTGGCACCTTCCCCGGTGGAGTTGTGCATGGGGTGTGTTTGGAACATTTTGTCACCAGCCGAGTCGAAAATTCAGCGATTCCCCATCTCAGCCCTGAAAGCAGGTAGAACAAGTTTTGTAGTGCCTTTCTCTTGCCTACCGGGGTAGTGTAAAAACTACCAACAGAACTCGTTTCTGGCACCTTTGCCGGTGGAGCTGTGCATGGGGTGTGTTTGGAACATTTTGTCACCAGCCGAGTCCAAAACTCAGCTGTTCCCCATCTCAGCCCAGAAAGCAGGTAGAAAAACTTTTGTGGTGCCTTTCAGCTGCCTACCGGGGTAGTGTAAAAACTACCAACAGAACTCGTTTCTGGCACCTTTGCCGGTGGAGCTGTGCATGGGGTGTGTTTGGAACATTTTGTCACCAGCCGAGTCCAAAATTCAGCGATTCCCCATCTAAGCCCAGAAGCAGGTAGAACAAGTTTTGTGGTGCCTTTCAGCTGCCTACCGGGGTAGTGTAAAAACTACCAACAGAACTCGTTTCTGGCACCTTCCCCGGTGGAGTTGTGCATGGGGTGTGTTTGGAACATTTTGTCACCAGCCGAGTCCAAAATTCAGCGATTCCCCATCTCAGCCCAGAAAGCAGGTAGAACAAGTTTTGTGGTGCCTTTCAGCTGCCTACCGGGGTAGTGTAAAAACTACCAACAGAACTCGTTTCTGGCACCTTTGCCGGTGGAGCTGTGCATGGGGTGTGTTTGGAACATTTTGTTACCAGCCGAGTCCAAAATTCAGCCGTTCCCCATCTCAGCCCAGAAAGCAGGCAGAACAAGTTTTGTGGTGCCTTTCAGCTGCCTACCGGGGTAGTGTAAAAACTACCAACAGAACTCGTTTCTGGCACCTTCCTCGGTGGAGCTGTGCATGGGGTGTGTTTGGAACATCTTGTTACCAGCCGAGTCCAAAATTCAGCCGTTCCCCATCTCAGCCCAGAAAGCAGGTAGAACAAGTTTTGTGGTGCCTTTCAGCTGCCTACCGGGGTAGTGTAAAAACTACCAACAGAACTCGTTTCTGGCACCTTCCCCGGTGGAGTTGTGCATGGGGTGTGTTTGGAACATTTTGTTACCAGCCGAGTCCAAAATTCAGCCGTTCCCCATCTCAGCCCAGAAAGCAGGCAGAACAAGTTTTGTGGTGCCTTTCAGCTGCCTACCGGGGTAGTGTAAAAACTACCAACAGAACTCGTTTCTGGCACCTTCCTCGGTGGAGCTGTGCATGGGGTGTGTTTGGAACATCTTGTTACCAGCCGAGTCCAAAATTCAGCGATTCCCCATCTCAGCCCAGAAAGCAGGTAGAACAAGTTTTGTGGTGCCTTTCAGCTGCCTACCGGGGTAGTGTAAAAACTACCAACAGAACTCGTTTCTGGCACCTTCCTCGGTGGAGCTGTGCATGGGGTGTGTTTGGAACATCTTGTTACCAGCCGAGTCCAAAATTCAGCCGTTCCCCATCTCAGCCCAGAAAGCAGGTAGAACAAGTTTTGTGGTGCCTTTCAGCTGCCTACCGGGGTAGTGTAAAAACTACCAACAGAACTCGTTTCTGGCACCTTCCCCGGTGGAGTTGTGCATGGGGTGTGTTTGGAACATTCTGTCACCAGCCGAGTCCAAAACTCAGCTGTTCCCCATCTCAGCCCAGAAAGCAGGTAGAACAAGTTTTGTGGTGCCTTTCAGCTGCCTACCGGGGTAGTGTAAAAACTACCAACAGAACTCGTTTCTGGCACCTTCCCCGGTGGAGTTGTGCATGGGGTGTGTTTGGAACATTTTGTTACCAGCCGAGTCCAAAATTCAGCCGTTCCCCATCTCAGCCCAGAAAGCAGGCAGAACAAGTTTTGTGGTGCCTTTCAGCTGCCTACCGGGGTAGTGTAAAAACTACCAACAGAACTCCTTTCTGGCACCTTCCCCGGTGGAGTTGTGCATGGGGTGTGTTTGGAACATTTTGTCACCAGCCGAGTCGAAAATTCAGCGATTCCCCATCTCAGCCCTGAAAGCAGGTAGAACAAGTTTTGTAGTGCCTTTCAGCTGCCTACCGGGGTAGTGTAAAAACTACCAACAGAACTCCTTTCTGGCACCTTTGCCGGTGGAGCTGTGCATGGGGTGTGTTTGGAACATTTTGTCACCAGCCGAGTCGAAAATTCAGCGATTCCCCATCTCAGCCCAGAAAGCAGGTACAACAAGTTTTGTGGTGCCTTTCAGCTGCCTACCGGGGTAGTGTAAAAACTACCAACAGAACTCGTTTCTGGCACCTTTGCCGGTGGAGCTGTGCATGGGGTGTGTTTGGAACATTTTGTCACCAGCCGAGTCCAAAACTCAGCTGTTCCCCATCTCAGCCCAGAAAGCAGGTGGAAAAACTTTTGTGGTGCCTTTCAGCTGCCTACCGGGGTAGTGTAAAAACTACCAACAGAACTCGTTTCTGGCACCTTTGCCGGTGGAGCTGTGCATGGGGTGTGTTTGGAACATTTTGTCACCAGCCGAGTCCAAAATTCAGCGATTCCCCATCTAAGCCCAGAAGCAGGTAGAACAAGTTTTGTGGTGCCTTTCAGCTGCCTACCGGGGTAGTGTAAAAACTACCAACAGAACTCGTTTCTGGCACCTTCCCCGGTGGAGTTGTGCATGGGGTGTGTTTGGAACATTTTGTCACCAGCCGAGTCCAAAATTCAGCGATTCCCCATCTCAGCCCAGAAAGCAGGTAGAACAACTTTTGTGGTGCCTTTCAGCTGCCTACCGGGGTAGTGTAAAAACTACCAACAGAACTCGTTTCTGGCACCTTCCCCGGTGGAGCTGTGCATGGGGTGTGTTTGGAACATTTTGTTACCAGCCGAGTCCAAAATTCAGCCATTCCCCATCTCAGCCCAGAAAGCAGGCAGAACAAGTTTTGTGGTGCCTTTCAGCTGCCTACCGGGGTAGTGTAAAAACTACCAACAGAACTCGTTTCTGGCACCTTCCTCGGTGGAGTTGTGCATGGGGTGTGTTTGGAACATTTTGTCACCAGCCGAGTCCAAAATTCAGCCGTTCCCCATCTCAGCCCAGAAAGCAGGTAGAACAAGTTTTGTGGTGCCTTTCAGCTGCCTACCGGGGTAGTGTAAAAACTACCAACAGAACTCGTTTCTGGCACCTTTGCCGGTGGAGCTGTGCATGGGGTGTGTTTGGAACATTTTGTTACCAGCCGAGTCCAAAATTCAGCCGTTCCCCATCTCAGCCCAGAAAGCAGGCAGAACAAGTTTTGTGGTGCCTTTCAGCTGCCTACCGGGGTAGTGTAAAAACTACCAACAGAACTCGTTTCTGGCACCTTCCCCCGGTGGAGCTGTGCATGGGGTGTGTTTGGAACATCTTGTTACCAGCCGAGTCCAAAATTCAGCCGTTCCCCATCTCAGCCCAGAAAGCAGGTAGAACAAGTTTTGTGGTGCCTTTCAGCTGCCTACCGGGGTAGTGTAAAAACTACCAACAGAACTCGTTTCTGGCACCTTCCCCGGTGGAGTTGTGCATGGGGTGTGTTTGGAACATTCTGTCACCAGCCGAGTCCAAAACTCAGCTGTTCCCCATCTCAGCCCAGAAAGCAGGTAGAACAAGTTTTGTGGTGCCTTTCAGCTGCCTACCGGGGTAGTGTAAAAACTACCAACAGAACTCGTTTCTGGCACCTTTGCCGGTGGAGCTGTGCATGGGGTGTGTTTGGAACATTTTGTTACCAGCCGAGTCCAAAATTCAGCCGTTCCCCATCTCAGCCCAGAAAGCAGGCAGAACAAGTTTTGTGGTGCCTTTCAGCTGCCTACCGGGGTAGTGTAAAAACTACCAACAGAACTCCTTTCTGGCACCTTCCCCGGTGGAGTTGTGCATGGGGTGTGTTTGGAACATTTTGTCACCAGCCGAGTCGAAAATTCAGCGATTCCCCATCTCAGCCCTGAAAGCAGGTAGAACAAGTTTTGTAGTGCCTTTCTCTTGCCTACCGGGGTAGTGTAAAAACTACCAACAGAACTCGTTTCTGGCACCTTTGCCGGTGGAGCTGTGCATGGGGTGTGTTTGGAACATTTTGTCACCAGCCGAGTCCAAAACTCAGCTGTTACCCATCTCAGCCCAGAAAGCAGGTAGAAAAACTTTTGTGGTGCCTTTCAGCTGCCTACCGGGGTAGTGTAAAAACTACCAACAGAACTCGTTTCTGGCACCTTTGCCGGTGGAGCTGTGCATGGGGTGTGTTTGGAACATTTTGTCACCAGCCGAGTCCAAAATTCAGCGATTCCCCATCTAAGCCCAGAAGCAGGTAGAACAAGTTTTGTGGTGCCTTTCAGCTGCCTACCGGGGTAGTGTAAAAACTACCAACAGAACTCGTTTCTGGCACCTTCCCCGGTGGAGTTGTGCATGGGGTGTGTTTGGAACATTTTGTCACCAGCCGAGTCCAAAATTCAGCGATTCCCCATCTCAGCCCAGAAAGCAGGTAGAACAAGTTTTGTGGTGCCTTTCAGCTGCCTACCGGGGTAGTGTAAAAACTACCAACAGAACTCGTTTCTGGCACCTTTGCCGGTGGAGCTGTGCATGGGGTGTGTTTGGAACATTTTGTTACCAGCCGAGTCCAAAATTCAGCCGTTCCCCATCTCAGCCCAGAAAGCAGGCAGAACAAGTTTTGTGGTGCCTTTCAGCTGCCTACCGGGGTAGTGTAAAAACTACCAACAGAACTCGTTTCTGGCACCTTCCTCGGTGGAGCTGTGCATGGGGTGTGTTTGGAACATCTTGTTACCAGCCGAGTCCAAAATTCAGCCGTTCCCCATCTCAGCCCAGAAAGCAGGTAGAACAAGTTTTGTGGTGCCTTTCAGCTGCCTACCGGGGTAGTGTAAAAACTACCAACAGAACTCGTTTCTGGCACCTTCCCCGGTGGAGTTGTGCATGGGGTGTGTTTGGAACATTTTGTTACCAGCCGAGTCCAAAATTCAGCCGTTCCCCATCTCAGCCCAGAAAGCAGGCAGAACAAGTTTTGTGGTGCCTTTCAGCTGCCTACCGGGGTAGTGTAAAAACTACCAACAGAACTCGTTTCTGGCACCTTCCTCGGTGGAGCTGTGCATGGGGTGTGTTTGGAACATCTTGTTACCAGCCGAGTCCAAAATTCAGCGATTCCCCATCTCAGCCCAGAAAGCAGGTAGAACAAGTTTTGTGGTGCCTTTCAGCTGCCTACCGGGGTAGTGTAAAAACTACTAACAGAACTCCTTTCTGGCACCTTCCCCGGTGGAGTTGTGCATGGGGTGTGTTTGGAACATTTTGTCACCAGCCGAGTCGAAAATTCAGCGATTCCCCATCTCAGCCCTGAAAGCAGGTAGAACAAGTTTTGTAGTGCCTTTCTCTTGCCTACCGGGGTAGTGTAAAAACTACCAACAGAACTCGTTTCTGGCACCTTCCCCGGTGGAGCTGTGCATGGGGTGTGTTTGGAACATTTTGTCACCAGCCGAGTCCAAAACTCAGCTGTTCCCCATCTCAGCCCAGAAAGCAGGTAGAAAAACTTTTGTGGTGCCTTTCAGCTGCCTACCGGGGTAGTGTAAAAACTACCAACAGAACTCGTTTCTGGCACCTTTGCCGGTGGAGCTGTGCATGGGGTGTGTTTGGAACATTTTGTCACCAGCCGAGTCCAAAATTCAGCGATTCCCCATCTAAGCCCAGAAGCAGGTAGAACAAGTTTTGTGGTGCCTTTCAGCTGCCTACCGGGGTAGTGTAAAAACTACCAACAGAACTCGTTTCTGGCACCTTCCCCGGTGGAGTTGTGCATGGGGTGTGTTTGGAACATTTTGTCACCAGCCGAGTCCAAAATTCAGCGATTCCCCATCTCAGCCCAGAAAGCAGGTAGAACAACTTTTGTGGTGCCTTTCAGCTGCCTACCGGGGTAGTGTAAAAACTACCAACAGAACTCGTTTCTGGCACCTTTGCCGGTGGAGCTGTGCATGGGGTGTGTTTGGAACATTTTGTTACCAGCCGAGTCCAAAATTCAGCCGTTCCCCATCTCAGCCCAGAAAGCAGGCAGAACAAGTTTTGTGGTGCCTTTCAGCTGCCTACCGGGGTAGTGTAAAAACTACCAACAGAACTCGTTTCTGGCACCTTCCTCGGTGGAGCTGTGCATGGGGTGTGTTTGGAACATCTTGTTACCAGCCGAGTCCAAAATTCAGCCGTTCCCCATCTCAGCCCAGAAAGCAGGTAGAACAAGTTTTGTGGTGCCTTTCAGCTGCCTACCGGGGTAGTGTAAAAACTACCAACAGAACTCGTTTCTGGCACCTTCCCCGGTGGAGTTGTGCATGGGGTGTGTTTGGAACATTCTGTCACCAGCCGAGTCCAAAACTCAGCTGTTCCCCATCTCAGCCCAGAAAGCAGGTAGAACAAGTTTTGTGGTGCCTTTCAGCTGCCTACCGGGGTAGTGTAAAAACTACCAACAGAACTCGTTTCTGGCACCTTCCCCGGTGGAGTTGTGCATGGGGTGTGTTTGGAACATTTTGTTACCAGCCGAGTCCAAAATTCAGCGATTCCCCATCTCAGCCCAGAAAGCAGGTAGAACAAGTTTTGTGGTGCCTTTCAGCTGCCTACCGGGGTAGTGTAAAAACTACCAACAGAACTCCTTTCTGGCACCTTCCCCGGTGGAGTTGTGCATGGGGTGTGTTTGGAACATTTTGTCACCAGCCGAGTCGAAAATTCAGCGATTCCCCATCTCAGCCCAGAAAGCAGGTAGAACAAGTTTTGTAGTGCCTTTCAGCTGCCTACCGGGGTAGTGTAAAAACTACCAACAGAACTCGTTTCTGGCACCTTTGCCGGTGGAGCTGTGCATGGGGTGTGTTTGGAACATTTTGTCACCAGCCGAGTCCAAAACTCAGCTGTTCCCCATCTCAGCCCAGAAAGCAGGTAGAAAAACTTTTGTGGTGCCTTTCAGCTGCCTACCGGGGTAGTGTAAAAACTACCAACAGAACTCGTTTCTGGCACCTTTGCCGGTGGAGCTGTGCATGGGGTGTGTTTGGAACATTTTGTCACCAGCCGAGTCCAAAATTCAGCGATTCCCCATCTAAGCCCAGAAGCAGGTAGAACAAGTTTTGTGGTGCCTTTCAGCTGCCTACCGGGGTAGTGTAAAAACTACCAACAGAACTCGTTTCTGGCACCTTCCCCGGTGGAGTTGTGCATGGGGTGTGTTTGGAACATTTTGTCACCAGCCGAGTCCAAAATTCAGCGATTCCCCATCTCAGCCCAGAAAGCAGGTAGAACAACTTTTGTGGTGCCTTTCAGCTGCCTACCGGGGTAGTGTAAAAACTACCAACAGAACTCGTTTCTGGCACCTTTGCCGGTGGAGCTGTGCATGGGGTGTGTTTGGAACATTTTGTTACCAGCCGAGTCCAAAATTCAGCCATTCCCCATCTCAGCCCAGAAAGCAGGCAGAACAAGTTTTGTGGTGCCTTTCAGCTGCCTACCGGGGTAGTGTAAAAACTACCAACAGAACTCGTTTCTGGCACCTTCCTCGGTGGAGTTGTGCATGGGGTGTGTTTGGAACATTTTGTCACCAGCCGAGTCCAAAATTCAGCCGTTCCCCATCTCAGCCCAGAAAGCAGGTAGAACAAGTTTTGTGGTGCCTTTCAGCTGCCTACCGGGGTAGTGTAAAAACTACCAACAGAACTCGTTTCTGGCACCTTTGCCGGTGGAGCTGTGCATGGGGTGTGTTTGGAACATTTTGTTACCAGCCGAGTCCAAAATTCAGCCGTTCCCCATCTCAGCCCAGAAAGCAGGCAGAACAAGTTTTGTGGTGCCTTTCAGCTGCCTACCGGGGGTAGTGTAAAAACTACCAACAGAACTCGTTTCTGGCACCTTCCTCGGTGGAGCTGTGCATGGGGTGTGTTTGGAACATCTTGTTACCAGCCGAGTCCAAAATTCAGCGATTCCCCATCTCAGCCCAGAAAGCAGGTAGAACAAGTTTTGTGGTGCCTTTCAGCTGCCTACCGGGGTAGTGTAAAAACTACCAACAGAACTCGTTTCTGGCACCTTCCCCGGTGGAGTTGTGCATGGGGTGTGTTTGGAACATTCTGTCACCAGCCGAGTCCAAAACTCAGCTGTTCCCCATCTCAGCCCAGAAAGCAGGTAGAACAAGTTTTGTGGTGCCTTTCAGCTGCCTACCGGGGTAGTGTAAAAACTACCAACAGAACTCGTTTCTGGCACCTTCCCCGGTGGAGGTGTGCATGGGGTGTGTTTGGAACATTTTGTCACCAGCCGAGTCCAAAATTCAGCGATTCCCCATCTAAGCCCAGAAGCAGGTAGAACAAGTTTTGTGGTGCCTTTCAGCTGCCTACCGGGGTAGTGTAAAAACTACCAACAGAACTCGTTTCTGGCACCTTCCCCGGTGGAGTTGTGCATGGGGTGTGTTTGGAACATTTTGTTACCAGCCGAGTCCAAAATTCAGCCGTTCCCCATCTCAGCCCAGAAAGCAGGCAGAACAAGTTTTGTGGTGCCTTTCAGCTGCCTACCGGGGTAGTGTAAAAACTACCAACAGAACTCGTTTCTGGCACCTTCCTCGGTGGAGCTGTGCATGGGGTGTGTTTGGAACATCTTGTTACCAGCCGAGTCCAAAATTCAGCCGTTCCCCATCTCAGCCCAGAAAGCAGGTAGAACAAGTTTTGTGGTGCCTTTCAGCTGCCTACCGGGGTAGTGTAAAAACTACCAACAGAACTCGTTTCTGGCACCTTCCCCGGTGGAGTTGTGCATGGGGTGTGTTTGGAACATTTTGTCACCAGCCGAGTCCAAAATTCAGCGATTCCCCATCTAAGCCCAGAAGCAGGTAGAACAAGTTTTGTGGTGCCTTTCAGCTGCCTACCGGGGTAGTGTAAAAACTACCAACAGAACTCGTTTCTGGCACCTTTGCCGGTGGAGCTGTGCATGGGGTGTGTTTGGAACATTTTGTTACCAGCCGAGTCCAAAATTCAGCCGTTCCCCATCTCAGCCCAGAAAGCAGGCAGAACAAGTTTTGTGGTGCCTTTCAGCTGCCTACCGGGGTAGTGTAAAAACTACCAACAGAACTCGTTTCTGGCACCTTCCTCGGTGGAGCTGTGCATGGGGTGTGTTTGGAACATCTTGTTACCAGCCGAGTCCAAAATTCAGCCGTTCCCCATCTCAGCCCAGAAAGCAGGTAGAACAAGTTTTGTGGTGCCTTTCAGCTGCCTACCGGGGTAGTGTAAAAACTACCAACAGAACTCGTTTCTGGCACCTTCCCCGGTGGAGTTGTGCATGGGGTGTGTTTGGAACATTCTGTCACCAGCCGAGTCCAAAACTCAGCTGTTCCCCATCTCAGCCCAGAAAGCAGGTAGAACAAGTTTTGTGGTGCCTTTCAGCTGCCTACCGGGGTAGTGTAAAAACTACCAACAGAACTCGTTTCTGGCACCTTTGCCGGTGGAGCTGTGCATGGGGTGTGTTTGGAACATTTTGTTACCAGCCGAGTCCAAAATTCAGCCGTTCCCCATCTCAGCCCAGAAAGCAGGCAGAACAAGTTTTGTGGTGCCTTTCAGCTGCCTACCGGGGTAGTGTAAAAACTACCAACAGAACTCGTTTCTGGCACCTTCCCCGGTGGAGTTGTGCATGGGGTGTGTTTGGAACATTTTGTCACCAGCCGAGTCGAAAATTCAGCGATTCCCCATCTCAGCCCTGAAAGCAGGTAGAACAAGTTTTGTAGTGCCTTTCTCTTGCCTACCGGGGTAGTGTAAAAACTACCAACAGAACTCGTTTCTGGCACCTTTGCCGGTGGAGCTGTGCATGGGGTGTGTTTGGAACATTTTGTCACCAGCCGAGTCCAAAACTCAGCTGTTCCCCATCTCAGCCCAGAAAGCAGGTAGAAAAACTTTTGTGGTGCCTTTCAGCTGCCTACCGGGGTAGTGTAAAAACTACCAACAGAACTCGTTTCTGGCACCTTTGCCGGTGGAGCTGTGCATGGGGTGTGTTTGGAACATTTTGTCACCAGCCGAGTCCAAAATTCAGCGATTCCCCATCTAAGCCCAGAAGCAGGTAGAACAAGTTTTGTGGTGCCTTTCAGCTGCCTACCGGGGTAGTGTAAAAACTACCAACAGAACTCGTTTCTGGCACCTTCCCCGGTGGAGTTGTGCATGGGGTGTGTTTGGAACATTTTGTCACCAGCCGAGTCCAAAATTCAGCGATTCCCCATCTCAGCCCAGAAAGCAGGTAGAACAACTTTTGTGGTGCCTTTCAGCTGCCTACCGGGGTAGTGTAAAAACTACCAACAGAACTCGTTTCTGGCACCTTTGCCGGTGGAGCTGTGCATGGGGTGTGTTTGGAACATTTTGTTACCAGCCGAGTCCAAAATTCAGCCGTTCCCCATCTCAGCCCAGAAAGCAGGCAGAACAAGTTTTGTGGTGCCTTTCAGCTGCCTACCGGGGTAGTGTAAAAACTACCAACAGAACTCGTTTCTGGCACCTTCCTCGGTGGAGCTGTGCATGGGGTGTGTTTGGAACATCTTGTTACCAGCCGAGTCCAAAATTCAGCCGTTCCCCATCTCAGCCCAGAAAGCAGGTAGAACAAGTTTTGTGGTGCCTTTCAGCTGCCTACCGGGGTAGTGTAAAAACTACCAACAGAACTCGTTTCTGGCACCTTCCCCGGTGGAGTTGTGCATGGGGTGTGTTTGGAACATTCTGTCACCAGCCGAGTCCAAAACTCAGCTGTTCCCCATCTCAGCCCAGAAAGCAGGTAGAACAAGTTTTGTGGTGCCTTTCAGCTGCCTACCGGGGTAGTGTAAAAACTACCAACAGAACTCGTTTCTGGCACCTTCCCCGGTGGAGTTGTGCATGGGGTGTGTTTGGAACATTTTGTTACCAGCCGAGTCCAAAATTCAGCGATTCCCCATCTCAGCCCAGAAAGCAGGTAGAACAAGTTTTGTGGTGCCTTTCAGCTGCCTACCGGGGTAGTGTAAAAACTACCAACAGAACTCCTTTCTGGCACCTTCCCCGGTGGAGTTGTGCATGGGGTGTGTTTGGAACATTTTGTCACCAGCCGAGTCGAAAATTCAGCGATTCCCCATCTCAGCCCAGAAAGCAGGTAGAACAAGTTTTGTAGTGCCTTTCAGCTGCCTACCGGGGTAGTGTAAAAACTACCAACAGAACTCGTTTCTGGCACCTTTGCCGGTGGAGCTGTGCATGGGGTGTGTTTGGAACATTTTGTCACCAGCCGAGTCCAAAACTCAGCTGTTCCCCATCTCAGCCCAGAAAGCAGGTAGAAAAACTTTTGTGGTGCCTTTCAGCTGCCTACCGGGGTAGTGTAAAAACTACCAACAGAACTCGTTTCTGGCACCTTTGCCGGTGGAGCTGTGCATGGGGTGTGTTTGGAACATTTTGTCACCAGCCGAGTCCAAAATTCAGCGATTCCCCATCTAAGCCCAGAAGCAGGTAGAACAAGTTTTGTGGTGCCTTTCAGCTGCCTACCGGGGTAGTGTAAAAACTACCAACAGAACTCGTTTCTGGCACCTTCCCCGGTGGAGTTGTGCATGGGGTGTGTTTGGAACATTTTGTCACCAGCCGAGTCCAAAATTCAGCGATTCCCCATCTCAGCCCAGAAAGCAGGTAGAACAACTTTTGTGGTGCCTTTCAGCTGCCTACCGGGGTAGTGTAAAAACTACCAACAGAACTCGTTTCTGGCACCTTTGCCGGTGGAGCTGTGCATGGGGTGTGTTTGGAACATTTTGTTACCAGCCGAGTCCAAAATTCAGCCATTCCCCATCTCAGCCCAGAAAGCAGGCAGAACAAGTTTTGTGGTGCCTTTCAGCTGCCTACCGGGGTAGTGTAAAAACTACCAACAGAACTCGTTTCTGGCACCTTCCTCGGTGGAGTTGTGCATGGGGTGTGTTTGGAACATTTTGTCACCAGCCGAGTCCAAAATTCAGCCGTTCCCCATCTCAGCCCAGAAAGCAGGTAGAACAAGTTTTGTGGTGCCTTTCAGCTGCCTACCGGGGTAGTGTAAAAACTACCAACAGAACTCGTTTCTGGCACCTTTGCCGGTGGAGCTGTGCATGGGGTGTGTTTGGAACATTTTGTTACCAGCCGAGTCCAAAATTCAGCCGTTCCCCATCTCAGCCCAGAAAGCAGGCAGAACAAGTTTTGTGGTGCCTTTCAGCTGCCTACCGGGGTAGTGTAAAAACTACCAACAGAACTCGTTTCTGGCACCTTCCTCGGTGGAGCTGTGCATGGGGTGTGTTTGGAACATCTTGTTACCAGCCGAGTCCAAAATTCAGCGATTCCCCATCTCAGCCCAGAAAGCAGGTAGAACAAGTTTTGTGGTGCCTTTCAGCTGCCTACCGGGGTAGTGTAAAAACTACCAACAGAACTCGTTTCTGGCACCTTCCCCGGTGGAGTTGTGCATGGGGTGTGTTTGGAACATTCTGTCACCAGCCGAGTCCAAAACTCAGCTGTTCCCCATCTCAGCCCAGAAAGCAGGTAGAACAAGTTTTGTGGTGCCTTTCAGCTGCCTACCGGGGTAGTGTAAAAACTACCAACAGAACTCGTTTCTGGCACCTTCCCCGGTGGAGGTGTGCATGGGGTGTGTTTGGAACATTTTGTCACCAGCCGAGTCCAAAATTCAGCGATTCCCCATCTAAGCCCTGAAGCAGGTAGAACAAGTTTTGTGGTGCCTTTCAGCTGCCTACCGGGGTAGTGTAAAAACTACCAACAGAACTCGTTTCTGGCACCTTCCCCGGTGGAGTTGTGCATGGGGTGTGTTTGGAACATTTTGTCACCAGCCGAGTCCAAACTCAGCGATTCCCCATCTCAGCCCAGAAAGCAGGTAGAAAAACTTTTGTGGTGCCTTTCAGCTGCCTACCGGGGTAGTGTAAAAACTACCAACAGAACTCGTTTCTGGCACCTTTGCCGGTGGAGCTGTGCATGGGGTGTGTTTGGAACATTTTGTTACCAGCCGAGTCCAAAATTCAGCCGTTCCCCATCTCAGCCCAGAAAGCAGGCAGAACAAGTTTTGTGGTGCCTTTCAGCTGCCTACCGGGGTAGTGTAAAAACTACCAACAGAACTCGTTTCTGGCACCTTCCTCGGTGGAGTTGTGCATGGGGTGTGTTTGGAACATTTTGTCAGCAGCCGAGTCCAAAACTCAGCTGTTCCCCATCTCAGCCCAGAAAGCAGGTAGAACAAGTTTTGTGGTGCCTTTCAGCTGCCTACCGGGGTAGTGTAAAAACTACCAACAGAACTCGTTTCTGGCACCTTCCCCGGTGGAGCTGTGCATGGGGTGTGTTTGGAACATTTTGTTACCAGCCGAGTCCAAAATTCAGCGATTCCCCATCTCAGCCCAGAAAGCAGGTAGAACAAGTTTTGTGGTGCCTTTCAGCTGCCTACCAGGGTAGTGTAAAAACTACCAACAGAACTCGTTTCTGGCACCTTCCTCGGTGGAGCTGTGCATGGGGTGTGTTTGGAACATCTTGTTACCAGCCGAGTCCAAAATTCAGCCGTTCCCCATCTCAGCCCAGAAAGCAGGTAGAACAAGTTTTGTGGTGCCTTTCAGCTGCCTACCGGGGTAGTGTAAAAACTACCAACAGAACTCGTTTCTGGCACCTTCCCCGGTGGAGTTGTGCATGGGGTGTGTTTGGAACATTCTGTCACCAGCCGAGTCCAAAATTCAGCCGTTCCCCATCTCAGCCCAGAAAGCAGGCAGAACAAGTTTTGTGGTGCCTTTCAGCTGCCTACCGGGGTAGTGTAAAAACTACCAACAGAACTCGTTTCTGGCACCTTTGCCGGTGGAGCTGTGCATGGGGTGTGTTTGGAACATTTTGTTACCAGCCGAGTCCAAAATTCAGCCGTTCCCCATCTCAGCCCAGAAAGCAGGCAGAACAAGTTTTGTGGTGCCTTTCAGCTGCCTACCGGGGTAGTGTAAAAACTACCAACAGAACTCGTTTCTGGCACCTTCCTCGGTGGAGCTGTGCATGGGGTGTGTTTGGAACATCTTGTTACCAGCCGAGTCCAAAATTCAGCCGTTCCCCATCTCAGCCCAGAAAGCAGGTAGAACAAGTTTTGTGGTGCCTTTCAGCTGCCTACCGGGGTAGTGTAAAAAACTACCAACAGAACTCGTTTCTGGCACCTTCCCCGGTGGAGTTGTGCATGGGGTGTGTTTGGAACATTCTGTCACCAGCCGAGTCCAAAACTCAGCTGTTCCCCATCTCAGCCCAGAAAGCAGGTAGAACAAGTTTTGTGGTGCCTTTCAGCTGCCTACCGGGGTAGTGTAAAAACTACCAACAGAACTCGTTTCTGGCACCTTCCCCGGTGGAGGTGTGCATGGGGTGTGTTTGGAACATTTTGTCACCAGCCGAGTCCAAAATTCAGCGATTCCCCATCTAAGCCCAGAAGCAGGTAGAACAAGTTTTGTGGTGCCTTTCAGCTGCCTACCGGGGTAGTGTAAAAACTACCAACAGAACTCGTTTCTGGCACCTTCCCCGGTGGAGTTGTGCATGGGGTGTGTTTGGAACATTTTGTCACCAGCCGAGTCCAAACTCAGCGATTCCCCATCTCAGCCCAGAAAGCAGGTAGAAAAACTTTTGTGGTGCCTTTCAGCTGCCTACCGGGGTAGTGTAAAAACTACCAACAGAACTCGTTTCTGGCACCTTTGCCGGTGGAGCTGTGCATGGGGTGTGTTTGGAACATTTTGTTACCAGCCGAGTCCAAAATTCAGCCGTTCCCCATCTCAGCCCAGAAAGCAGGCAGAACAAGTTTTGTGGTGCCTTTCAGCTGCCTACCGGGGTAGTGTAAAAACTACCAACAGAACTCGTTTCTGGCACCTTCCTCGGTGGAGTTGTGCATGGGGTGTGTTTGGAACATTTTGTCAGCAGCCGAGTCCAAAACTCAGCTGTTCCCCATCTCAGCCCAGAAAGCAGGTAGAACAAGTTTTGTGGTGCCTTTCAGCTGCCTACCGGGGTAGTGTAAAAACTACCAACAGAACTCGTTTCTGGCACCTTCCCCGGTGGAGCTGTGCATGGGGTGTGTTTGGAACATTTTGTTACCAGCCGAGTCCAAAATTCAGCGATTCCCCATCTCAGCCCAGAAAGCAGGTAGAACAAGTTTTGTGGTGCCTTTCAGCTGCCTACCAGGGTAGTGTAAAAACTACCAACAGAACTCGTTTCTGGCACCTTCCTCGGTGGAGCTGTGCATGGGGTGTGTTTGGAACATCTTGTTACCAGCCGAGTCCAAAATTCAGCCGTTCCCCATCTCAGCCCAGAAAGCAGGTAGAACAAGTTTTGTGGTGCCTTTCAGCTGCCTACCGGGGTAGTGTAAAAACTACCAACAGAACTCGTTTCTGGCACCTTCCCCGGTGGAGTTGTGCATGGGGTGTGTTTGGAACATTTTGTCAGCAGCCGAGTCAAAAACTCAGCTGTTCCCCATCTCAGCCCAGAAAGCAGGTAGAACAAGTTTTGTGGTGCCTTTCAGCTGCCTACCGGGGTAGTGTAAAAACTACCAACAGAACTCGTTTCTGGCACCTTCCCCGGTGGAGGTGTGCATGGGGTGTGTTTGGAACATTTTGTCACCAGCCGAGTCCAAAATTCAGCCGTTCCCCATCTCAGCCCAGAAAGCAGGTAGAACAAGTTTTGTGGTGCCTTTCAGCTGCCTACCGGGGTAGTGTAAAAACTACCAACAGAACTCGTTTCTGGCACCTTTGCAGGTGGAGCTGTGCATGGGGTGTGTTTGGAACATTTTGTTACCAGCCGAGTCCAAAATTCAGCCGTTCCCCATCTCAGCCCAGAAAGCAGGCAGAACAAGTTTTGTGGTGCCTTTCAGCTGCCTACCGGGGTAGTGTAAAAACTACCAACAGAACTCGTTTCTGGCACCTTCCTCGGTGGAGCTGTGCATGGGGTGTGTTTGGAACATCTTGTTACCAGCCGAGTCCAAAATTCAGCCGTTCCCCATCTCAGCCCAGAAAGCAGGTAGAACAAGTTTTGTGGTGCCTTTCAGCTGCCTACCGGGGTAGTGTAAAAACTACCAACAGAACTCGTTTCTGGCACCTTCCTCGGTGGAGCTGTGCATGGGGTGTGTTTGGAACATCTTGTTACCAGCCGAGTCCAAAATTCAGCCGTTCCCCATCTCAGCCCAGAAAGCAGGTAGAACAACTTTTGTGGTGCCTTTCAGCTGCCTACCGGGGTAGTGTAAAAACTACCAACAGAACTCGTTTCTGGCACCTTCCCCGGTGGAGTTGTGCATGGGGTGTGTTTGGAACATTCTGTCACCAGCCGAGTCCAAAACTCAGCTGTTCCCCATCTCAGCCCAGAAAGCAGGTAGAACAAGTTTTGTGGTGCCTTTCAGCTGCCTACCGGGGTAGTGTAAAAACTACCAACAGAACTCGTTTCTGGCACCTTCCCCGGTGGAGGTGTGCATGGGGTGTGTTTGGAACATTTTGTCACCAGCCGAGTCCAAAATTCAGCGATTCCCCATCTCAGCCCAGAAAGCAGGTAGAACAAGTTTTGTGGTGCCTTTCAGCTGCCTACCGGGGTAGTGTAAAAACTACCAACAGAACTCGTTTCTGGCACCTTTGCCGGTGGAGCTGTGCATGGGGTGTGTTTGGAACATTTTGTTACCAGCCGAGTCCAAAATTCAGCGATTCCCCATCTCAGCCCAGAAAGCAGGTAGAACAAGTTTTGTGGTGCCTTTCAGCTGCCTACCGGGGTAGTGTAAAAACTACCAACAGAACTCGTTTCTGGCACCTTCCTCGGTGGAGCTGTGCATGGGGTGTGTTTGGAACACCTTGTTACCAGCCGAGTCCAAAATTCAGCCGTTCCCCATCTCAGCCCAGAAAGCAGGTAGAACAAGTTTTGTGGTGCCTTTCAGCTGCCTACCGGGGTAGTGTAAAAACTACCAACAGAACTCGTTTCTGGCACCTTCCCCGGTGGAGTTGTGCATGGGGTGTGTTTGGAACATTCTGTCACCAGCCGAGTCCAAAACTCAGCTGTTCCCCATCTCAGCCCAGAAAGCAGGTAGAACAAGTTTTGTGGTGCCTTTCAGCTGCCTACCGGGGTAGTGTAAAAACTACCAACAGAACTCGTTTCTGGCACCTTCCCCGGTGGAGGTGTGCATGGGGTGTGTTTGGAACATTTTGTCACCAGCCGAGTCCAAAATTCAGCGATTCCCCATCTCAGCCCAGAAAGCAGGTAGAACAAGTTTTGTGGTGCCTTTCAGCTGCCTACCGGGGTAGTGTAAAAACTACCAACAGAACTCGTTTCTGGCACCTTTGCCGGTGGAGCTGTGCATGGGGTGTGTTTGGAACATTTTGTTACCAGCCGAGTCCAAAATTCAGCCGTTCCCCAACTCAGCCCAGAAAGCAGGCAGAACAAGTTTTGTGGTGCCTTTCAGCTGCCTACCGGGGTAGTGTAAAAACTACCAACAGAACTCGTTTCTGGCACCTTCCTCGGTGGAGCTGTGCATGGGGTGTGTTTGGAACATCTTGTTACCAGCCGAGTCCAAAATTCAGCCGTTCCCCATCTCAGCCCAGAAAGCAGGTAGAACAAGTTTTGTGGTGCCTTTCAGCTGCCTACCGGGGTAGTGTAAAAACTACCAACAGAACTCGTTTCTGGCACCTTCCCCGGTGGAGTTGTGCATGGGGTGTGTTTGGAACATTTTGTCACCAGCCGAGTCCAAATCTCAGCTGTTCCCCATCTCAGCCCAGAAAGCAGGTAGAACAAGTTTTGTGGTGCCTTTCAGCTGCCTACCGGGGTAGTGTAAAAACTACCAACAGAACTTGTTTCTGGCACCTTCCCCGGTGGAGTTGTGCATGGGGTGTGTTTGGAACATTTTGTCACCAGCCGAGTCCAAAACTCAGCTGTTCCCCATCTCAGCCCAGAAAGCAGGTAGAACAAGTTTTGTTGTGCCTTTCAGCTGCCTACTGGGGTAGTGTAAAAACTACCAACAGAACTCGTTTCTGGCACCTTCCCCGGTGGAGTTGTGCATGGGGTGTGTTTGGAACATTTTTTCACCAGCCGAGTCCAAAATTCAGCGATTCCCCATCTCAGCCCAGAAAGCAGGTAGAACAAGTTTTGTGGTGCCTTTCAGCTGCCTACCGGGGTAGTGTAAAAACTACCAACAGAACTCCTTTCTGGCACCTTCCCCGGTGGAGTTGTGCATGGGGTGTGTTTGGAACATTTTGTCACCAGCCGAGTCCAAAATTCAGCCGTTCCCCATCTCAGCCCAGAAAGCAGGCAGAACAAGTTTTGTGGTGCCTTTCTCTTGCCTACCGGGGTAGTGTAAAAACTACCAACAGAACTCCTTTCTGGCACCTTCCCCGGTGGAGTTGTGCATGGGGTGTGTTTGGAACATTTTGTCACCAGCCGAGTCCAAAATTCAGCGATTCCCCATCTCAGCCCAGAAAGCAGGTAGAACAAGTTTTGTGGTGCCTTTCAGCTGCCTACCGGGGTAGTGTAAAATCTACCCGCAGAACTCGTTTCTGGCACCTTCCCCGGTGGAGTTGTGCATGGGGTGTGTTTGGAACATTTTGTCACCAGCCGAGTCCAAAATTCAGCGATTCCCCATCTCAGCCCAGAAAGCAGGTAGAACAAGTTTTGTGGTGCCTTTCAGCTGCCTACCGGGGTAGTGTAAAAACTACCAACAGAACTCGTTTCTGGCACCTTCCCCGGTGGAGCTGTGCATGGGGTGTGTTTGGAACATTTTGTCACCAGCCGAGTCCAAAAGTCAGCGATTCCCCATCTCAGCCCAGAAAGCAGGTAGAACAAGTTTTGTGGTGCCTTTCAGCTGCCTACCGGGGTAGTGTAAAAACTACCAACAGAACTCGTTTCTGGCACCTTTGCCGGTGGAGCTGTGCATGGGGTGTGTTTGGAACATTTTGTCACCAGCCGAGTCCAAAATTCAGCGATTCCCCATCTCAGCCCAGAAAGCAGGTAGAACAAGTTTTGTGGTGCCTTTCAGCTGCCTACCGGGGTAGTGTAAAAACTACCAACAGAACTCGTTTCTGGCACCTTCCCCGGTGGAGTTGTGCATGGGGTGTGTTTGGAACATTTTGTCACCAGCCGAGTCCAAAACTCAGCGATTCCCCATCTCAGCCCAGAAAGCAGGTAGAACAAGTTTTGTGGTGCCTTTCAGCTGCCTACTGGGGTAGTGTAAAAACTACCAACAGAACTCGTTTCTGGCACCTTTGCCGGTAGAGCTGTGCATGGGGTGTGTTTGGAACATTTTGTCACCAGCCGAGTCCAAATCTCAGCTGTTCCCCATCTCAGCCCAGAAAGCAGGTAGAACAAGTTTTGTGGTGCCTTTCAGCTGCCTACCGGGGTAGTGTAAAAACTACCAACAGAACTTGTTTCTGGCACCTTCCTCGGTGGAGTTGTGCATGGGGTGTGTTTGGAACATTTTGTCACCAGCCGAGTCCAAAAGTCAGCGATTCCCCATCTCAGCCCAGAAAGCAGGTAGAACAAGTTTTGTTGTGCCTTTCAGCTGCCTACCGGTGTAGTGTAAAAACTACAAACAGAACTCGTTTCTGGCACCTTTGCCGGTGGAGCTGTGCATGGGGTGTGTTTGGAACATTTTGTTACGAGCCGAGTCCAAAATTCAGCGATTCCCCATCTCAGCCCAGAAAGCAGGTAGAACAAGTTTTGTGGTGCCTTTCTCTTGCCTACCGGGGTACTGTAAAAACTACCAACAGAACTCGTTTCTGGCACCTTCCCCGGTGGAGTTGTGCATGGGGTGTGTTTGGAACATTTTGTCACCAGCCGAGTCCAAAATTCAGCGATTCCCCATCTCAGCCCAGAAAGCAGGTAGAACAAGTTTTGTGGTGCCTTTCAGCTGCCTACCGGGGTAGTGTAAAAACTACCAACAGAACTCGTTTCTGGCACCTTCCCCGGTGGAGTTGTGCATGGGGTGTGTTTGGAACATTTTGTCACCAGCCGAGTCCAAAATTCAGCGATTCCCCATCTCAGCCCAGAAAGCAGGTAGAACAAGTTTTGTGGTGCCTTTCAGCTGCCTACCGGGGTAGTGTAAAATCTACCCGCAGAACTCGTTTCTGGCACCTTCCCCGGTGGAGTTGTGCATGGGGTGTGTTTGGAACATTTTGTCACCAGCCGAGTCCAAAATTCAGCGATTCCCCATCTCAGCCCAGAAAGCAGGTAGAACAAGTTTTGTGGTGCCTTTCAGCTGCCTACCGGGGTAGTGTAAAAACTACCAACAGAACTCGTTTCTGGCACCTTCCCCGGTGGAGCTGTGCATGGGGTGTGTTTGGAACATTTTGTCACCAGCCGAGTCCAAAATTCAGCTGTTCCCCATCTCAGCCCAGAAAGCAGGTAGAACAAGTTTTGTGGTGCCTTTCAGCTGCCTACCGGGGTAGTGTAAAAACTACCAACAGAACTTGTTTCTGGCACCTTCCTCGGTGGAGTTGTGCATGGGGTGTGTTTGGAACATTTTGTCACCAGCCGAGTCCAAAATTCAGCTGTTCCCCATCTCAGCCCAGAAAGCAGGTAGAACAAGTTTTGTGGTGCCTTTCAGCTGCCTACTGGGGTAGTGTAAAAACTACCAACAGAACTCGTTTCTGGCACCTTCCTCGGTGGAGTTGTGCATGGGGTGTGTTTGGAACATTTTGTCACCAGCCGAGTCCAAAATTCAGCCGTTCCCCATCTCAGCCCAGAAAGCAGGTAGAACAAGTTTTGTGGTGCCTTTCAGCTGCCTACCGGGGTAGTGTAAAAACTACCAACAGAACTCGTTTCTGGCACCTTTGCCGGTGGAGCTGTGCATGGGGTGTGTTTGGAACATTTTGTCACCAGCCGAGTCCAAAATTCAGCGATTCCCCATCTCAGCCCAGAAAGCAGGTAGAACAAGTTTTGTGGTGCCTTTCAGCTGCCTACCGGGGTAGTGTAAAAACTACCAACAGAACTCGTTTCTGGCACCTTCCCCGGTGGAGTTGTGCATGGGGTGTGTTTGGAACATTTTGTCACCAGCCGAGTCCAAAACTCAGCGATTCCCCATCTCAGCCCAGAAAGCAGGTAGAACAAGTTTTGTGGTGCCTTTCAGCTGCCTACTGGGGTAGTGTAAAAACTACCAACAGAACTCGTTTCTGGCACCTTTGCCGGTAGAGCTGTGCATGGGGTGTGTTTGGAACATTTTGTCACCAGCCGAGTCCAAATCTCAGCTGTTCCCCATCTCAGCCCAGAAAGCAGGTAGAACAAGTTTTGTGGTGCCTTTCAGCTGCCTACCGGGGTAGTGTAAAAACTACCAACAGAACTTGTTTCTGGCACCTTCCTCGGTGGAGTTGTGCATGGGGTGTGTTTGGAACATTTTGTCACCAGCCGAGTCCAAAAGTCAGCGATTCCCCATCTCAGCCCAGAAAGCAGGTAGAACAAGTTTTGTTGTGCCTTTCAGCTGCCTACCGGTGTAGTGTAAAAACTACAAACAGAACTCGTTTCTGGCACCTTTGCCGGTGGAGCTGTGCATGGGGTGTGTTTGGAACATTTTGTTACGAGCCGAGTCCAAAATTCAGCGATTCCCCATCTCAGCCCAGAAAGCAGGTAGAACAAGTTTTGTGGTGCCTTTCTCTTGCCTACCGGGGTACTGTAAAAACTACCAACAGAACTCGTTTCTGGCACCTTCCCCGGTGGAGTTGTGCATGGGGTGTGTTTGGAACATTTTGTCAGCAGCCGAGTCAAAAACTCAGCTGTTCCCCATCTCAGCCCAGAAAGCAGGTAGAACAAGTTTTGTGGTGCCTTTCAGCTGCCTACCGGGGTAGTGTAAAAACTACCAACAGAACTCGTTTCTGGCACCTTCCCCGGTGGAGTTGTGCATGGGGTGTGTTTGGAACATTTTGTCACCAGCCGAGTCCAAAATTCAGCGATTCCCCATCTCAGCCCAGAAAGCAGGTAGAACAAGTTTTGTGGTGCCTTTCAGCTGCCTACCGGGGTAGTGTAAAAACTACCAACAGAACTCGTTTCTGGCACCTTCCCCGGTGGAGTTGTGCATGGGGTGTGTTTGGAACATTTTGTCACCAGCCGAGTCCAAAATTCAGCGATTCCCCATCTCAGCCCAGAAAGCAGGTACAACAAGTTTTGTGGTGCCTTTCAGCTGCCTACCGGGGTACTGTAAAAACTACCAACAGAACTCGTTTCTGGCACCTTCCCCGGTGGAATTGTGCATGGGGTGTGTTTGGAACATTTTGTCAGCAGCCGAGTCCAAAATTCAGCGATTCCCCATCTCAGCCCAGAAAGCAGGTAGAACAAGTTTTGTGGTGCCTTTCAGCTGCCTACCGGGGTAGTGTAAAAACTACAACAGAACTCGTTTCTGGCACCTTCCCCGGTGGAGTTGTGCATGGGGTGTGTTTGGAACATTTTGTCACCAGCCGAGTCCAAAATTCAGCGATTCCCCATCTCAGCCCAGAAAGCAGGTAGAACAAGTTTTGTGGTGCCTTTCAGCTGCCCACCGGGGTAGTGTAAAAACTACCAACAGAACTCGTTTCTGGCACCTTCCCCGGTGGAGTTGTGCATGGGGTGTGTTTGGAACATTTTGTCACCAGCCGAGTCCAAAATTCAGCGATTCCCCATCTCAGCCCAGAAAGCAGGTAGAACAAGTTTTGTGGTGCCTTTCAGCTGCCTACCGGGGTAGTGTAAAAACTACCAACAGAACTCGTTTCTGGCACCTTCCCCGGTGGAGTTGTGCATGGGGTGTGTTTGGAACATTTTGTCAGCAGCCGAGTCCAAAATTCAGCGATTCCCCATCTCAGCCCAGAAAGCAGGTAGAACAAGTTTTGTGGTGCCTTTCAGCTGCCTACCGGGGTAGTGTAAAAACTACCAACAGAACTCGTTTCTGGCACCTTCCCCGGTGGAGTTGTGCATGGGGTGTGTTTGGAACATTTTGTCACCAGCCGAGTCCAAAATTCAGCGATTCCCCATCTCAGCCCAGAAAGCAGGTAGAACAAGTTTTGTGGTGCCTTTCAGCTGCCTACCGGGGTAGTGTAAAAACTACCAACAGAACTCGTTTTTGGCACCTTCTCCGGTGGACTTGTGCATGGGGTGTGTTTGGAACATTCTGTCACCAGCCGAGTCCAAAATTCAGCTGTTCCCCATCTCTAGCCCAGGAAGCAGATAGGAACCGGTTTTATGGTGCCTTTCAGCTGCCTACCGGGGTACTGTAAAAACTACCAACAGAACTCGTTTCTGGCACCTTTGCCGGTGGAGCTGTGCATGGGGTGTGTTTGGAACATTTTGTTACCAGCCGAGTCCAAAATTCAGCCGTTCCCCATCTCAGCCCAGAAAGCAGGTAGAACAAGTTTTGTGGTGCCTTTCAGCTGCCTACCGGGGTAGTGTAAAAACTACCCACAGAACTCGTTTCTGGCACCTTCCTCGGTGGAGTTGTGCATGGGGTGTGTTTGGAACATTTTGTCACCAGCCGAGTCCAAAATTCAGCGATTCCCCATCTCAGCCCAGAAAGCAGGTAGAACAAGTTTTGTGGTGCCTTTCAGCTGCCTACCGGGGTAGTGTAAAAACTACCCACAGAACTCGTTTCTGGCACCTTCCCCGGTGGAGTTGTGCATGGGGTGTGTTTGGAACATTTTGTCACCAGCCGAGTCCAAAATTCAGCGATTCCCCATCTCAGCCCAGAAAGCAGGTAGAACAAGTTTTGTGGTGCCTTTCAGCTGCCTACCGGGGTAGTGTAAAAACTACCAACAGAACTCGTTTTGGCACCTTTGCCGGTGGAGTTGTGCATGGGGTGTGTTTGGAACATTTTGTCAGCAGCCGAGTCCAAAACTCAGCTGTTCCCCATCTCAGCCCAGAAAGCAGGCAGAACAAGTTTTGTGGTGCCTTTCAGCTGCCTACCGGGGTAGTGTAAAAACTACCAACAGAACTCCTTTCTGGCACCTTCCCCGGTGGAGTTGTGCATGGGGTGTGTTTGGAACATTTTTTCACCAGCCGAGTCCAAAATTCAGCGATTCCCCATCTCAGCCCAGAAAGCAGGTAGAACAAGTTTTGTGGTGCCTTTCTCTTGCCTACCGGGGTAGTGTAAAAACTACCAACAGAACTCGTTTCTGGCACCTTCCCCGGTGGAGTTGTGCATGGGGTGTGTTTGGTACATTTTGTCACCAGCCGAGTCCAAAATTCAGCGATTCCCCATCTCAGCCCAGAAAGCAGGTACAACAAGTTTTGTGGTGCCTTTCAGCTGCCTACCGGGGTAGTGTAAAAAGTACCAACAGAACTCGTTTCTGGCACCTTCCCCGGTGGAGTTGTGCATGGGGTGTGTTTGGAACATTTTGTCACCAGCCGAGTCCAAAATTCAGCGATTCCCCATCTCAGCCCAGAAAGCAGGTAGAACAAGTTTTGTGGTGCCTTTCAGCTGCCTACCGGGGTAGTGTAAAAACTACCAACAGAACTCGTTTCTGGCACCTTCCCCGGTGGAGTTGTGCATGGGGTGTGTTTGGAACATTTTGTCACCAGCCGAGTCCAAAATTCAGCGATTCCCCATCTCAGCCCAGAAAGCAGGTACAACAAGTTTTGTGGTGCCTTTCTCTTGCCTACCGGGGTAGTGTAAAAACTACCAACAGAACTCGTTTCTGGCACCTTCCCCGGTGGAGTTGTGCATGGGGTGTGTTTGGAACATTTTGTCACCAGCCGAGTCCAAAATTCAGCGATTCCCCATCTCAGCCCAGAAAGCAGGTAGAACAAGTTTTGTGGTGCCTTTCAGCTGCCTACCGGGGTAGTGTAAAAACTACAACAGAACTCGTTTCTGGCACCTTCCCCGGTGGAGTTGTGCATGGGGTGTGTTTGGAACATTTTGTCACCAGCCGAGTCCAAAATTCAGCGATTCCCCATCTCAGCCCAGAAAGCAGGTAGAACAAGTTTTGTGGTGCCTTTCAGCTGCCTACCGGGGTAGTGTAAAAACTACCAACAGAACTCGTTTCTGGCACCTTCCCCGGAGGAGTTGTGCATGGGGTGTGTTTGGAACATTTTGTCACCAGCCGAGTCCAAAATTCAGCGATTCCCCATCTCAGCCCAGAAAGCAGGTAGAACAAGTTTTGTGGTGCCTTTCTCTTGCCTACCGGGGTAGTGTAAAAAGTACCAACAGAACTCGTTTCTGGCACCTTCCCCGGTGGAGTTGTGCATGGGGTGTGTTTGGAACATTTTGTCACCAGCCGAGTCCAAAATTCAGCGATTCCCCATCTCAGCCCAGAAAGCAGGTAGAACAAGTTTTGTGGTGCCTTTCAGCTGCCTACCGGGGTAGTGTAAAAACTACCCACAGAACTCGTTTCTGGCACCTTCCCCGGTGGAGTTGTGCATGGGGTGTGTTTGGAACATTTTGTCACCAGCCGAGTCCAAAATTCAGCGATTCCCCATCTCAGCCCAGAAAGCAGGTACAACAAGTTTTGTGGTGCCTTTCAGCTGCCCACCGGGGTAGTGTAAAAACTACCAATAGAACTCGTTTCTGGCACCTTCCCCGGTGGAGTTGTGCATGGGGTGTGTTTGGAACATTTTGTCAGCAGCCGAGTCCAAAATTCAGCGATTCCCCATCTCAGCCCAGAAAGCAGGTAGAACAAGTTTTGTGGTGCCTTTCAGCTGCCTACCGGGGTAGTGTAAAAACTACCAACAGAACTCGTTTCTGGCACCTTCCCCGGTGGAGTTGTGCATGGGGTGTGTTTGGAACATTTTGTCACCAGCTGAGTCCAAAATTCAGCGATTCCCCATCTCAGCCCAGAAAGCAGGTAGAACAAGTTTTGTGGTGCCTTTCAGCTGCCTACCGGGGTAGTGTAAAAACTACCAACAGAACTCGTTTCTGGCACCTTCCCCGGTGGAGGTGTGCATGGGGTGTGTTTGGAACATTTTGTCACCAGCCGAGTCCAAAATTCAGCGATTCCCCATCTCAGCCCAGAAAGCAGGTAGAACAAGTTTTGTGGTGCCTTTCAGCTGCCTACCGGGGTAGTGTAAAAACTACAACAGAACTCGTTTCTGGCACCTTCCCCGGTGGAGTTGTGCATGGGGTGTGTTTGGAACATTTTGTCACCAGCCGAGTCCAAAATTCAGCGATTCCCCATCTCAGCCCAGAAAGCAGGTAGAACAAGTTTTGTGGTGCCTTTCAGCTGCCTACCGGGGTAGTGTAAAAACTACCAACAGAACTCGTTTCTGGCACCTTCCCCGGTGGAGTTGTGCATGGGGTGTGTTTGGAACATTTTGTCACCAGCCGAGTCCAAAATTCAGCGATTCCCCATCTCAGCCCAGAAAGCAGGTACAACAAGTTTTGTGGTGCCTTTCAGCTGCCCACCGGGGTAGTGTAAAAACTACCAACAGAACTCGTTTCTGGCACCTTCCCCGGTGGAGTTGTGCATGGGGTGTGTTTGGAACATTTTGTCACCAGCCGAGTCCAAAATTCAGCGATTCCCCATCTCAGCCCAGAAAGCAGGTAGAACAAGTTTTGTGGTGCCTTTCAGCTGCCTACCGGGGTAGTGTAAAAACTACCAACAGAACTCGTTTCTGGCACCTTCCCCGGTGGAGTTGTGCATGGGGTATGTTTGGAACATTTTGTCAGCAGCCGAGTCCAAAATTCAGCGATTCCCCATCTCAGCCCAGAAAGCAGGTAGAACAAGTTTTGTGGTGCCTTTCAGCTGCCTACCGGGGTAGTGTAAAAACTACCAACAGAACTCGTTTCTGGCACCTTCCCCGGTGGAGTTGTGCATGGGGTGTGTTTGGAACATTTTGTCACCAGCCGAGTCCAAAATTCAGCGATTCCCCATCTCAGCCCAGAAAGCAGGTAGAACAAGTTTTGTGGTGCCTTTCAGCTGCCTACCGGGGTAGTGTAAAAACTACCAACAGAACTCGTTTCTGGCACCTTCCCCGGTGGACTTGTGCATGGGGTGTGTTTGGAACATTCTGTCACCAGCCGAGTCCAAAATTCAGCTGTTCCCCATCTCTAGCCCAGGAAGCAGATAGGAACCGGTTTTATGGTGCCTTTCAGCTGCCTACCGGGGTAGTGTAAAAACTACCAACAGAACTCGTTTCTGGCACCTTCCCCGGTGGAGTGTGCATGGGGTGTGTTTGGAACATTTTGTTACCAGCCGAGTCCAAAATTCAGCCGTTCCCCATCTCAGCCCAGAAAGCAGGTAGAACAAGTTTTGTGGTGCCTTTCAGCTGCCTACCGGGGTAGTGTAAAAACTACCCACAGAACTCGTTTCTGGCACCTTCCTCGGTGGAGTTGTGCATGGGGTGTGTTTGGAACATTTTGTCACCAGCCGAGTCCAAAATTCAGCGATTCCCCATCTCAGCCCAGAAAGCAGGTAGAACAAGTTTTGTGGTGCCTTTCAGCTGCCTACCGGGGTAGTGTAAAAACTACCCACAGAACTCGTTTCTGGCACCTTCCCCGGTGGAGTTGTGCATGGGGTGTGTTTGGAACATTTTGTCACCAGCCGAGTCCAAAATTCAGCGATTCCCCATCTCAGCCCAGAAAGCAGGTAGAACAAGTTTTGTGGTGCCTTTCAGCTGCCTACCGGGGTAGTGTAAAAACTACCAACAGAACTCGTTTTGGCACCTTTGCCGGTGGAGTTGTGCATGGGGTGTGTTTGGAACATTTTGTCAGCAGCCGAGTCCAAAACTCAGCTGTTCCCCATCTCAGCCCAGAAAGCAGGCAGAACAAGTTTTGTGGTGCCTTTCAGCTGCCTACCGGGGTAGTGTAAAAACTACCAACAGAACTCCTTTCTGGCACCTTCCCCGGTGGAGTTGTGCATGGGGTGTGTTTGGAACATTTTTTCACCAGCCGAGTCCAAAATTCAGCGATTCCCCATCTCAGCCCAGAAAGCAGGTAGAACAAGTTTTGTGGTGCCTTTCTCTTGCCTACCGGGGTAGTGTAAAAACTACCAACAGAACTCGTTTCTGGCACCTTCCCCGGTGGAGTTGTGCATGGGGTGTGTTTGGTACATTTTGTCACCAGCCGAGTCCAAAATTCAGCGATTCCCCATCTCAGCCCAGAAAGCAGGTACAACAAGTTTTGTGGTGCCTTTCAGCTGCCTACCGGGGTAGTGTAAAAACTACCAACAGAACTCGTTTCTGGCACCTTCCCCGGTGGAGTTGTGCATGGGGTGTGTTTGGAACATTTTGTCACCAGCCGAGTCCAAAATTCAGCGATTCCCCATCTCAGCCCAGAAAGCAGGTAGAACAAGTTTTGTGGTGCCTTTCAGCTGCCTACCGGGGTAGTGTAAAAACTACCAACAGAACTCGTTTCTGGCACCTTCCCCGGTGGAGTTGTGCATGGGGTGTGTTTGGAACATTTTGTCACCAGCCGAGTCCAAAATTCAGCGATTCCCCATCTCAGCCCAGAAAGCAGGTACAACAAGTTTTGTGGTGCCTTTCTCTTGCCTACCGGGGTACTGTAAAAACTACCAACAGAACTCGTTTCTGGCACCTTCCCCGGTGGAGTTGTGCATGGGGTGTGTTTGGAACATTTTGTCACCAGCCGAGTCCAAAATTCAGCGATTCCCCATCTCAGCCCAGAAAGCAGGTAGAACAAGTTTTGTGGTGCCTTTCAGCTGCCTACCGGGGTAGTGTAAAAACTACAACAGAACTCGTTTCTGGCACCTTCCCCGGTGGAGTTGTGCATGGGGTGTGTTTGGAACATTTTGTCACCAGCCGAGTCCAAAATTCAGCGATTCCCCATCTCAGCCCAGAAAGCAGGTAGAACAAGTTTTGTGGTGCCTTTCAGCTGCCTACCGGGGTAGTGTAAAAACTACCAACAGAACTCGTTTCTGGCACCTTCCCCGGAGGAGTTGTGCATGGGGTGTGTTTGGAACATTTTGTCACCAGCCGAGTCCAAAATTCAGCGATTCCCCATCTCAGCCCAGAAAGCAGGTAGAACAAGTTTTGTGGTGCCTTTCTCTTGCCTACCGGGGTAGTGTAAAAAGTACCAACAGAACTCGTTTCTGGCACCTTCCCCGGTGGAGTTGTGCATGGGGTGTGTTTGGAACATTTTGTCACCAGCCGAGTCCAAAATTCAGCGATTCCCCATCTCAGCCCAGAAAGCAGGTAGAACAAGTTTTGTGGTGCCTTTCAGCTGCCTACCGGGGTAGTGTAAAAACTACCAACAGAACTCGTTTCTGGCACCTTCCCCGGTGGAGTTGTGCATGGGGTGTGTTTGGAACATTTTGTCACCAGCCGAGTCCAAAATTCAGCGATTCCCCATCTCAGCCCAGAAAGCAGGTACAACAAGTTTTGTGGTGCCTTTCAGCTGCCCACCGGGGTAGTGTAAAAACTACCAATAGAACTCGTTTCTGGCACCTTCCCCGGTGGAGTTGTGCATGGGGTGTGTTTGGAACATTTTGTCAGCAGCCGAGTCCAAAATTCAGCGATTCCCCATCTCAGCCCAGAAAGCAGGTAGAACAAGTTTTGTGGTGCCTTTCAGCTGCCTACCGGGGTAGTGTAAAAAGTACCAACAGAACTCGTTTCTGGCACCTTCCCCGGTGGAGTTGTGCATGGGGTGTGTTTGGAACATTTTGTCACCAGCTGAGTCCAAAATTCAGCGATTCCCCATCTCAGCCCAGAAAGCAGGTAGAACAAGTTTTGTGGTGCCTTTCAGCTGCCTACCGGGGTAGTGTAAAAACTACCAACAGAACTCGTTTCTGGCACCTTCCCCGGTGGAGGTGTGCATGGGGTGTGTTTGGAACATTTTGTCACCAGCCGAGTCCAAAATTCAGCGATTCCCCATCTCAGCCCAGAAAGCAGGTAGAACAAGTTTTGTGGTGCCTTTCTCTTGCCTACCGGGGTACTGTAAAAACTACCAACAGAACTCGTTTCTGGCACCTTCCCCGGTGGAGTTGTGCATGGGGTGTGTTTGGAACATTTTGTCACCAGCCGAGTCCAAAATTCAGCGATTCCCCATCTCAGCCCAGAAAGCAGGTAGAACAAGTTTTGTGGTGCCTTTCAGCTGCCTACCGGGGTAGTGTAAAAACTACCAACAGAACTCCTTTCTGGCACCTTCCCCGGTGGAGTTGTGCATGGGGTGTGTTTGGAACATTTTGTCACCAGCCGAGTCCAAAATTCAGCGATTCCCCATCTCAGCCCAGAAAGCAGGTAGAACAAGTTTTGTGGTGCCTTTCAGCTGCCCACCGGGGTAGTGTAAAAACTACCAACAGAACTCGTTTCTGGCACCTTCCCCGGTGGAGTTGTGCATGGGGTGTGTTTGGAACATTTTGTCACCAGCCGAGTCCAAAATTCAGCCGTTCCCCATCTCAGCCCAGAAAGCAGGTAGAACAAGTTTTGTGGTGCCTTTCAGCTGCCTACCGGGGTAGTGTAAAAACTACCAACAGAACTCGTTTTTGGCACCTTCTCCGGTGGACTTGTGCATGGGGTGTGTTTGGAACATTCTGTCACCAGCCGAGTCCAAAATTCAGCTGTTCCCCATCTCTAGCCCAGGAAGCAGATAGGAACCGGTTTTATGGTGCCTTTCAGCTGCCTACCGGGGTACTGTAAAAACTACCAACAGAACTCGTTTCTGGCACCTTTGCCGGTGGAGCTGTGCATGGGGTGTGTTTGGAACATTTTGTTACCAGCCGAGTCCAAAATTCAGCCGTTCCCCATCTCAGCCCAGAAAGCAGGTAGAACAAGTTTTGTGGTGCCTTTCAGCTGCCTACCGGGGTAGTGTAAAAACTACCCACAGAACTCGTTTCTGGCACCTTCCTCGGTGGAGTTGTGCATGGGGTGTGTTTGGAACATTTTGTCACCAGCCGAGTCCAAAACTCAGCTGTTCCCCATCTCAGCCCAGAAAGCAGGTAGAACAAGTTTTGTGGTGCCTTTCAGCTGCCTACCGGGGTAGTGTAAAAACTACCAACAGAACTCGTTTCTGGCACCTTCCCCGGTGGAGCTGTGCATGGGGTGTGTTTGGAACATTTTGTTACCAGCCGAATCCAAAATTCAGCCGTTCCCCATCTCAGCCCAGAAAGCAGGCAGAACAAGTTTTGTGGTGCCTTTCAGCTGCCTACCGGGGTAGTGTAAAAACTACCAACAGAACTCGTTTCTGGCACCTTTGCCGGTGGAGCTGTGCATGGGGTGTGTTTGGAACATTCTGTCACCAGCCGAGTCCAAAATTCAGCGATTCCCCATCTCAGCCCAGAAAGCAGGTAGAACAAGTTTTGTGGTGCCTTTCAGCTGCCTACCGGGGTAGTGTAAAAACTACCAACAGAACTCGTTTCTGGCACCTTCCCCGGTGGAGTTGTGCATGGGGTGTGTTTGGAACATTTTGTCAGCAGCCGAGTCAAAAATTCAGCGATTCCCCATCTCAGCCCAGAAAGCAGGTAGAACAAGTTTTGTGGTGCCTTTCAGCTGCCTACCGGGGTAGTGTAAAAACTACCAACAGAACTCGTTTCTGGCACCTTCCCCGGTGGAGTTGTGCATGGGGTGTGTTTGGAACATTTTGTCACCAGCCGAGTCCAAAATTCAGCGATTCCCCATCTCAGCCCAGAAAGCAGGTAGAACAAGTTTTGTGGTGCCTTTCTCTTGCCTACCGGGGTAGTGTAAAAACTACCAACAGAACTCGTTTCTGGCACCTTCCCCGGTGGAGTTGTGCATGGGGTGTGTTTGGAACATTTTGTCACCAGCCGAGTCCAAAATTCAGCGATTCCCCATCTCAGCCCAGAAAGCAGGTAGAACAACTTTTGTGGTGCCTTTCTCTTGCCTACCGGGGTAGTGTAAAAAGTACCAACAGAACTCGTTTCTGGCACCTTCCCCGGTGGAGTTGTGCATGGGGTGTGTTTGGAACATTTTGTCACCAGCCGAGTCCAAAATTCAGCGATTCCCCATCTCAGCCCAGAAAGCAGGTAGAACAAGTTTTGTGGTGCCTTTCAGCTGCCTACCGGGGTAGTGTAAAAACTACAACAGAACTCGTTTCTGGCACCTTCCCCGGTGGAGTTGTGCATGGGGTGTGTTTGGAACATTTTGTCACCAGCCGAGTCCAAAATTCAGCCGTTCCCCATCTCAGCCCAGAAAGCAGGTAGAACAAGTTTTGTGGTGCCTTTCAGCTGCCTACCGGGGTAGTGTAAAAACTACCAACAGAACTCGTTTCTGGCACCTTCCCCGGTGGAGTTGTGCATGGGGTGTGTTTGGAACATTTTGTCAGCAGCCGAGTCCAAAATTCAGCGATTCCCCATCTCAGCCCAGAAAGCAGGTACAACAAGTTTTGTGGTGCCTTTCTCTTGCCTACCGGGGTAGTGTAAAAACTACCAACAGAACTCGTTTCTGGCACCTTCCCCGGTGGAGTTGTGCATGGGGTGTGTTTGGAACATTTTGTCACCAGCCGAGTCCAAAATTCAGCGATTCCCCATCTCAGCCCAGAAAGCAGGTAGAACAAGTTTTGTGGTGCCTTTCAGCTGCCTACCGGGGTAGTGTAAAAAGTACCAACAGAACTCGTTTCTGGCACCTTCCCCGGTGGAGTTGTGCATGGGGTGTGTTTGGAACATTTTGTCAGCAGCCGAGTCCAAAATTCAGCGATTCCCCATCTCAGCCCAGAAAGCAGGTAGAACAAGTTTTGTGGTGCCTTTCAGCTGCCCACCGGGGTAGTGTAAAAACTACCAACAGAACTCGTTTCTGGCACCTTCCCCGGTGGAGTTGTGCATGGGGTGTGTTTGGAACATTTTGTCACCAGCCGAGTCCAAAATTCAGCGATTCCCCATCTCAGCCCAGAAAGCAGGTAGAACAAGTTTTGTGGTGCCTTTCAGCTGCCTACCGGGGTAGTGTAAAAACTACCAACAGAACTCGTTTCTGGCACCTTCCCCGGTGGAGTTGTGCATGGGGTGTGTTTGGAACATTTTGTCACCAGCCGAGTCCAAAATTCAGCGATTCCCCATCTCAGCCCAGAAAGCAGGTACAACAAGTTTTGTGGTGCCTTTCTCTTGCCTACCGGGGTACTGTAAAAACTACCAACAGAACTCGTTTCTGGCACCTTCCCCGGTGGAGTTGTGCATGGGGTGTGTTTGGAACATTTTGTCACCAGCCGAGTCCAAAATTCAGCGATTCCCCATCTCAGCCCAGAAAGCAGGTAGAACAAGTTTTGTGGTGCCTTTCAGCTGCCTACCGGGGTAGTGTAAAAACTACAACAGAACTCGTTTCTGGCACCTTCCCCGGTGGAGTTGTGCATGGGGTGTGTTTGGAACATTTTGTCACCAGCCGAGTCCAAAATTCAGCGATTCCCCATCTCAGCCCAGAAAGCAGGTAGAACAAGTTTTGTGGTGCCTTTCAGCTGCCTACCGGGGTAGTGTAAAAACTACCAACAGAACTCGTTTCTGGCACCTTCCCCGGAGGAGTTGTGCATGGGGTGTGTTTGGAACATTTTGTCACCAGCCGAGTCCAAAATTCAGCGATTCCCCATCTCAGCCCAGAAAGCAGGTAGAACAAGTTTTGTGGTGCCTTTCTCTTGCCTACCGGGGTAGTGTAAAAACTACCAACAGAACTCGTTTCTGGCACCTTCCCCGGTGGAGTTGTGCATGGGGTGTGTTTGGAACATTTTGTTACCAGCCGAGTCCAAAATTCAGCCGTTCCCCATCTCAGCCCAGAAAGCAGGTAGAACAAGTTTTGTGGTGCCTTTCTCTTGCCTACCGGATTAGTGTAAAAACTACCAACAGAACTCGTTTCTGGCACCTTCCCCGGTGGAGTTGTGCATGGGGTGTGTTTGGAACATTCTGTCACCAGCCGAGTCCAAAATTCAGCGATTCCCCATCTCAGCCCAGAAAGCAGGTAGAACAAGTTTTGTGGTGCCTTTCAGCTGCCTACCGGGGTAGTGTAAAAACTACCAACAGAACTCGTTTCTGGCACCTTCCCCGGTGGAGTTGTGCATGGGGTGTGTTTGGAACATTTTGTCACCAGCCGAGTCAAAAATTCAGCGATTCCCCATCTCAGCCCAGAAAGCAGGTAGAACAAGTTTTGTGGTGCCTTTCAGCTGCCTACCGGGGTAGTGTAAAAACTACCAACAGAACTCGTTTCTGGCACCTTCCCCGGTGGAGTTGTGCATGGGGTGTGTTTGGAACATTTTGTCAGCAGCCGAGTCCAAAATTCAGCGATTCCCCATCTCAGCCCAGAAAGCAGGTAGAACAAGTTTTGTGGTGCCTTTCAGCTGCCTACCGGGGTAGTGTAAAAACTACCAACAGAACTCGTTTCTGGCACCTTCCCCGGTGGAGTTGTGCATGGGGTGTGTTTGGAACATTTTGTCACCAGCCGAGTCAAAATTCAGCGATTCCCCATCTCAAGCCCAGAAAGCAGGTAGAACAACTTTTGTGGTGCCTTTCTCTTGCCTACCGGGGTAGTGTAAAAAGTACCAACAGAACTCGTTTCTGGCACCTTCCTCCGGTGGAGTTGTGCATGGGGTGTGTTTGGAACATTTTGTCACCAGCCGAGTCCAAAATTCAGCGATTCCCCATCTCAGCCCAGAAAGCAGGTAGAACAAGTTTTGTGGTGCCTTTCAGCTGCCTACCGGGGTAGTGTAAAAACTACAACAGAACTCGTTTCTGGCACCTTCCCCGGTGGAGTTGTGCATGGGGTGTGTTTGGAACATTTTGTCACCAGCCGAGTCCAAAATTCAGCCGTTCCCCATCTCAGCCCAGAAAGCAGGTAGAACAAGTTTTGTGGTGCCTTTCAGCTGCCCTACCGGGGTAGTGTAAAAAACTACCAACAGAACTCGTTTCTGGCACCTTCCCGGTGGAGTTGTGCATGGGGTGTGTTTGGAACATTTTGTCAGCAGCTGAGTCCAAAATTCAGCGATTCCCCATCTCAGCCCAGAAAGCAGGTACAACAAGTTTTGTGGTGCCTTTCTCTCTGCCTACCGGGGTAGTGTAAAAACTACCAACAGAACTCGTTTCTGGCACCTTCCCGGTGGAGTTGTGCATGGGGTGTGTTTGGAACATTTTGTCACCAGCCGAGTCCAAAATTCAGCGATTCCCCATCTCAGCCCAGAAAGCAGGTAGAACAAGTTTTGTGGTGCCTTTCAGCTGCCTACCGGGGTAGTGTAAAAAGTACCAACAGAACTCGTTTCTGGCACCTTCCCCGGTGGAGTTGTGCATGGGGTGTGTTTGGAACATTTTGTCACCAGCCGAGTCGAAAATTCAGCGATTCCCCATCTCAGCCCAGAAAGCAGGTAGAACAAGTTTTGTGGTGCCTTTCAGCTGCCCACCGGGGTAGTGTAAAAACTACCAACAGAACTCGTTTCTGGCACCTTCCCGGTGGAGTTGTGCATGGGGTGTGTTTGGAACATTTTGTCACCAGCCGAGTCCAAAATTCAGCGATTCCCCATCTCAGCCCAGAAAGCAGGTAGAACAAGTTTTGTGGTGCCTTTCAGCTGCCTACCGGGGTAGTGTAAAAACTACCAACAGAACTCGTTTCTGGCACCTTCCCCGGTGGAGTTGTGCATGGGGTGTGTTTGGAACATTTTTGTCACCAGCCGAGTCCAAAATTCAGCGATTCCCCATCTCAGCCCAGAAAGCAGGTACAACAAGTTTTGTGGTGCCTTTCTCTTGCCTACCGGGGTACTGTAAAAACTACCAACAGAACTCGTTTCTGGCACCTTCCCCGGTGGAGTTGTGCATGGGGGTTGTTTGCGAAGCATTTTGTCACCAGCCGAGTCCAAAATTCAGCGATTCCCCATCTCAGCCCAGAAAGCAGGTAGAACAAGTTTTGTGGTGCCTTTCAGCTGCCTACCGGGGTAGTGTAAAAACTACAACAGAACTCGTTTCTGGCACCTGTCCCCGGTGGAGTTGTGCATGGGGTGTGTTTGGAACATTTTGTCACCAGCCGAGTCCAAAATTCAGCGATTCCCCATCTCAGCCCAGAAAGCAGGTAGAACAAGTTTTGTGGTGCCTTTCAGCTGCCTACCGGGGTAGTGTAAAAACTACCAACAGAACTCGTTCTGGCACCTTCCCCGGAGGAGTTGTGCATGGGGTGTGTTGGAACAATTTTGTCACCAGCCGAGTCCAAAATTCAGCGATTCCCCATCTCAGCCCAGAAAGCAGGTAGAACAAGTTTTGTGGTGCCTTTCAGCTGCCTACCGGGGTAGTGTAAAAAACTACCAACAGAACTCGTTTCTGGCACCTTCCCCGGTGGAGTTGTGCATGGGGTGTGTTTGGAACATTTTGTCACCAGCCGAGTCCAAAATTCAGCGATTCCCCATCTCAGCCCAGAAAGCAGGTACAACAAGTTTTGTGGTGCCTTTCAGCTGCCCACCGGGGTAGTGTAAAAACTACCAATAGAACTCGTTTTCTGGCACCATCCCCGGTGGAGTTGTGCATGGGGTGTGTTTGGAACATTTTTGTCAGCAGCCGAGTCCAAAATTCAGCGATTCCCCCATCTCAGCCCAGAAAGCAGGTAGAACAAGTTTTGTGGTGCCTTTCAGCTGCCTACCGGGGTAGTGTAAAAACTACCAACAGAACTCGTTTTCTGGCACCTTCCCCGGTGGACTTGTGCATGGGGTGGTGTTTGGAACATTCTGTCACCAGCCGAGTCCAAAATTCAGCTGTTCCCCATCTCTAGCCCAGAAGCAGATAGGAACCGGTTTTATGGTGCCTTTCAGCTGCCTACCGGGGTACTGTAAAAACTACCAACAGAACTCGTTTCTGGCACCTTCCCCGGTGGAGGTGTGCGATGGGGTGTGTTTGGAACATTTTGTCACCAGCCGAGTCCAAAATTCAGCGATTCCCCATCTCAGCCCAGAAAGCAGGTAGAACAAGTTTTGTGGTGCCTTTCTCTTGCCTACCGGGGTACTGTAAAAACTACCAACAGAACTCGTTTCTGGCACCTTCCCCGGTGGAGTTGTGCATGGGGTGTGTTTGGAACATTTTGTCACCAGCCGAGTCCAAAATTCAGCTGTTCCCCATCTCTAGCCCAGGAAGCAGATAGGAACCGGTTTTATGGTGCCTTTCAGCTGCCTACCGGGGTAGTGTAAAAAACTACCAACAGAACTCGTTTCTGGCACCTTTTGCCGGTGGAGCTGTGCATGGGGTGTGTTTGGAACATTTTGTTACCAGCCGAGTCCAAAATTCAGCCGTTTCCCCATCTCAGCCCAGAAAGCAGGTAGAACAAGTTTTGTGGTGCCTTTCAGCTGCCTACCGGGGTAGTGTAAAAACTACCAACAGAACTCGTTTCTGGCACCTTCCTCGGTGGAGTTGTGCATGGGGTGTGTTTGGAACATTTTGTCACCAGCCGAGTCCAAAATTCAGCGATTCCCCATCTCAGCCCAGAAAGCAGGTAGAACAAGTTTTGTGGTGCCTTTCAGCTGCCTACCGGGGTAGTGTAAAAACTACCAACAGAACTCGTTTCTGGCACCTTCCCCGGTGGAGCTGTGCATGGGGGTGTGTTTGGAACATTTTGTTACCAGCCGAATCCAAAATTCAGCCGTTCCCCATCTCAGCCCCAGCAAGCAGGCAGAACAAGTTTTGTGGTGCCTTTTCAGCTGCCTACCGGGGTAGTGTAAAAACTACCAACAGAACTCGTTTCTGGCACCTTCCCCGGTGGACTTGTGCATGGGGTGTGTTTGGAACATTCTGTCACCAGCCGAGTCCAAAATTCAGCGATTCCCCATCTCAGCCCAGAAAGCAGGTACAACAAGTTTTGTGGTGCCTTTCTCTTGCCTACCGGGGTACTGTAAAAACTACCAACAGAACTCGTTTCTGGCACCTTCCCCGGTGGAGTTGTGCATGGGGTGTGTTTGGAACATTTTGTCACCAGCCGAGTCCAAAATTCAGCGATTCCCCATCTCAGCCCAGAAAGCAGGTAGAACAAGTTTTGTGGTGCCTTTCAGCTGCCTACCGGGGTAGTGTAAAAACTACAACAGAACTCGTTTCTGGCACCTTCCCCGGTGGAGTTGTGCATGGGGTGTGTTTGGAACATTTTGTCACCAGCCGAGTCCAAAATTCAGCGATTCCCCCATCTCAGCCCAGAAAGCAGGTAGAACAAGTTTTGTGGTGCCTTTCAGCTGCCTACCGGGGTAGTGTAAAAACTACCACAGAACTCGTTTCTGGCACCTTCCCCGGTGGAGTTGTGCATGGGGTGTGTTTGGAACATTTTGTCACCAGCTGAGTCCAAAAATTCAGCGATTCCCCATCTCAGGCCCAGAAGCAGGTAAGAACAAGTTTTGTGGTGCCTTTCAGCTGCCTACCGGGGTAGTGTAAAAAGTACCAACAGAACTCGTTTCTGGCACCTTCCCCCGGTGGAGGTGTGCATGGGGTGTGTTTGGAACATTTTGTCACCAGCCGAGTCCAAAATTCAGCGATTCCCCATCTCAGCCCAGAAAGCAGGTAGAACAAGTTTTGTGGTGCCTTTCTCTTGCCTACCGGGGTACTGTAAAAACTACCAACAGAACTCGTTTCTGGCACCTTCCCCGGTGGAGGTGTGCATGGGGTGTGTTTGGAACATTTTGTGCACCAGCCGAGTCCAAAATTCAGCGATTCCCCATCTCAGCCCAGAAAGCAGGTAGAACAAGTTTTGTGGTGCCTTTCAGCTGCCTACCGGGGTAGTGTAAAAAACTACCAACAGAACTCCTTTCTGGCACCTTCCCCGGTGGAGTTGTGCATGGGGTGTGTTTGGAACATTTTGTCACCAGCCGAGTCCAAAATTCAGCCGTTCCCCATCTCAGCCCAGAAAGCAGGTAGAACAAGTTTTGTGGTGCCTTTCAGCTGCCTACCGGGGTAGTGTAAAAAACTACCAACAGAACTCGTTTTTGGCACCTTCTCCGGTGGACTTGTGCATGGGGTGTGTTTGGAACATTCTGTCACCAGCCGAGTCCAAAATTCAGCTGTTCCCCATCTCTAGCCCAGGAAGCAGATAGGAACCGGTTTTATGGTGCCTTTCAGCTGCCTACCGGGGTACTGTAAAAACTACCAACAGAACTCGTTTCTGGCACCTTCCCCGGTGGAGGTGTGCATGGGGTGTGTTTGGAACATTTTGTCACCAGCCGAGTCCAAAATTCAGCGATTCCCCATCTCAGCCCAGAAAGCAGGTAGAACAAGTTTTGTGGTGCCTTTCTCTTGCCTACCGGGGTACTGTAAAAACTACCAACAGAACTCGTTTCTGGCACCTTCCCCGGTGGAGTTGTGCATGGGGTGTGTTTGGAACATTTTGTCACCAGCCGAGTCCAAAATTCAGCGATTCCCCATCTCAGCCCAGAAAGCAGGTAGAACAAGTTTTGTGGTGCCTTTCAGCTGCCTACCGGGGTAGTGTAAAAACTACCAACAGAACTCGTTTCTGGCACCTTCCCCGGTGGAGTTGTGCATGGGGTGTGTTTGGAACATTTTGTCACCAGCCGAGTCCAAAATTCAGCCGTTCCCCATCTCAGCCCAGAAAGCAGGTAGAACAAGTTTTGTGGTGCCTTTCAGCTGCCTACCGGGGTAGTGTAAAAACTACCAACAGAACTCGTTTTTGGCACCTTCTCCGGTGGACTTGTGCATGGGGTGTGTTTGGAACATTCTGTCACCAGCCGAGTCCAAAATTCAGCTGTTCCCCATCTCTAGCCCAGGAAGCAGATAGGAACCGGTTTTATGGTGCCTTTCAGCTGCCTACCGGGGTAGTGTAAAAACTACCAACAGAACTCGTTTCTGGCACCTTTGGCCGGTGGAGCTGTGCATGGGGTGTGTTTGGAACATTTTGTTACCAGCCGAGTCCAAAATTCAGCCGTTCCACAATCTCAGCCCAGAAAGCAGGTAGAACAAGTTTTGTGGTGCCTTTCAGCTGCCTACCGGGGTAGTGTAAAAACTACCCACAGAACTCGTTTCTGGCACCTTCCTCGGTGGAGTTGTGCGTGGGGTGTGTTTGGAACATTTTGTCACCAGCCGAGTCGCAAAATTCAGCGATTCCCCATCTCAGCCCAGAAAGCAGGTAGAACAAGTTTTGTGGTGCCTTTCAGCTGCCTACCGGGGTAGTGTAAAAACTACCAACAGAACTCGTTTCTGGCACCTTCCCCGGTGGAGCTGTGCATGGGGTGTGTTTGGAACATTTTGTTACCAGCCGAATCCAAAATTCAGCCGTTCCCCATCTCAGCCCAGAAAGCAGGCAGAACAAGTTTTGTGGTGCCTTTCAGCTGCCTACCGGGGAGTAGTGTAAAAAACTACCAACAGAACTCGTTTCTGGCACCTTTGCCGGTGGAGCTGTGCATGGGGTGTGTTTGGAACATTCTGTCACCAGCCGAGTCCAAAATTCAGCAATTCCCCATCTCAGCCCAGAAAGCAGGTAGAACAAGTTTTGTGGTGCCTTTCAGCTGCCCTACCGGGGTAGTGTAAAAACTACCAACAGAACTCGTTTCTGGCACCTTCCCCGGTGGAGTTGTGCATGGGGTGTGTTTGGAACATTTTGTCAGCAGCCGAGTCCAAAATTCAGCGATTCCCCATCTCAGCCCAGAAAGCAGGTAGAACAAGTTTTGTGGTGCCCTTTCAGCGTGCCTACCGGGGTAGTGTAAAAACTACAACAGAACTCGTTTCTGGCAACCTTCCCCGGTGGAGTTGTGCATGGGGTGTGTTTGGAACATTTTGTCACCAGCCGAGTCCAAAATTCAGCGATTCCCCATCTCAGCCCAGAAAGCAGGTAGAACAAGTTTTGTGGTGCCTTTCAGCTGCCTACCGGGGTAGTGTAAAAACTACCAACAGAACTCCTTTCTGGCACCTTCCCCGGTGGAGTTGTGCATGGGTGTGTTTGGAACATTTTGTCAGCAGCCGAGTCCAAAATTCAGCCGATTCCCCATCTCAGCCCAGAAAGCAGGTACAACAAGTTTTGTGGTGCCTTTCTCTTGCCTACCGGGGTAGTGTAAAAACTACCAACAGAACTCCTTTCTGGCACCTTCCCCGGTGGAGTTGTGCATGGGGTGTGTTTGGAACATTTTGTCACCAGCCGAGTCCAAAATTCAGCGATTCCCCATCTCAGCCCAGAAAGCAGGTAGAACAAGTTTTGTGGTGCCTTTCAGCTGCCCACCGGGGTAGTGTAAAAACTACCAACAGAACTCGTTTCTGGCACCTTCCCCGGTGGAGTTGTGCATGGGGTGTGTTTGGAACATTTTGTCACCAGCCGAGTCCAAAATTCAGCCGTTCCCCATCTCAGCCCAGAAAGCAGGTAGAACAAGTTTTGTGGTGCCTTTCAGCTGCCTACCGGGGTAGTGTAAAAACTACCAACAGAACTCGTTTTGGCACCTTCTCCGGTGGACTTGTGCATGGGGTGTGTTTGGAACATTCTGTCACCAGCCGAGTCCAAAATTCAGCTGTTCCCCATCTCTAGCCCAGGAAGCAGATAGGAACCGGTTTTATGGTGCCTTTCAGCTGCCTACCGGGGTACTGTAAAAACTACCAACAGAACTCGTTTCTGGCACCTTTGCCGGTGGAGCTGTGCATGGGGTGTGTTTGGAACATTTTGTTACCCAGCCGAGTCCAAAATACAGCCGTTCCCCATCTCAGCCCAGAAAGCAGGTAGAACAAGTTTTGTGGTGCCTTTCAGCTGCCTACCGGGGTAGTGTAAAAACTACCAACAGAACTCATTTTCTGGCACCTTCCCCGGTGGAGCTGTGCATGGGGTGTGTTTGGAACATTTTGTTACCAGCCGAATCCAAAATTCAGCGATTCCCCATCTCAGCCCAGAAAGGCAGGCAGAACAAGTTTTGTGGTGCCTTTCAGCTGCCTACCGGGGTAGTGTAAAAAACTACCCACAGAACTCGTTTCTGGCACCTTCCCCGGTGGAGTTGTGCATGGGGTGTGTTTGGAACATTTTGTCAGCCAGCCGAGTCCAAAATTCAGCGATTCCCCATCTCAGCCCAGAAAGCAGGTAGAACAAGTTTTGTGGTGCCTTTCAGCTGCCTACCGGCGGTAGTGTAAAAACTACCAACAGAACTCGTTTCTGGCACCTTCCCGGTGGAGTTGTGCATGGGGTGTGTTTGGAACATTTTGTCACCAGCCGAGTCCAAAATTCAGCGATTCCCCATCTCAGCCCAGAAAGCAGGTAGAACAAGTTTTGTGGTGCCTTTCAGCTGCCTACCGGGGTAGTGTAAAAAGTACCAACAGAACTCGTTTCTGGCACCTTCCCCGGTGGAGTTGTGCATGGGGTGTGTTTGGAACATTTTGTCACCAGCCGAGTCCAAAATTCAGCGATTCCCCATCTCAGCCCAGAAAGCAGGTAGAACAAGTTTTGTGGTGCCTTTCATCTGCCTACCGGGGTAGTGTAAAAACTACCCAACAGAACTCGTTTCTGGCACCTTCCCCCGGTGGAGTTGTGCATGGGGTGTGTTTGGAACATTTTGTCACCAGCCGAGTCCAAAATTCAGCGATTCCCCATCTCAGCCCAGAAAGCAGGTAGAACAAGTTTTTGTGGTGCCTTTCAGCTGCCTACCGGGGTAGTGTAAAAACTACCAACAGAACTCGTTTCTGGCACCTTCCCCGGTGGAGTTGTGCATGGGGTGTGTTTGGAACATTTTGTCACCAGCCGAGTCCAAAATTCAGCGATTCCCCATCTCAGCCCAGAAAGCAGGTAGAACAAGTTTTGTGGTGCCTTTCAGCTGCCTACCGGGGTAGTGTAAAAACTACCAACAGAACTCGTTTCTGGCACCTTCCCCGGTGGAGTTGTGCATGGGGTGTGTTTGGAACATTTTGTCACCAGCCGAGTCCAAAATTCAGCGATTCCCCCATCTCAGCCCAGAAAGCAGGTAGAACAAGTTTTGTGGTGCCTTTCAGCTGCCTACCGGGGTAGTGTAAAAACTACCAACAGAACTCGTTTCTGGCACTTCCCCGGTGGAGTTGTGCATGGGGTGTGTTTGGAACATTTTGTCACAGCCGAGTCCAAAATTCAGCGATTCCCCATCTCAGCCCAGAAAGCAGGTAGAACAAGTTTTGTGGTGCCTTTCAGCTGCCTACCGGGGTAGTGTAAAAACTACCAACAGAACTCGTTTCTGGCACCTTCTCCGGTGGACTTGTGCATGGGGTGTGTTTGGAACATTCTGTCACCAGCCGAGTCCAAAATTCAGCTGTTCCCCCATCTCTAGCCCAGGAAGCAGATAGGAAACCGGTTTTATGGTGCCTTTCAGCTGCCTACCGGGGTACTGTAAAAACTACCAACAGAACTCGTTTCTGGCACCTTCCCCGGTGGAGTTGTGCATGGGGTGTGTTTGGAACATTTTGTTACCAGCCGAGTCCAAAATTCAGCCGTTCCCCATCTCAGCCAGAAAGCAGGTAGAACAAGTTTTGTGGTGCCTTTCAGCTGCCTACCGGGGTAGTGTAAAAAACTAGCCAACAGAACTCGTTTCTGGCACCTTCCTCGGTGGAGTTGTGCATGGGGTGTGTTTGGAACATTTTGTCACCAGCCGAGTCCAAAACTCAGCTGTTCCCCATCTCAGCCCAGAAAGCAGGTACAACAAGTTTTGTGGTGCCTTTCAGCTGCCTACCGGGTAGTGTAAAAACTACCAACAGAACTCGTTTCTGGCACCTTCCCGGTGGAGGAGTGCATGGGGTGTGTTTGGAACACTTTTGTTACCAGCCGAATCCAAAATTCAGCCGTTCCCCATCTCAGCCCAGAAAGCAGGTAGAACAAGTTTTGTGGTGCCTTTCAGCTGCCTACCGGGGTAGTGTAAAAACTACCAACAGAACTCGTTTCTGGCACCTTCCCCGGTGGAGTTGTGCATGGGGTGTGTTTGGAACATTTTGTCACCAGCCGAGTCCAAAATTCAGCCGATTCCCCATCTCAGCCCAGAAAGCAGGTAGAACAAGTTTTGTGGTGCCTTTCAGCTGCCTACCGGGGTAGTGTAAAAACTACCAACAGAACTCGTTTCTGGCACCTTCCCCGGTGGAGTTGTGCATGGGGTGTGTTTGGAACATTTTGTCACCAGCCGAGTCCAAAATTCAGCGATTCCCCATCTCAGCCCAGAAAGCAGGTAGAACAAGTTTTGTGGTGCCTTTCAGCTGCCTACCGGGGTAGTGTAAAAAGTACCAACAGAACTCGTTTCTGGCACCTTCCCCGGTGGAGTTGTGCATGGGGTGTGTTTGGAACATTTTGTCACCAGCCGAGTCCAAAATTCAGCGATTCCCCATCTCAGCCCAGAAAGCAGGTAGAACAAGTTTTGTGGTGCCTTTCTCTTGCCTACCGGGGTAGTGTAAAAACTACCAACAGAACTCGTTTCTGGCACCTTCCCCGGTGGAGTTGTGCATGGGGTGTGTTTGGAACATTTTGTCACCAGCCGAGTCCAAAATTCAGCGATTCCCCATCTCAGCCCAGAAAGCAGGTAGAACAAGTTTTGTGGTGCCTTTCAGCTGCCTACCGGGGTAGTGTAAAAACTACCAACAGAACTCGTTTCTGGCACCTTCCCCGGTGGAGTTGTGCATGGGGTGTGTTTGGAACATTTTGTCACCAGCCGAGTCCAAAATTCAGCGATTCCCCATCTCAGCCCAGAAAGCAGGTAGAACAAGTTTTTGTGGTGCCTTTCAGCTGCCTACCGGGGTAGTGTAAAAAACTACCAACAGAACTCGTTTCTGGCACCTTCCCCGGTGGAGTTGTGCATGGGGTGTGTTTGGAACATTTTGTCACCAGCCGAGTCCAAAATTCAGCGATTCCCCCATCTCAGCCCAGAAAGCAGGTAGAACAAGTTTTGTGGTGCCTTTCAGCTGCCTACCGGGGTAGTGTAAAAAACTACCAACAGAACTCATTTCTGGCACCTTCCCCGGTGGAGTTGTGCATGGGTGTGTTTGGAACATTTTGTCACCAGCCGAGTCCAAAATTCAGCGATTCCCATCTCAGCCCAGAAAGCAGGTAGAACAAGTTTTGTGGTGCCTTTCAGCTGCCTACCGGGGTAGTGTAAAAACTACCAACAGAACTCGTTTCTGGCACCTTCTCCGGTGGACTTGTGCATGGGGTGTGTTTGGAACATTCTGTCACCAGCCGAGTCCAAAATTCAGCTGTTCCCCATCTCTAGCCCAGGAAGCAGATAGGAACCGGTTTTATGGTGCCTTTCAGCTGCCTACCGGGGTACTGTAAAAACTACCAACAGAACTCGTTTCTGGCACCTTCCCCGGTGGAGTTGTGCATGGGGTGTGTTTGGAACATTTTGTTACCAGCCGAGTCCAAAATTCAGCCGTTCCCCATCTCAGCCCAGAAAGCAGGTAGAACAAGTTTTGTGGTGCCTTTCTCTTGCCTACCGGGGTAGTGTAAAAACTACCAACAGAACTCGTTTCTGGCACCTTCCTCGGTGGAGTTGTGCATGGGGTGTGTTTGGAACATTTTGTCACCAGCCGAGTCCAAAACTCAGCTGTTCCCCATCTCAGCCCAGAAAGCAGGTACAACAAGTTTTGTGGTGCCTTTCAGCTGCCTACCGGGGTAGTGTAAAAACTACCAACAGAACTCGTTTCTGGCACCTTCCCCGGTGGAGGTGTGCATGGGGTGTGTTTGGAACATTTTGTTACCAGCCGAATCCAAAATTCAGCCGTTCCCCATCTCAGCCCAGAAAGCAGGCAGAACAAGTTTTGTGGTGCCTTTCAGCTGCCTACCGGGGTAGTGTAAAAACTACCAACAGAACTCGTTTCTGGCACCTTCCCCGGTGGAGTTGTGCATGGGGTGTGTTTGGAACATTTTGTCAGCAGCCGAGTCCAAAATTCAGCGATTCCCCATCTCAGCCCAGAAAGCAGGTAGAACAAGTTTTGTGGTGCCTTTCAGCTGCCTACCGGGGTAGTGTAAAAACTACCAACAGAACTCGTTTCTGGCACCTTCCCCGGTGGAGTTGTGCATGGGGTGTGTTTGGAACATTTTGTCACCAGCCGAGTCCAAAATTCAGCGATTCCCCATCTCAGCCCAGAAAGCAGGTAGAACAAGTTTTGTGGTGCCTTTCAGCTGCCTACCGGGGTAGTGTAAAAACTACCAACAGAACTCGTTTCTGGCACCTTCTCCGGTGGACTTGTGCATGGGGTGTGTTTGGAACATTTTGTCACCAGCCGAGTCCAAAATTCAGCTGTTCCCCATCTCTAGCCCAGGAAGCAGATAGGAACCGGTTTTATGGTGCCTTTCAGCTGCCTACCGGGGTACTGTAAAAACTACCAACAGAACTCGTTTCTGGCACCTTCCCCGGTGGAGTTGTGCATGGGGTGTGTTTGGAACATTTTGTTACCAGCCGAGTCCAAAATTCAGCCGTTCCCCATCTCAGCCCAGAAAGCAGGTAGAACAAGTTTTGTGGTGCCTTTCAGCTGCCTACCGGGGTAGTGTAAAAACTACCAACAGAACTCGTTTCTGGCACCTTCCTCGGTGGAGTTGTGCATGGGGTGTGTTTGGAACATTTTGTCACCAGCCGAGTCCAAAACTCAGCTGTTCCCCATCTCAGCCCAGAAAGCAGGTACAACAAGTTTTGTGGTGCCTTTCAGCTGCCTACCGGGGTAGTGTAAAAACTACCAACAGAACTCGTTTCTGGCACCTTCCCCGGTGGAGGTGTGCATGGGGTGTGTTTGGAACATTTTGTTACCAGCCGAATCCAAAATTCAGCCGTTCCCCATCTCAGCCCAGAAAGCAGGCAGAACAAGTTTTGTGGTGCCTTTCAGCTGCCTACCGGGGTAGTGTAAAAACTACCAACAGAACTCGTTTCTGGCACCTTCCCCGGTGGAGTTGTGCATGGGGTGTGTTTGGAACATTTTGTCAGCAGCCGAGTCCAAAATTCAGCGATTCCCCATCTCAGCCCAGAAAGCAGGTAGAACAAGTTTTGTGGTGCCTTTCAGCTGCCTACCGGGGTAGTGTAAAAACTACCAACAGAACTCGTTTCTGGCACCTTCCCCGGTGGAGTTGTGCATGGGGTGTGTTTGGAACATTTTGTCACCAGCCGAGTCCAAAATTCAGCGATTCCCCATCTCAGCCCAGAAAGCAGGTAGAACAAGTTTTGTGGTGCCTTTCAGCTGCCTACCGGGGTAGTGTAAAAAGTACCAACAGAACTCGTTTCTGGCACCTTCCCCGGTGGAGTTGTGCATGGGGTGTGTTTGGAACATTTTGTCACCAGCCGAGTCCAAAATTCAGCGATTCCCCATCTCAGCCCAGAAAGCAGGTAGAACAAGTTTTGTGGTGCCTTTCAGCTGCCTACCGGGGTAGTGTAAAAACTACCAACAGAACTCGTTTCTGGCACCTTCCCCGGTGGAGTTGTGCATGGGGTGTGTTTGGAACATTTTGTCACCAGCCGAGTCCAAAATTCAGCGATTCCCCATCTCAGCCCAGAAAGCAGGTACAACAAGTTTTGTGGTGCCTTTCAGCTGCCCACCGGGGTAGTGTAAAAACTACCAATAGAACTCGTTTCTGGCACCTTCCCCGGTGGAGTTGTGCATGGGGTGTGTTTGGAACATTTTGTCAGCAGCCGAGTCCAAAATTCAGCGATTCCCCATCTCAGCCCAGAAAGCAGGTAGAACAAGTTTTGTGGTGCCTTTCAGCTGCCTACCGGGGTAGTGTAAAAACTACCAACAGAACTCGTTTCTGGCACCTTCCCCGGTGGAGTTGTGCATGGGGTGTGTTTGGAACATTTTGTCACCAGCCGAGTCCAAAATTCAGCGATTCCCCATCTCAGCCCAGAAAGCAGGTAGAACAAGTTTTGTGGTGCCTTTCAGCTGCCTACCGGGGTAGTGTAAAAACTACCAACAGAACTCGTTTCTGGCACCTTCCCCGGTGGAGTTGTGCATGGGGTGTGTTTGGAACATTTTGTCACCAGCCGAGTCCAAAATTCAGCGATTCCCCATCTCAGCCCAGAAAGCAGGTAGAACAAGTTTTGTGGTGCCTTTCAGCTGCCTACCGGGGTAGTGTAAAAACTACCAACAGAACTCGTTTCTGGCACCTTCTCCGGTGGACTTGTGCATGGGGTGTGTTTGGAACATTCTGTCACCAGCCGAGTCCAAAATTCAGCTGTTCCCCATCTCTAGCCCAGGAAGCAGATAGGAACCGGTTTTATGGTGCCTTTCAGCTGCCTACCGGGGTACTGTAAAAACTACCAACAGAACTCGTTTCTGGCACCTTCCCCGGTGGAGTTGTGCATGGGGTGTGTTTGGAACATTTTGTTACCAGCCGAGTCCAAAATTCAGCGATTCCCCATCTCAGCCCAGAAAGCAGGTAGAACAAGTTTTGTGGTGCCTTTCAGCTGCCTACCGGGGTAGTGTAAAAACTACCCAGAGAACTCGTTTCTGGCACCTTCCTCGGTGGAGTTGTGCATGGGGTGTGTTTGGAACATTTTGTCACCAGCCGAGTCCAAAACTCAGCTGTTCCCCATCTCAGCCCAGAAAGCAGGTACAACAAGTTTTGTGGTGCCTTTCAGCTGCCTACCGGGGTAGTGTAAAAACTACCAACAGAACTCGTTTCTGGCACCTTCCCCGGTGGAGGTGTGCATGGGGTGTGTTTGGAACATTTTGTTACCAGCCGAGTCCAAAATTCAGCCGTTCCCCATCTCAGCCCAGAAAGCAGGTAGAACAAGTTTTGTGGTGCCTTTCTCTTGCCTACCGGGGTAGTGTAAAAACTACCAACAGAACTCGTTTCTGGCACCTTCCCCGGTGGAGTTGTGCATGGGGTGTGTTTGGAACATTCTGTCACCAGCCGAGTCCAAAATTCAGCGATTCCCCATCTCAGCCCAGAAAGCAGGTAGAACAAGTTTTGTGGTGCCTTTCAGCTGCCCACCGGGGTAGTGTAAAAACTACCAATAGAACTCGTTTTTGGCACCTTCCCCGGTGGAGTTGTGCATGGGGTGTGTTTGGAACATTTTGTCAGCAGCCGAGTCCAAAATTCAGCGATTCCCCATCTCAGCCCAGAAAGCAGGTAGAACAAGTTTTGTCGTGCCTTTCAGCTGCCTACCGGGGGTAGTGTAAAAAGTACCAACAGAACTCGTTTCTGGCACCTTCCCCGGTGGAGTTGTGCATGGGGTGTGTTTGGAACATTTTGTCACCAGCTGAGTCCAAAATTCAGCGATTCCCCATCTCAGCCCAGAAAGCAGGTAGAACAAGTTTTGTGGTGCCTTTCAGCTGCCTACCGGGGTAGTGTAAAAACTACCCACAGAACTCGTTTCTGGCACCTTCCCCGGTGGAGCTGTGCATGGGGTGTGTTTGGAACATTTTGTCACCAGCCGAATCCAAAATTCAGCCGTTCCCCATCTCTAGCCCAGAAAGCAGGCAGAACAAGTTTTGTGGTGCCTTTCAGCTGCCTACCGGGGTAGTGTAAAAACTACCAACAGAACTCGTTTCTGGCACCTTCCCCGGTGGAGTTGTGCATGGGGTGTGTTTGGAACATTTTGTCACCAGCCGAGTCCAAAATTCAGCGATTCCCCATCTCAGCCCAGAAAGCAGGTAGAACAAGTTTTGTGGTGCCTTTCAGCTGCCTACCGGGGTAGTGTAAAAAGTACCAACAGAACTCCTTTCTGGCACCTTCCCCGGTGGAGTTGTGCATGGGGTGTGTTTGGAACATTTTGTCACCAGCCGAGTCCAAAATTCAGCGATTCCCCATCTCAGCCCAGAAAGCAGGTAGAACAAGTTTTGTGGTGCCTTTCAGCTGCCTACCGGGGTAGTGTAAAAAGTACCAACAGAACTCCTTTCTGGCACCTTCCCCGGTGGAGTTGTGCATGGGGTGTGTTTGGAACATTTTGTCACCAGCCGAGTCCAAAATTCAGCGATTCCCCATCTCAGCCCAGAAAGCAGGTAGAACAACTTTTGTGGTGCCTTTCTCTTGCCTACCGGGGTAGTGTAAAAAGTACCAACAGAACTCGTTTCTGGCACCTTCCCCGGTGGAGTTGTGCATGGGGTGTGTTTGGAACATTTTGTCACCAGCCGAGTCCAAAATTCAGCGATTCCCCATCTCAGCCCAGAAAGCAGGTAGAACAAGTTTTGTGGTGCCTTTCAGCTGCCTACCGGGGTAGTGTAAAAACTACAACAGAACTCGTTTCTGGCACCTTCCCCGGTGGAGTTGTGCATGGGGTGTGTTTGGAACATTTTGTCACCAGCCGAGTCCAAAATTCAGCGATTCCCCATCTCAGCCCAGAAAGCAGGTAGAACAAGTTTTGTGGTGCCTTTCAGCTGCCTACCGGGGTAGTGTAAAAACTACCAACAGAACTCCTTTCTGGCACCTTCCCCGGTGGAGTTGTGCATGGGGTGTGTTTGGAACATTTTGTCACCAGCCGAGTCCAAAATTCAGCGATTCCCCATCTCAGCCCAGAAAGCAGGTAGAACAAGTTTTGTGGTGCCTTTCAGCTGCCTACCGGGGTAGTGTAAAAAGTACCAACAGAACTCCTTTCTGGCACCTTCCCCGGTGGAGTTGTGCATGGGGTGTGTTTGGAACATTTTGTCACCAGCCGAGTCCAAAATTCAGCGATTCCCCATCTCAGCCCAGAAAGCAGGTAGAACAACTTTTGTGGTGCCTTTCTCTTGCCTACCGGGGTAGTGTAAAAAGTACCAACAGAACTCGTTTCTGGCACCTTCCCCGGTGGAGTTGTGCATGGGGTGTGTTTGGAACATTTTGTCACCAGCCGAGTCCAAAATTCAGCGATTCCCCATCTCAGCCCAGAAAGCAGGTAGAACAAGTTTTGTGGTGCCTTTCAGCTGCCTACCGGGGTAGTGTAAAAACTACAACAGAACTCGTTTCTGGCACCTTCCCCGGTGGAGTTGTGCATGGGGTGTGTTTGGAACATTTTGTCACCAGCCGAGTCCAAAATTCAGCGATTCCCCATCTCAGCCCAGAAAGCAGGTAGAACAAGTTTTGTGGTGCCTTTCAGCTGCCTACCGGGGTAGTGTAAAAACTACCAACAGAACTCGTTTCTGGCACCTTCCCCGGTGGAGTTGTGCATGGGGTGTGTTTGGAACATTTTGTCACCAGCCGAGTCCAAAAGTCAGCGATTCCCCATCTCAGCCCAGAAAGCAGGTAGAACAAGTTTTGTGGTGCCTTTCCGCTGCCTACCGGGGTAGTGTAAAAACTACCCACAGAACTCGTTTCTGGCACCTTCCCCGGTGGAGTTGTGCATGGGGTGTGTTTGGAACATTTTGTCACCAGCCGAGTCCAAAACTCAGCTGTTCCCCATCTCAGCCCAGAAAGCAGGTACAACAAGTTTTGTGGTGCCTTTCAGCTGCCTACCGGGGTAGTGTAAAAACTACCAACAGAACTCGTTTCTGGCACCTTCCCCGGTGGAGGTGTGCATGGGGTGTGTTTGGAACATTTTGTCACCAGCCGAGTCCAAAATTCAGCGATTCCCCATCTCAGCCCAGAAAGCAGGTAGAACAAGTTTTGTGGTGCCTTTCAGCTGCCTACCGGGGTAGTGTAAAAACTACAACAGAACTCGTTTCTGGCACCTTCCCCGGTGGAGTTGTGCATGGGGTGTGTTTGGAACATTTTGTCAGCAGCCGAGTCCAAAATTCAGCGATTCCCCATCTCAGCCCAGAAAGCAGGTAGAACAAGTTTTGTGGTGCCTTTCAGCTGCCTACCGGGGTAGTGTAAAAAGTACCAACAGAACTCCTTTCTGGCACCTTCCCCGGTGGAGTTGTGCATGGGGTGTGTTTGGAACATTTTGTCACCAGCCGAGTCCAAAATTCAGCGATTCCCCATCTCAGCCCAGAAAGCAGGTAGAACAAGTTTTGTGGTGCCTTTCAGCTGCCTACCGGGGTAGTGTAAAAAGTACCAACAGAACTCCTTTCTGGCACCTTCCCCGGTGGAGTTGTGCATGGGGTGTGTTTGGAACATTTTGTCACCAGCCGAGTCCAAAATTCAGCGATTCCCCATCTCAGCCCAGAAAGCAGGTAGAACAACTTTTGTGGTGCCTTTCTCTTGCCTACCGGGGTAGTGTAAAAAGTACCAACAGAACTCGTTTCTGGCACCTTCCCCGGTGGAGTTGTGCATGGGGTGTGTTTGGAACATTTTGTCACCAGCCGAGTCCAAAATTCAGCCGTTCCCCATCTCAGCCCAGAAAGCAGGTAGAACAAGTTTTGTGGTGCCTTTCAGCTGCCTACCGGGGTAGTGTAAAAACTACAACAGAACTCGTTTCTGGCACCTTCCCCGGTGGAGTTGTGCATGGGGTGTGTTTGGAACATTTTGTCACCAGCCGAGTCCAAAATTCAGCGATTCCCCATCTCAGCCCAGAAAGCAGGTAGAACAAGTTTTGTGGTGCCTTTCAGCTGCCTACCGGGGTAGTGTAAAAACTACCAACAGAACTCCTTTCTGGCACCTTCCCCGGTGGAGTTGTGCATGGGGTGTGTTTGGAACATTTTGTCACCAGCCGAGTCCAAAAGTCAGCCGTTCCCCATCTCAGCCCAGAAAGCAGGTAGAACAAGTTTTGTGGTGCCTTTCAGCTGCCTACCGGGGTAGTGTAAAAACTACCAACAGAACTCGTTTCTGGCACCTTCCCCGGTGGAGTTGTGCATGGGGTGTGTTTGGAACATTTTGTCACCAGCCGAGTCCAAAATTCAGCGATTCCCCATCTCAGCCCAGAAAGCAGGTAGAACAAGTTTTGTGGTGCCTTTCCGCTGCCTACCGGGGTAGTGTAAAAACTACCCACAGAACTCGTTTCTGGCACCTTCCTCGGTGGAGTTGTGCATGGCGTGTGTTTGGAACATTTTGTCACCAGCCGAGTCCAAAACTCAGCTGTTCCCCATCTCAGCCCAGAAAGCAGGTACAACAAGTTTTGTGGTGCCTTTCAGCTGCCTACCGGGGTAGTGTAAAAACTACCAACAGAACTCGTTTCTGGCACCTTCCCCGGTGGAGGTGTGCATGGGGTGTGTTTGGAACATTTTGTTACCAGCCGAGTCCAAAATTCAGCCGTTCCCCATCTCAGCCCAGAAAGCAGGTAGAACAAGTTTTGTGGTGCCTTTCTCTTGCCTACCGGGGTAGTGTAAAAACTACCAACAGAACTCGTTTCTGGCACCTTCCCCGGTGGAGTTGTGCATGGGGTGTGTTTGGAACATTCTGTCACCAGCCGAGTCCAAAATTCAGCGATTCCCCATCTCAGCCCAGAAAGCAGGTAGAACAAGTTTTGTGGTGCCTTTCAGCTGCCCACCGGGGTAGTGTAAAAACTACCAATAGAACTCGTTTCTGGCACCTTCCCCGGTGGAGTTGTGCATGGGGTGTGTTTGGAACATTTTGTCAGCAGCCGAGTCCAAAATTCAGCGATTCCCCATCTCAGCCCAGAAAGCAGGTAGAACAAGTTTTGTCGTGCCTTTCAGCTGCCTACCGGGGTAGTGTAAAAAGTACCAACAGAACTCGTTTCTGGCACCTTCCCCGGTGGAGTTGTGCATGGGGTGTGTTTGGAACATTTTGTCACCAGCTGAGTCCAAAATTCAACGATTCCCCATCTCAGCCCAGAAAGCAGGTAGAACAAGTTTTGTGGTGCCTTTCAGCTGCCTACCGGGGTAGTGTAAAAACTACCCACAGAACTCGTTTCTGGCACCTTCCCCGGTGGAGCTGTGCATGGGGTGTGTTTGGAACATTTTGTTACCAGCCGAATCCAAAATTCAGCCGTTCCCCATCTCTAGCCCAGAAAGCAGGCAGAACAAGTTTTGTGGTGCCTTTCAGCTGCCTACCGGGGTAGTGTAAAAACTACCAACAGAACTCGTTTCTGGCACCTTTGCCGGTGGAGCTGTGCATGGGGTGTGTTTGGAACATTCTGTCACCAGCCGAGTCCAAAATTCAGCGATTCCCCATCTCAGCCCAGAAAGCAGGTAGAACAAGTTTTGTGGTGCCTTTCAGCTGCCTACCGGGGTAGTGTAAAAAGTACCAAAAGAACTCCTTTCTGGCACCTTCCCCGGTGGAGTTGTGCATGGGGTGTGTTTGGAACATTTTGTCACCAGCCGAGTCCAAAATTCAGCGATTCCCCATCTCAGCCCAGAAAGCAGGTAGAACAAGTTTTGTGGTGCCTTTCAGCTGCCTACCGGGGTAGTGTAAAAACTACAACAGAACTCGTTTCTGGCACCTTCCCCGGTGGAGTTGTGCATGGGGTGTGTTTGGAACATTTTGTCACCAGCCGAGTCCAAAATTCAGCGATTCCCCATCTCAGCCCAGAAAGCAGGTAGAACAAGTTTTGTGGTGCCTTTCAGCTGCCTACCGGGGTAGTGTAAAAACTACCAACAGAACTCCTTTCTGGCACCTTCCCCGGTGGAGTTGTGCATGGGGTGTGTTTGGAACATTTTGTCACCAGCCGAGTCCAAAACTCAGCTGTTCCCCATCTCAGCCCAGAAAGCAGGTAGAACAAGTTTTGTGGTGCCTTTCAGCTGCCTACCGGGGTAGTGTAAAAACTACCAACAGAACTCGTTTCTGGCACCTTCCCCGGTGGAGTTGTGCATGGGGTGTGTTTGGAACATTCTGTCACCAGCCGAGTCCAAAATTCAGCGATTCCCCATCTCAGCCCAGAAAGCAGGTAGAACAACTTTTGTGGTGCCTTTCTCTTGCCTACCGGGGTAGTGTAAAAAGTACCAACAGAACTCGTTTCTGGCACCTTCCCCGGTGGAGTTGTGCATGGGGTGTGTTTGGAACATTTTGTCACCAGCCGAGTCCAAAATTCAGCGATTCCCCATCTCAGCCCAGAAAGCAGGTAGAACAAGTTTTGTGGTGCCTTTCAGCTGCCTACCGGGGTAGTGTAAAAACTACAACAGAACTCGTTTCTGGCACCTTCCCCGGTGGAGTTGTGCATGGGGTGTGTTTGGAACATTTTGTCACCAGCCGAGTCCAAAATTCAGCGATTCCCCATCTCAGCCCAGAAAGCAGGTAGAACAAGTTTTGTGGTGCCTTTCAGCTGCCTACCGGGGTAGTGTAAAAACTACCAACAGAACTCGTTTCTGGCACCTTCCCCGGTGGAGTTGTGCATGGGGTGTGTTTGGAACATTTTGTCACCAGCCGAGTCCAAAAGTCAGCGATTCCCCATCTCAGCCCAGAAAGCAGGTAGAACAAGTTTTGTGGTGCCTTTCCGCTGCCTACCGGGGTAGTGTAAAAACTACCCACAGAACTCGTTTCTGGCACCTTCCTCGGTGGAGTTGTGCATGGGGTGTGTTTGGAACATTTTGTCACCAGCCGAGTCCAAAACTCAGCTGTTCCCCATCTCAGCCCAGAAAGCAGGTACAACAAGTTTTGTGGTGCCTTTCAGCTGCCTACCGGGGTAGTGTAAAAACTACCAACAGAACTCGTTTCTGGCACCTTCCCCGGTGGAGGTGTGCATGGGGTGTGTTTGGAACATTTTGTCACCAGCCGAGTCCAAAATTCAGCGATTCCCCATCTCAGCCCAGAAAGCAGGTAGAACAAGTTTTGTGGTGCCTTTCAGCTGCCTACCGGGGTAGTGTAAAAACTACAACAGAACTCGTTTCTGGCACCTTCCCCGGTGGAGTTGTGCATGGGGTGTGTTTGGAACATTTTGTCAGCAGCCGAGTCCAAAATTCAGCGATTCCCCATCTCAGCCCAGAAAGCAGGTAGAACAAGTTTTGTGGTGCCTTTCAGCTGCCTACCGGGGTAGTGTAAAAAGTACCAACAGAACTCCTTTCTGGCACCTTCCCCGGTGGAGTTGTGCATGGGGTGTGTTTGGAACATTTTGTCACCAGCCGAGTCCAAAATTCAGCGATTCCCCATCTCAGCCCAGAAAGCAGGTAGAACAAGTTTTGTGGTGCCTTTCAGCTGCCTACCGGGGTAGTGTAAAAAGTACCAACAGAACTCCTTTCTGGCACCTTCCCCGGTGGAGTTGTGCATGGGGTGTGTTTGGAACATTTTGTCACCAGCCGAGTCCAAAATTCAGCGATTCCCCATCTCAGCCCAGAAAGCAGGTAGAACAACTTTTGTGGTGCCTTTCTCTTGCCTACCGGGGTAGTGTAAAAAGTACCAACAGAACTCGTTTCTGGCACCTTCCCCGGTGGAGTTGTGCATGGGGTGTGTTTGGAACATTTTGTCACCAGCCGAGTCCAAAATTCAGCCGTTCCCCATCTCAGCCCAGAAAGCAGGTAGAACAAGTTTTGTGGTGCCTTTCAGCTGCCTACCGGGGTAGTGTAAAAACTACAACAGAACTCGTTTCTGGCACCTTCCCCGGTGGAGTTGTGCATGGGGTGTGTTTGGAACATTTTGTCACCAGCCGAGTCCAAAATTCAGCGATTCCCCATCTCAGCCCAGAAAGCAGGTAGAACAAGTTTTGTGGTGCCTTTCAGCTGCCTACCGGGGTAGTGTAAAAACTACCAACAGAACTCCTTTCTGGCACCTTCCCCGGTGGAGTTGTGCATGGGGTGTGTTTGGAACATTTTGTCACCAGCCGAGTCCAAAAGTCAGCCGTTCCCCATCTCAGCCCAGAAAGCAGGTAGAACAAGTTTTGTGGTGCCTTTCAGCTGCCTACCGGGGTAGTGTAAAAACTACCAACAGAACTCGTTTCTGGCACCTTCCCCGGTGGAGTTGTGCATGGGGTGTGTTTGGAACATTTTGTCAGCAGCCGAGTCCAAAATTCAGCGATTCCCCATCTCAGCCCAGAAAGCAGGTAGAACAAGTTTTGTCGTGCCTTTCAGCTGCCTACCGGGGTAGTGTAAAAAGTACCAACAGAACTCGTTTCTGGCACCTTCCCCGGTGGAGTTGTGCATGGGGTGTGTTTGGAACATTTTGTCACCAGCTGAGTCCAAAATTCAGCGATTCCCCATCTCAGCCCAGAAAGCAGGTAGAACAAGTTTTGTGGTGCCTTTCAGCTGCCTACCGGGGTAGTGTAAAAACTACCCACAGAACTCGTTTCTGGCACCTTCCCCGGTGGAGCTGTGCATGGGGTGTGTTTGGAACATTTTGTTACCAGCCGAATCCAAAATTCAGCCGTTCCCCATCTCTAGCCCAGAAAGCAGGCAGAACAAGTTTTGTGGTGCCTTTCAGCTGCCTACCGGGGTAGTGTAAAAACTACCAACAGAACTCGTTTCTGGCACCTTTGCCGGTGGAGCTGTGCATGGGGTGTGTTTGGAACATTCTGTCACCAGCCGAGTCCAAAATTCAGCGATTCCCCATCTCAGCCCAGAAAGCAGGTAGAACAAGTTTTGTGGTGCCTTTCAGCTGCCTACCGGGGTAGTGTAAAAAGTACCAACAGAACTCCTTTCTGGCACCTTCCCCGGTGGAGTTGTGCATGGGGTGTGTTTGGAACATTTTGTCACCAGCCGAGTCCAAAATTCAGCGATTCCCCATCTCAGCCCAGAAAGCAGGTAGAACAAGTTTTGTGGTGCCTTTCAGCTGCCTACCGGGGTAGTGTAAAAACTACAACAGAACTCGTTTCTGGCACCTTCCCCGGTGGAGTTGTGCATGGGGTGTGTTTGGAACATTTTGTCACCAGCCGAGTCCAAAATTCAGCGATTCCCCATCTCAGCCCAGAAAGCAGGTAGAACAAGTTTTGTGGTGCCTTTCAGCTGCCTACCGGGGTAGTGTAAAAACTACCAACAGAACTCCTTTCTGGCACCTTCCCCGGTGGAGTTGTGCATGGGGTGTGTTTGGAACATTTTGTCACCAGCCGAGTCCAAAACTCAGCTGTTCCCCATCTCAGCCCAGAAAGCAGGTAGAACAAGTTTTGTGGTGCCTTTCAGCTGCCTACCGGGGTAGTGTAAAAACTACCAACAGAACTCGTTTCTGGCACCTTCCCCGGTGGAGTTGTGCATGGGGTGTGTTTGGAACATTCTGTCACCAGCCGAGTCCAAAATTCAGCGATTCCCCATCTCAGCCCAGAAAGCAGGTAGAACAAGTTTTGTGGTGCCTTTCAGCTGCCTACCGGGGTAGTGTAAAAACTACCAACAGAACTCGTTTCTGGCACCTTCCCCGGTGGAGTTGTGCATGGGGTGTGTTTGGAACATTTTGTCACCAGCCGAGTCCAAAAGTCAGCGATTCCCCATCTCAGCCCAGAAAGCAGGTAGAACAAGTTTTGTGGTGCCTTTCCGCTGCCTACCGGGGTAGTGTAAAAACTACCCACAGAACTCCTTTCTGGCACCTTCCTCGGTGGAGTTGTGCATGGGGTGTGTTTGGAACATTTTGTCACCAGCCGAGTCCAAAACTCAGCTGTTCCCCATCTCAGCCCAGAAAGCAGGTACAACAAGTTTTGTGGTGCCTTTCAGCTGCCTACCGGGGTAGTGTAAAAACTACCAACAGAACTCGTTTCTGGCACCTTCCCCGGTGGAGGTGTGCATGGGGTGTGTTTGGAACATTTTGTTACCAGCCGAGTCCAAAATTCAGCCGTTCCCCATCTCAGCCCAGAAAGCAGGTAGAACAAGTTTTGTGGTGCCTTTCTCTTGCCTACCGGGGTAGTGTAAAAACTACCAACAGAACTCGTTTCTGGCACCTTCCCCGGTGGAGTTGTGCATGGGGTGTGTTTGGAACATTCTGTCACCAGCCGAGTCCAAAATTCAGCGATTCCCCATCTCAGCCCAGAAAGCAGGTAGAACAAGTTTTGTGGTGCCTTTCAGCTGCCCACCGGGGTAGTGTAAAAACTACCAATAGAACTCGTTTCTGGCACCTTCCCCGGTGGAGTTGTGCATGGGGTGTGTTTGGAACATTTTGTCAGCAGCCGAGTCCAAAATTCAGCGATTCCCCATCTCAGCCCAGAAAGCAGGTAGAACAAGTTTTGTCGTGCCTTTCAGCTGCCTACCGGGGTAGTGTAAAAAGTACCAACAGAACTCGTTTCTGGCACCTTCCCCGGTGGAGTTGTGCATGGGGTGTGTTTGGAACATTTTGTCACCAGCTGAGTCCAAAATTCAGCGATTCCCCATCTCAGCCCAGAAAGCAGGTAGAACAAGTTTTGTGGTGCCTTTCAGCTGCCTACCGGGGTAGTGTAAAAACTACCCACAGAACTCGTTTCTGGCACCTTCCCCGGTGGAGCTGTGCATGGGGTGTGTTTGGAACATTTTGTTACCAGCCGAATCCAAAATTCAGCCGTTCCCCATCTCTAGCCCAGAAAGCAGGCAGAACAAGTTTTGTGGTGCCTTTCAGCTGCCTACCGGGGTAGTGTAAAAACTACCAACAGAACTCGTTTCTGGCACCTTTGCCGGTGGAGCTGTGCATGGGGTGTGTTTGGAACATTCTGTCACCAGCCGAGTCCAAAATTCAGCGATTCCCCATCTCAGCCCAGAAAGCAGGTAGAACAAGTTTTGTGGTGCCTTTCAGCTGCCTACCGGGGTAGTGTAAAAAGTACCAACAGAACTCCTTTCTGGCACCTTCCCCGGTGGAGTTGTGCATGGGGTGTGTTTGGAACATTTTGTCACCAGCCGAGTCCAAAATTCAGCGATTCCCCATCTCAGCCCAGAAAGCAGGTAGAACAAGTTTTGTGGTGCCTTTCAGCTGCCTACCGGGGTAGTGTAAAAAGTACCAACAGAACTCCTTTCTGGCACCTTCCCCGGTGGAGTTGTGCATGGGGTGTGTTTGGAACATTTTGTCACCAGCCGAGTCCAAAATTCAGCGATTCCCCATCTCAGCCCAGAAAGCAGGTAGAACAACTTTTGTGGTGCCTTTCTCTTGCCTACCGGGGTAGTGTAAAAAGTACCAACAGAACTCGTTTCTGGCACCTTCCCCGGTGGAGTTGTGCATGGGGTGTGTTTGGAACATTTTGTCACCAGCCGAGTCCAAAATTCAGCGATTCCCCATCTCAGCCCAGAAAGCAGGTAGAACAAGTTTTGTGGTGCCTTTCAGCTGCCTACCGGGGTAGTGTAAAAACTACAACAGAACTCGTTTCTGGCACCTTCCCCGGTGGAGTTGTGCATGGGGTGTGTTTGGAACATTTTGTCACCAGCCGAGTCCAAAATTCAGCGATTCCCCATCTCAGCCCAGAAAGCAGGTAGAACAAGTTTTGTGGTGCCTTTCAGCTGCCTACCGGGGTAGTGTAAAAAGTACCAACAGAACTCCTTTCTGGCACCTTCCCCGGTGGAGTTGTGCATGGGGTGTGTTTGGAACATTTTGTCACCAGCCGAGTCCAAAATTCAGCGATTCCCCATCTCAGCCCAGAAAGCAGGTAGAACAAGTTTTGTGGTGCCTTTCAGCTGCCTACCGGGGTAGTGTAAAAAGTACCAACAGAACTCCTTTCTGGCACCTTCCCCGGTGGAGTTGTGCATGGGGTGTGTTTGGAACATTTTGTCACCAGCCGAGTCCAAAATTCAGCGATTCCCCATCTCAGCCCAGAAAGCAGGTAGAACAAGTTTTGTGGTGCCTTTCAGCTGCCTACCGGGGTAGTGTAAAAACTACCAACAGAACTCGTTTCTGGCACCTTCCCCGGTGGAGTTGTGCATGGGGTGTGTTTGGAACATTTTGTCACCAGCCGAGTCCAAAATTCAGCGATTCCCCATCTCAGCCCAGAAAGCAGGTAGAACAAGTTTTGTGGTGCCTTTCAGCTGCCTACCGGGGTAGTGTAAAAACTACAACAGAACTCGTTTCTGGCACCTTCCCCGGTGGAGTTGTGCATGGGGTGTGTTTGGAACATTTTGTCACCAGCCGAGTCCAAAATTCAGCGATTCCCCATCTCAGCCCAGAAAGCAGGTAGAACAAGTTTTGTGGTGCCTTTCAGCTGCCTACCGGGGTAGTGTAAAAACTACCAACAGAACTCCTTTCTGGCACCTTCCCCGGTGGAGTTGTGCATGGGGTGTGTTTGGAACATTTTGTCACCAGCCGAGTCCAAAAGTCAGCCGTTCCCCATCTCAGCCCAGAAAGCAGGTAGAACAAGTTTTGTGGTGCCTTTCAGCTGCCTACCGGGGTAGTGTAAAAACTACCAACAGAACTCGTTTCTGGCACCTTCCCCGGTGGAGTTGTGCATGGGGTGTGTTTGGAACATTTTGTCACCAGCCGAGTCCAAAATTCAGCGATTCCCCATCTCAGCCCAGAAAGCAGGTAGAACAAGTTTTGTGGTGCCTTTCCGCTGCCTACCGGGGTAGTGTAAAAACTACCCACAGAACTCGTTTCTGGCACCTTCCTCGGTGGAGTTGTGCATGGGGTGTGTTTGGAACATTTTGTCACCAGCCGAGTCCAAAACTCAGCTGTTCCCCATCTCAGCCCAGAAAGCAGGTACAACAAGTTTTGTGGTGCCTTTCAGCTGCCTACCGGGGTAGTGTAAAAACTACCAACAGAACTCGTTTCTGGCACCTTCCCCGGTGGAGGTGTGCATGGGGTGTGTTTGGAACATTTTGTCACCAGCCGAATCCAAAATTCAGCCGTTCCCCATCTCAGCCCAGAAAGCAGGCAGAACAAGTTTTGTGGTGCCTTTCAGCTGCCTACCGGGGTAGTGTAAAAACTACCAACAGAACTCGTTTCTGGCACCTTTGCCGGTGGAGCTGTGCATGGGGTGTGTTTGGAACATTTTGTTACCAGCCGAGTCCAAAATTCAGCCGTTCCCCATCTCAGCCCAGAAAGCAGGTAGAACAAGTTTTGTGGTGCCTTTCTCTTGCCTACCGGGGTAGTGTAAAAACTACCAACAGAACTCGTTTCTGGCACCTTCCCCGGTGGAGTTGTGCATGGGGTGTGTTTGGAACATTTTGTCACCAGCCGAGTCCAAAATTCAGCGATTCCCCATCTCAGCCCAGAAAGCAGGTAGAACAAGTTTTGTGGTGCCTTTCAGCTGCCCACCGGGGTAGTGTAAAAACTACCAATAGAACTCGTTTCTGGCACCTTCCCCGGTGGAGTTGTGCATGGGGTGTGTTTGGAACATTTTGTCACCAGCCGAGTCCAAAATTCAGCGATTCCCCATCTCAGCCCAGAAAGCAGGTAGAACAAGTTTTGTCGTGCCTTTCAGCTGCCTACCGGGGTAGTGTAAAAAGTACCAACAGAACTCGTTTCTGGCACCTTCCCCGGTGGAGTTGTGCATGGGGTGTGTTTGGAACATTTTGTCACCAGCTGAGTCCAAAATTCAGCGATTCCCCATCTCAGCCCAGAAAGCAGGTAGAACAAGTTTTGTGGTGCCTTTCAGCTGCCTACCGGGGTAGTGTAAAAACTACCAACAGAACTCGTTTCTGGCACCTTCCCCGGTGGAGTTGTGCATGGGGTGTGTTTGGAACATTTTGTCACCAGCCGAGTCCAAAATTCAGCGATTCCCCATCTCAGCCCAGAAAGCAGGTAGAACAAGTTTTGTGGTGCCTTTCTCTTGCCTACCGGGGTACTGTAAAAACTACCAACAGAACTCGTTTCTGGCACCTTCCCCGGTGGAGGTGTGCATGGGGTGTGTTTGGAACATTTTGTCACCAGCCGAGTCCAAAATTCAGCGATTCCCCATCTCAGCCCAGAAAGCAGGTAGAACAAGTTTTGTGGTGCCTTTCAGCTGCCTACCGGGGTAGTGTAAAAACTACCAACAGAACTCGTTTCTGGCACCTTCCCCGGTGGAGTTGTGCATGGGGTGTGTTTGGAACATTTTGTCACCAGCCGAGTCCAAAATTCAGCGATTCCCCATCTCAGCCCAGAAAGCAGGTAGAACAAGTTTTGTGGTGCCTTTCAGCTGCCCACCGGGGTAGTGTAAAAACTACCAACAGAACTCGTTTCTGGCACCTTCCCCGGTGGAGTTGTGCATGGGGTGTGTTTGGAACATTTTGTCACCAGCCGAGTCGAAAATTCAGCGATTCCCCATCTCAGCCCAGAAAGCAGGTAGAACAAGTTTTGTGGTGCCTTTCAGCTGCCTACCGGGGTAGTGTAAAAACTACCAACAGAACTCGTTTCTGGCACCTTCCCCGGTGGAGTTGTGCATGGGGTGTGTTTGGAACATTTTGTCACCAGCCGAGTCGAAAATTCAGCGATTCCCCATCTCAGCCCAGAAAGCAGGTAGAACAAGTTTTGTGGTGCCTTTCTCTTGCCTACCGGGGTAGTGTAAAAACTACCAACAGAACTCGTTTCTGGCACCTTCCCCGGTGGAGTTGTGCATGGGGTGTGTTTGGAACATTTTGTCACCAGCCGAGTCCAAAATTCAGCGATTCCCCATCTCAGCCCAGAAGCAGGTAGAACAAGTTTTGTGGTGCCTTTCAGCTGCCTACCGGGGTAGTGTAAAAAGTACCAACAGAACTCGTTTCTGGCACCTTCCCCGGTGGAGTTGTGCATGGGGTGTGTTTGGAACATTTTGTCACCAGCCGAGTCCAAAATTCAGCGATTCCCCATCTCAGCCCAGAAAGCAGGTAGAACAAGTTTTGTGGTGCCTTTCAGCTGCCTACCGGGGTAGTGTAAAAACTACCAACAGAACTCGTTTCTGGCACCTTCCCCGGTGGAGTTGTGCATGGGGTGTGTTTGGAACATTTTGTCACCAGCCGAGTCGAAAATTCAGCGATTCCCCATCTCAGCCCAGAAAGCAGGTAGAACAAGTTTTGTGGTGCCTTTCTCTTGCCTACCGGGGTAGTGTAAAAAGTACCAACAGAACTCCTTTCTGGCACCTTCCCCGGTGGAGTTGTGCATGGGGTGTGTTTGGAACATTTTGTCACCAGCCGAGTCCAAAATTCAGCGATTCCCCATCTCAGCCCAGAAAGCAGGTAGAACAAGTTTTGTGGTGCCTTTCAGCTGCCTACCGGGGTAGTGTAAAAACTACCAACAGAACTCGTTTCTGGCACCTTCCCCGGTGGAGTTGTGCATGGGGTGTGTTTGGAACATTTTGTCACCAGCCGAGTCCAAAATTCAGCGATTCCCCATCTCAGCCCAGAAAGCAGGTAGAACAAGTTTTGTGGTGCCTTTCAGCTGCCTACCGGGGTAGTGTAAAAACTACCAACAGAACTCGTTTCTGGCACCTTCCCCGGTGGAGCTGTGCATGGGGTGTGTTTGGAACATTTTGTTACCAGCCGAATCCAAAATTCAGCCGTTCCCCATCTCAGCCCAGAAAGCAGGCAGAACAAGTTTTGTGGTGCCTTTCAGCTGCCTACCGGGGTAGTGTAAAAACTACCAACAGAACTCGTTTCTGGCACCTTTGCCGGTGGAGCTGTGCATGGGGTGTGTTTGGAACATTCTGTCACCAGCCGAGTCCAAAATTCAGCGATTCCCCATCTCAGCCCAGAAAGCAGGTAGAACAAGTTTTGTGGTGCCTTTCAGCTGCCTACCGGGGTAGTGTAAAAACTACCAACAGAACTCGTTTCTGGCACCTTCCCCGGTGGAGTTGTGCATGGGGTGTGTTTGGAACATTTTGTCAGCAGCCGAGTCAAAAATTCAGCGATTCCCCATCTCAGCCCAGAAAGCAGGTAGAACAAGTTTTGTGGTGCCTTTCAGCTGCCTACCGGGGTAGTGTAAAAACTACCAACAGAACTCGTTTCTGGCACCTTCCCCGGTGGAGTTGTGCATGGGGTGTGTTTGGAACATTTTGTCACCAGCCGAGTCCAAAATTCAGCCGTTCCCCATCTCAGCCCAGAAAGCAGGTAGAACAAGTTTTGTGGTGCCTGTCAGCTGCCTACCGGGGTAGTGTAAAAACTACCAACAGAACTCGTTTTTGGCACCTTCTCCGGTGGACTTGTGCATGGGGTGTGTTTGGAACATTCTGTCACCAGCCGAGTCCAAAATTCAGCTGTTCCCCATCTCTAGCCCAGGAAGCAGATAGGAACCGGTTTTATGGTGCCTTTCAGCTGCCTACCGGGGTACTGTAAAAACTACCAACAGAACTCGTTTCTGGCACCTTTGCCGGTGGAGCTGTGCATGGGGTGTGTTTGGAACATTTTGTTACCAGCCGAGTCCAAAATTCAGCCGTTCCCCATCTCAGCCCAGAAAGCAGGTAGAACAAGTTTTGTGGTGCCTTTCAGCTGCCTACCGGGGTAGTGTAAAAACTACCAACAGAACTCGTTTCTGGCACCTTCCTCGGTGGAGTTGTGCATGGGGTGTGTTTGGAACATTTTGTCACCAGCCGAGTCCAAAACTCAGCTGTTCCCCATCTCAGCCCAGAAAGCAGGTAGAACAAGTTTTGTGGTGCCTTTCAGCTGCCTACCGGGGTAGTGTAAAAACTACCAACAGAACTCGTTTCTGGCACCTTCCCCGGTGGAGCTGTGCATGGGGTGTGTTTGGAACATTTTGTTACCAGCCGAATCCAAAATTCAGCCGTTCCCCATCTCAGCCCAGAAAGCAGGCAGAACAAGTTTTGTGGTGCCTTTCAGCTGCCTACCGGGGTAGTGTAAAAACTACCAACAGAACTCGTTTCTGGCACCTTCCCCGGTGGAGCTGTGCATGGGGTGTGTTTGGAACATTCTGTCACCAGCCGAGTCCAAAATTCAGCTGTTCCCCATCTCAGCCCAGAAAGCAGGTACAACAAGTTTTGTGGTGCCTTTCAGCTGCCTACCGGGGTAGTGTAAAAACTACCAACAGAACTCGTTTCTGGCACCTTCCCCGGTGGAGTTGTGCATGGGGTGTGTTTGGAACATTTTGTCAGCAGCCGAGTCAAAAATTCAGCGATTCCCCATCTCAGCCCAGAAAGCAGGTAGAACAAGTTTTGTGGTGCCTTTCAGCTGCCTACCGGGGTAGTGTAAAAACTACCAACAGAACTCGTTTCTGGCACCTTCCCCGGTGGAGTTGTGCATGGGGTGTGTTTGGAACATTTTGTCACCAGCCGAGTCCAAAATTCAGCGATTCCCCATCTCAGCCCAGAAAGCAGGTAGAACAAGTTTTGTGGTGCCTTTCTCTTGCCTACCGGGGTAGTGTAAAAAGTACCAACAGAACTCGTTTCTGGCACCTTCCCCGGTGGAGTTGTGCATGGGGTGTGTTTGGAACATTTTGTCACCAGCCGAGTCCAAAATTCAGCGATTCCCCATCTCAGCCCAGAAAGCAGGTAGAACAACTTTTGTGGTGCCTTTCTCTTGCCTACCGGGGTAGTGTAAAAACTACCAACAGAACTCGTTTCTGGCACCTTCCCCGGTGGAGTTGTGCATGGGGTGTGTTTGGAACATTTTGTCACCAGCCGAGTCCAAAATTCAGCGATTCCCCATCTCAGCCCAGAAAGCAGGTAGAACAAGTTTTGTGGTGCCTTTCAGCTGCCTACCGGGGTAGTGTAAAAACTACAACAGAACTCGTTTCTGGCACCTTCCCCGGTGGAGTTGTGCATGGGGTGTGTTTGGAACATTTTGTCACCAGCCGAGTCCAAAATTCAGCGATTCCCCATCTCAGCCCAGAAAGCAGGTAGAACAAGTTTTGTGGTGCCTTTCAGCTGCCTACCGGGGTAGTGTAAAAACTACCAACAGAACTCGTTTCTGGCACCTTCCCCGGTGGAGTTGTGCATGGGGTGTGTTTGGAACATTTTGTCACCAGCCGAGTCCAAAATTCAGCGATTCCCCATCTCAGCCCAGAAAGCAGGTAGAACAAGTTTTGTGGTGCCTTTCAGCTGCCCACCGGGGTAGTGTAAAAACTACCAATAGAACTCGTTTCTGGCACCTTCCCCGGTGGAGTTGTGCATGGGGTGTGTTTGGAACATTTTGTCACCAGCCGAGTCCAAAATTCAGCGATTCCCCATCTCAGCCCAGAAAGCAGGTAGAACAAGTTTTGTGGTGCCTTTCTCTTGCCTACCGGGGTACTGTAAAAACTACCAACAGAACTCGTTTCTGGCACCTTCCCCGGTGGAGGTGTGCATGGGGTGTGTTTGGAACATTTTGTCACCAGCCGAATCCAAAATTCAGCCGTTCCCCATCTCAGCCCAGAAAGCAGGCAGAACAAGTTTTGTGGTGCCTTTCAGCTGCCTACCGGGGTAGTGTAAAAACTACCAACAGAACTCGTTTCTGGCACCTTTGCCGGTGGAGCTGTGCATGGGGTGTGTTTGGAACATTTTGTTACCAGCCGAGTCCAAAATTCAGCCGTTCCCCATCTCAGCCCAGAAAGCAGGTAGAACAAGTTTTGTGGTGCCTTTCTCTTGCCTACCGGGGTAGTGTAAAAACTACCAACAGAACTCGTTTCTGGCACCTTCCCCGGTGGAGTTGTGCATGGGGTGTGTTTGGAACATTCTGTCACCAGCCGAGTCCAAAATTCAGCGATTCCCCATCTCAGCCCAGAAAGCAGGTAGAACAAGTTTTGTGGTGCCTTTCAGCTGCCCACCGGGGTAGTGTAAAAACTACCAATAGAACTCGTTTCTGGCACCTTCCCCGGTGGAGTTGTGCATGGGGTGTGTTTGGAACATTTTGTCAGCAGCCGAGTCCAAAATTCAGCGATTCCCCATCTCAGCCCAGAAAGCAGGTAGAACAAGTTTTGTCGTGCCTTTCAGCTGCCTACCGGGGTAGTGTAAAAAGTACCAACAGAACTCGTTTCTGGCACCTTCCCCGGTGGAGTTGTGCATGGGGTGTGTTTGGAACATTTTGTCAGCAGCCGAGTCAAAAATTCAGCGATTCCCCATCTCAGCCCAGAAAGCAGGTAGAACAAGTTTTGTGGTGCCTTTCAGCTGCCTACCGGGGTAGTGTAAAAACTACCAACAGAACTCGTTTCTGGCACCTTCCCCGGTGGAGTTGTGCATGGGGTGTGTTTGGAACATTTTGTCACCAGCCGAGTCCAAAATTCAGCGATTCCCCATCTCAGCCCAGAAAGCAGGTAGAACAAGTTTTGTGGTGCCTTTCTCTTGCCTACCGGGGTACTGTAAAAACTACCAACAGAACTCGTTTCTGGCACCTTCCCCGGTGGAGGTGTGCATGGGGTGTGTTTGGAACATTTTGTCACCAGCCGAGTCCAAAATTCAGCGATTCCCCATCTCAGCCCAGAAAGCAGGTAGAACAAGTTTTGTGGTGCCTTTCAGCTGCCTACCGGGGTAGTGTAAAAACTACCAACAGAACTCGTATTTGGCACCTTCTCCGGTGGACTTGTGCATGGGGTGTGTTTGGAACATTCTGTCACCAGCCGAGTCCAAAATTCAGCTGTTCCCCATCTCTAGCCCAGGAAGCAGATAGGAACCGGTTTTATGGTGCCTTTCAGCTGCCTACCGGGGTACTGTAAAAACTACCAACAGAAGTCGTTTCTGGCACCTTTGCCGGTGGAGCTGTGCATGGGGTGTGTTTGGAACATTTTGTTACCAGCCGAGTCCAAAATTCAGCCGTTCCCCATCTCAGCCCAGAAAGCAGGTAGAACAACTTTTGTGGTGCCTTTCTCTTGCCTACCGGGGTAGTGTAAAAAGTACCAACAGAACTCGTTTCTGGCACCTTCCCCGGTGGAGTTGTGCATGGGGTGTGTTTGGAACATTTTGTCACCAGCCGAGTCCAAAATTCAGCGATTCCCCATCTCAGCCCAGAAAGCAGGTAGAACAAGTTTTGTGGTGCCTTTCAGCTGCCTACCGGGGTAGTGTAAAAACTACAACAGAACTCGTTTCTGGCACCTTCCCCGGTGGAGTTGTGCATGGGGTGTGTTTGGAACATTTTGTCACCAGCCGAGTCCAAAATTCAGCGATTCCCCATCTCAGCCCAGAAAGCAGGTAGAACAAGTTTTGTGGTGCCTTTCAGCTGCCTACCGGGGTAGTGTAAAAACTACCAACAGAACTCGTTTCTGGCACCTTCCCCGGTGGAGTTGTGCATGGGGTGTGTTTGGAACATTTTGTCACCAGCCGAGTCCAAAATTCAGCGATTCCCCATCTCAGCCCAGAAAGCAGGTAGAACAAGTTTTGTGGTGCCTTTCAGCTGCCCACCGGGGTAGTGTAAAAACTACCAATAGAACTCGTTTCTGGCACCTTCCCCGGTGGAGTTGTGCATGGGGTGTGTTTGGAACATTTTGTCACCAGCCGAGTCCAAAATTCAGCGATTCCCCATCTCAGCCCAGAAAGCAGGTAGAACAAGTTTTGTGGTGCCTTTCTCTTGCCTACCGGGGTAGTGTAAAAACTACCAACAGAACTCGTTTCTGGCACCTTCCCCGGTGGAGGTGTGCATGGGGTGTGTTTGGAACATTTTGTCACCAGCCGAATCCAAAATTCAGCCGTTCCCCATCTCAGCCCAGAAAGCAGGCAGAACAAGTTTTGTGGTGCCTTTCAGCTGCCTACCGGGGTAGTGTAAAAACTACCAACAGAACTCGTTTCTGGCACCTTTGCCGGTGGAGCTGTGCATGGGGTGTGTTTGGAACATTTTGTTACCAGCCGAGTCCAAAATTCAGCCGTTCCCCATCTCAGCCCAGAAAGCAGGTAGAACAAGTTTTGTGGTGCCTTTCTCTTGCCTACCGGATTAGTGTAAAAACTACCAACAGAACTCGTTTCTGGCACCTTCCCCGGTGGAGTTGTGCATGGGGTGTGTTTGGAACATTCTGTCACCAGCCGAGTCCAAAATTCAGCGATTCCCCATCTCAGCCCAGAAAGCAGGTAGAAAAAGTTTTGTGGTGCCTTTCAGCTGCCCACCGGGGTAGTGTAAAAACTACCAATAGAACTCGTTTCTGGCACCTTCCCCGGTGGAGTTGTGCATGGGGTGTGTTTGGAACATTTTGTCAGCAGCCGAGTCCAAAATTCAGCGATTCCCCATCTCAGCCCAGAAAGCAGGTAGAACAAGTTTTGTGGTGCCTTTCAGCTGCCTACCGGGGTAGTGTAAAAACTACCAACAGAACTCGTTTCTGGCACCTTCCCCGGTGGAGTTGTGCATGGGGTGTGTTTGGAACATTTTGTCACCAGCTGAGTCCAAAATTCAGCGATTCCCCATCTCAGCCCAGAAAGCAGGTAGAACAAGTTTTGTGGTGCCTTTCAGCTGCCTACCGGGGTAGTGTAAAAACTACCAACAGAACTCGTTTCTGGCACCTTCCCCGGTGGAGTTGTGCATGGGGTGTGTTTGGAACATTTTGTCACCAGCCGAGTCCAAAATTCAGCGATTCCCCATCTCAGCCCAGAAAGCAGGTAGAACAAGTTTTGTGGTGCCTTTCTCTTGCCTACCGGGGTACTGTAAAAACTACCAACAGAACTCGTTTCTGGCACCTTCCCCGGTGGAGGTGTGCATGGGGTGTGTTTGGAACATTTTGTCACCAGCCGAGTCCAAAATTCAGCGATTCCTCATCTCAGCCCAGAAAGCAGGTAGAACAAGTTTTGTGGTGCCTTTCAGCTGCCTACCGGGGTAGTGTAAAAACTACCAACAGAACTCGTATTTGGCACCTTCTCCGGTGGACTTGTGCATGGGGTGTGTTTGGAACATTCTGTCACCAGCCGAGTCCAAAATTCAGCTGTTCCCCATCTCTAGCCCAGGAAGCAGATAGGAACCGGTTTTATGGTGCCTTTCAGCTGCCTACCGGGGTACTGTAAAAACTACCAACAGAACTCGTTTCTGGCACCTTTGCCGGTGGAGCTGTGCATGGGGTGTGTTTGGAACATTTTGTTACCAGCCGAGTCCAAAATTCAGCCGTTCCCCATCTCAGCCCAGAAAGCAGGTAGAACAAGTTTTGTGGTGCCTTTCAGCTGCCTACCGGGGTAGTGTAAAAACTACCCACAGAACTCGTTTCTGGCACCTTCCTCGGTGGAGTTGTGCATGGGGTGTGTTTGGAACATTTTGTCACCAGCCGAGTCCAAAAGTCAGCGATTCCCCATCTCAGCCCAGAAAGCAGGTAGAACAAGTTTTGTGGTGCCTTTCAGCTGCCTACCGGGGTAGTGTAAAAACTACCAACAGAACTCGTTTCTGGCACCTTCCCCGGTGGAGCTGTGCATGGGGTGTGTTTGGAACATTTTGTTACCAGCCGAATCCAAAATTCAGCCGTTCCCCATCTCAGCCCAGAAAGCAGGCAGAACAAGTTTTGTGGTGCCTTTCAGCTGCCTACCGGGGTAGTGTAAAAACTACCAACAGAACTCGTTTCTGGCACCTTTGCCGGTGGAGCTGTGCATGGGGTGTGTTTGGAACATTCTGTCACCAGCCGAGTCCAAAATTCAGCGATTCCCCATCTCAGCCCAGAAAGCAGGTAGAACAAGTTTTGTGGTGCCTTTCAGCTGCCTACCGGGGTAGTGTAAAAACTACCAACAGAACTCGTTTCTGGCACCTTCCCCGGTGGAGTTGTGCATGGGGTGTGTTTGGAACATTTTGTCAGCAGCCGAGTCAAAAATTCAGCGATTCCCCATCTCAGCCCAGAAAGCAGGTAGAACAAGTTTTGTGGTGCCTTTCAGCTGCCTACCGGGGTAGTGTAAAAACTACCCACAGAACTCGTTTCTGGCACCTTCCTCGGTGGAGTTGTGCATGGGGTGTGTTTGGAACATTTTGTCACCAGCCGAGTCCAAAAGTCAGCGATTCCCCATCTCAGCCCAGAAAGCAGGTAGAACAAGTTTTGTGGTGCCTTTCAGCTGCCTACCGGGGTAGTGTAAAAACTACCAACAGAACTCGTTTCTGGCACCTTCCCCGGTGGAGCTGTGCATGGGGTGTGTTTGGAACATTTTGTTACCAGCCGAATCCAAAATTCAGCCGTTCCCCATCTCAGCCCAGAAAGCAGGCAGAACAAGTTTTGTGGTGCCTTTCAGCTGCCTACCGGGGTAGTGTAAAAACTACCAACAGAACTCGTTTCTGGCACCTTTGCCGGTGGAGCTGTGCATGGGGTGTGTTTGGAACATTCTGTCACCAGCCGAGTCCAAAATTCAGCGATTCCCCATCTCAGCCCAGAAAGCAGGTAGAACAAGTTTTGTGGTGCCTTTCAGCTGCCTACCGGGGTAGTGTAAAAACTACCAACAGAACTCGTTTCTGGCACCTTCCCCGGTGGAGTTGTGCATGGGGTGTGTTTGGAACATTTTGTCAGCAGCCGAGTCAAAAATTCAGCGATTCCCCATCTCAGCCCAGAAAGCAGGTAGAACAAGTTTTGTGGTGCCTTTCAGCTGCCTACCGGGGTAGTGTAAAAACTACCAACAGAACTCGTTTCTGGCACCTTCCCCGGTGGAGTTGTGCATGGGGTGTGTTTGGAACATTTTGTCACCAGCCGAGTCCAAAATTCAGCCGTTCCCCATCTCAGCCCAGAAAGCAGGTAGAACAAGTTTTGTGGTGCCTGTCAGCTGCCTACCGGGGTAGTGTAAAAACTACCAACAGAACTCGTTTTTGGCACCTTCTCCGGTGGACTTGTGCATGGGGTGTGTTTGGAACATTCTGTCACCAGCCGAGTCCAAAATTCAGCTGTTCCCCATCTCTAGCCCAGGAAGCAGATAGGAACCGGTTTTATGGTGCCTTTCAGCTGCCTACCGGGGTTAGTGTAAAAACTACCAACAGAACTCGTTTCTGGCACCTTCCCTGGTGGAGGTGTGCATGGGGTGTGTTTGGAACATTTTGTTACCAGCCGAGTCCAAAATTCAGCCGTTCCCCATCTCAGCCCAGAAAGCAGGTAGAACAAGTTTTGTGGTGCCTTTCAGCTGCCTACCGGGGTAGTGTAAAAACTACCCACAGAACTCGTTTCTGGCACCTTCCTCGGTGGAGTTGTGCATGGGGTGTGTTTGGAACATTTTGTCACCAGCCGAGTCCAAAACTCAGCTGTTCCCCATCTCAGCCCAGAAAGCAGGTAGAACAAGTTTTGTGGTGCCTTTCAGCTGCCTACCGGGGTAGTGTAAAAACTACCAACAGAACTCGTTTCTGGCACCTTCCCCGGTGGAGCTGTGCATGGGGTGTGTTTGGAACATTTTGTTACCAGCCGAATCCAAAATTCAGCCGTTCCCCATCTCAGCCCAGAAAGCAGGCAGAACAAGTTTTGTGGTGCCTTTCAGCTGCCTACCGGGGTAGTGTAAAAACTACCAACAGAACTCGTTTCTGGCACCTTTGCCGGTGGAGCTGTGCATGGGGTGTGTTTGGAACATTCTGTCACCAGCCGAGTCCAAAATTCAGCGATTCCCCATCTCAGCCCAGAAAGCAGGTAGAACAAGTTTTGTGGTGCCTTTCAGCTGCCTACCGGGGTAGTGTAAAAACTACCAACAGAACTCGTTTCTGGCACCTTCCCCGGTGGAGTTGTGCATGGGGTGTGTTTGGAACATTTTGTCACCAGCCGAGTCCAAAATTCAGCGATTCCCCATCTCAGCCCAGAAAGCAGGTAGAACAAGTTTTGTGGTGCCTTTCAGCTGCCTACCGGGGTAGTGTAAAAACTACCAACAGAACTCGTTTCTGGCACCTTCCCCGGTGGAGTTGTGCATGGGGTGTGTTTGGAACATTTTGTCAGCAGCCGAGTCCAAAATTCAGCGATTCCCCATCTCAGCCCAGAAAGCAGGTAGAACAAGTTTTGTGGTGCCTTTCTCTTGCCTACCGGGGTAGTGTAAAAAGTACCAACAGAACTCGTTTCTGGCACCTTCCCCGGTGGAGTTGTGCATGGGGTGTGTTTGGAACATTTTGTCACCAGCCGAGTCCAAAATTCAGCGATTCCCCATCTCAGCCCAGAAAGCAGGTAGAACAACTTTTGTGGTGCCTTTCTCTTGCCTACCGGGGTAGTGTAAAAAGTACCAACAGAACTCGTTTCTGGCACCTTCCCCGGTGGAGTTGTGCATGGGGTGTGTTTGGAACATTTTGTCACCAGCCGAGTCCAAAATTCAGCGATTCCCCATCTCAGCCCAGAAAGCAGGTAGAACAAGTTTTGTGGTGCCTTTCAGCTGCCTACCGGGGTAGTGTAAAAACTACAACAGAACTCGTTTCTGGCACCTTCCCCGGTGGAGTTGTGCATGGGGTGTGTTTGGAACATTTTGTCACCAGCCGAGTCCAAAATTCAGCGATTCCCCATCTCAGCCCAGAAAGCAGGTAGAACAAGTTTTGTGGTGCCTTTCAGCTGCCTACCGGGGTAGTGTAAAAACTACCAACAGAACTCGTTTCTGGCACCTTCCCCGGTGGAGTTGTGCATGGGGTGTGTTTGGAACATTTTGTCACCAGCCGAGTCCAAAATTCAGCGATTCCCCATCTCAGCCCAGAAAGCAGGTAGAACAAGTTTTGTGGTGCCTTTCAGCTGCCCACCGGGGTAGTGTAAAAACTACCAATAGAACTCGTTTCTGGCACCTTCCCCGGTGGAGTTGTGCATGGGGTGTGTTTGGAACATTTTGTCACCAGCCGAGTCCAAAATTCAGCGATTCCCCATCTCAGCCCAGAAAGCAGGTAGAACAAGTTTTGTGGTGCCTTTCTCTTGCCTACCGGGGTAGTGTAAAAACTACCAACAGAACTCGTTTCTGGCACCTTCCCCGGTGGAGGTGTGCATGGGGTGTGTTTGGAACATTTTGTCACCAGCCGAATCCAAAATTCAGCCGTTCCCCATCTCAGCCCAGAAAGCAGGCAGAACAAGTTTTGTGGTGCCTTTCAGCTGCCTACCGGGGTAGTGTAAAAACTACCAACAGAACTCGTTTCTGGCACCTTTGCCGGTGGAGCTGTGCATGGGGTGTGTTTGGAACATTTTGTTACCAGCCGAGTCCAAAATTCAGCTGTTCCCCATCTCAGCCCAGAAAGCAGGTAGAACAAGTTTTGTGGTGCCTTTCTCTTGCCTACCGGGGTAGTGTAAAAACTACCAACAGAACTCGTTTCTGGCACCTTCCCCGGTGGAGTTGTGCATGGGGTGTGTTTGGAACATTCTGTCACCAGCCGAGTCCAAAATTCAGCGATTCCCCATCTCAGCCCAGAAAGCAGGTAGAACAAGTTTTGTGGTGCCTTTCAGCTGCCCACCGGGGTAGTGTAAAAACTACCAATAGAACTCGTTTCTGGCACCTTCCCCGGTGGAGTTGTGCATGGGGTGTGTTTGGAACATTTTGTCAGCAGCCGAGTCCAAAATTCAGCGATTCCCCATCTCAGCCCAGAAAGCAGGTAGAACAAGTTTTGTCGTGCCTTTCAGCTGCCTACCGGGGTAGTGTAAAAAGTACCAACAGAACTCGTTTCTGGCACCTTCCCCGGTGGAGTTGTGCATGGGGTGTGTTTGGAACATTTTGTCACCAGCTGAGTCCAAAATTCAGCGATTCCCCATCTCAGCCCAGAAAGCAGGTAGAACAAGTTTTGTGGTGCCTTTCAGCTGCCTACCGGGGTAGTGTAAAAACTACCAACAGAACTCGTTTCTGGCACCTTCCCCGGTGGAGTTGTGCATGGGGTGTGTTTGGAACATTTTGTCACCAGCCGAGTCCAAAATTCAGCGATTCCCCATCTCAGCCCAGAAAGCAGGTAGAACAAGTTTTGTGGTGCCTTTCTCTTGCCTACCGGGGTACTGTAAAAACTACCAACAGAACTCGTTTCTGGCACCTTCCCCGGTGGAGGTGTGCATGGGGTGTGTTTGGAACATTTTGTCACCAGCCGAGTCCAAAATTCAGTGATTCCCCATCTCAGCCCAGAAAGCAGGTAGAACAAGTTTTGTGGTGCCTTTCAGCTGCCCACCGGGGTAGTGTAAAAACTACCAATAGAACTCGTTTCTGGCACCTTCCCCGGTGGAGTTGTGCATGGGGTGTGTTTGGAACATTTTGTCACCAGCCGAGTCCAAAATTCAGCGATTCCCCATCTCAGCCCAGAAAGCAGGTAGAACAAGTTTTGTGGTGCCTTTCTCTTGCCTACCGGGGTAGTGTAAAAACTACCAACAGAACTCGTTTCTGGCACCTTCCCCGGTGGAGTTGTGCATGGGGTGTGTTTGGAACATTTTGTCAGCAGCCGAGTCCAAAATTCAGCGATTCCCCATCTCAGCCCAGAAAGCAGGTAGAACAAGTTTTGTGGTGCCTTTCAGCTGCCTACCGGGGTAGTGTAAAAACTACCAACAGAACTCGTTTCTGGCACCTTTGCCGGTGGAGCTGTGCATGGGGTGTGTTTGGAACATTTTGTTACCAGCCGAGTCCAAAATTCAGCCGTTCCCCATCTCAGCCCAGAAAGCAGGTAGAACAAGTTTTGTGGTGCCTTTCTCTTGCCTACCGGGGTAGTGTAAAAACTACCAACAGAACTCGTTTCTGGCACCTTCCCCGGTGGAGTTGTGCATGGGGTGTGTTTGGAACATTTTGTCACCAGCTGAGTCCAAAATTCAGCGATTCCCCATCTCAGCCCAGAAAGCAGGTAGAACAAGTTTTGTGGTGCCTTTCAGCTGCCTACCGGGGTAGTGTAAAAACTACCAACAGAACTCGTTTCTGGCACCTTCCCCGGTGGAGTTGTGCATGGGGTGTGTTTGGAACATTTTGTCACCAGCCGAGTCCAAAATTCAGCGATTCCCCATCTCAGCCCAGAAAGCAGGTAGAACAAGTTTTGTGGTGCCTTTCTCTTGCCTACCGGGGTACTGTAAAAACTACCAACAGAACTCGTTTCTGGCACCTTCCCCGGTGGAGGTGTGCATGGGGTGTGTTTGGAACATTTTGTCACCAGCCGAGTCCAAAATTCAGCGATTCCCCATCTCAGCCCAGAAAGCAGGTAGAACAAGTTTTGTGGTGCCTTTCAGCTGCCTACCGGGGTAGTGTAAAAACTACCAACAGAACTCGTTTTTGGCACCTTCTCCGGTGGACTTGTGCATGGGGTGTGTTTGGAACATTCTGTCACCAGCCGAGTCCAAAATTCAGCTGTTCCCCATCTCTAGCCCAGAAAGCAGATAGGAACCGGTTTTATGGTGCCTTTCAGCTGCCTACCGGGGTACTGTAAAAACTACCAACAGAACTCGTTTCTGGCACCTTCCCCGGTGGAGTTGTGCATGGGGTGTGTTTGGAACATTTTGTCACCAGCCGAGTCCAAAATTCAGCCGTTCCCCATCTCAGCCCAGAAAGCAGGTAGAACAAGTTTTGTGGTGCCTTTCTCTTGCCTACCGGGGTAGTGTAAAAAGTACCAACAGAACTCGTTTCTGGCACCTTCCCCGGTGGAGTTGTGCATGGGGTGTGTTTGGAACATTTTGTCACCAGCTGAGTCCAAAATTCAGCGATTCCCCATCTCAGCCCAGAAAGCAGGTAGAACAAGTTTTGTGGTGCCTTTCAGCTGCCTACCGGGGTAGTGTAAAAACTACCAACAGAACTCGTTTCTGGCACCTTCCCCGGTGGAGTTGTGCATGGGGTGTGTTTGGAACATTTTGTCACCAGCCGAGTCCAAAATTCAGCGATTCCCCATCTCAGCCCAGAAGCAGGTAGAACAAGTTTTGTCGTGCCTTTCAGCTGCCTACCGGGGTAGTGTAAAAAGTACCAACAGAACTCGTTTCTGGCACCTTCCCCGGTGGAGTTGTGCATGGGGTGTGTTTGGAACATTTTGTCACCAGCCGAGTCCAAAATTCAGCGATTCCCCATCTCAGCCCAGAAAGCAGGTAGAACAAGTTTTGTGGTGCCTTTCAGCTGCCTACCGGGGTAGTGTAAAAACTACCAACAGAACTCGTTTCTGGCACCTTCCCCGGTGGAGTTGTGCATGGGGTGTGTTTGGAACATTTTGTCACCAGCCGAGTCCAAAATTCAGCGATTCCCCATCTCAGCCCAGAAAGCAGGTAGAACAAGTTTTGTGGTGCCTTTCAGCTGCCCACCGGGGTAGTGTAAAAACTACCAACAGAACTCGTTTCTGGCACCTTCCCCGGTGGAGTTGTGCATGGGGTGTGTTTGGAACATTTTGTCACCAGCCGAGTCCAAAATTCAGCGATTCCCCATCTCAGCCCAGAAAGCAGGTAGAACAAGTTTTGTGGTGCCTTTCAGCTGCCTACCGGGGTAGTGTAAAAACTACCAACAGAACTCGTTTCTGGCACCTTCCCCGGTGGAGTTGTGCATGGGGTGTGTTTGGAACATTCTGTCAGCAGCCGAGTCCAAAATTCAGCGATTCCCCATCTCAGCCCAGAAAGCAGGTAGAACAAGTTTTGTGGTGCCTTTCAGCTGCCTACCGGGGTAGTGTAAAAACTACCAACAGAACTCGTTTCTGGCACCTTCCCCGGTGGAGTTGTGCATGGGGTGTGTTTGGAACATTTTGTCACCAGCCGAGTCCAAAATTCAGCGATTCCCCATCTCAGCCCAGAAAGCAGGTAGAACAAGTTTTGTGGTGCCTTTCTCTTGCCTACCGGGGTAGTGTAAAAACTACCAACAGAACTCGTTTCTGGCACCTTCCCCGGTGGAGTTGTGCATGGGGTGTGTTTGGAACATTTTGTCACCAGCCGAGTCCAAAATTCAGCGATTCCCCATCTCAGCCCAGAAAGCAGGTAGAACAAGTTTTGTGGTGCCTTTCAGCTGCCCACCGGGGTAGTGTAAAAACTACCAATAGAACTCGTTTCTGGCACCTTCCCCGGTGGAGTTGTGCATGGGGTGTGTTTGGAACATTTTGTCACCAGCCGAGTCCAAAATTCAGCCGTTCCCCATCTCAGCCCAGAAAGCAGGTAGAACAAGTTTTGTGGTGCCTTTCAGCTGCCTACCGGGGTAGTGTAAAAACTACCAACAGAACTCGTTTCTGGCACCTTCCCCGGTGGAGTTGTGCATGGGGTGTGTTTGGAACATTTTGTCACCAGCCGAGTCCAAAATTCAGCGATTCCCCATCTCAGCCCAGAAAGCAGGTAGAACAAGTTTTGTGGTGCCTTTCAGCTGCCTACCGGGGTAGTGTAAAAACTACCAACAGAACTCGTTTCTGGCACCTTTGCCGGTGGAGCTGTGCATGGGGTGTGTTTGGAACATTTTGTTACCAGCCGAGTCCAAAATTCAGCCGTTCCCCATCTCAGCCCAGAAAGCAGGTAGAACAAGTTTTGTGGCGCCTTTCTCTTGCCTACCGGGGTAGTGTAAAAACTACCAACAGAACTCGTTTCTGGCACCTTCCCCGGTGGAGTTGTGCATGGGGTGTGTTTGGAACATTTTGTCACCAGCTGAGTCCAAAATTCAGCGATTCCCCATCTCAGCCCAGAAAGCAGGTAGAACAAGTTTTGTGGTGCCTTTCAGCTGCCTACCGGGGTAGTGTAAAAACTACCAACAGAACTCGTTTCTGGCACCTTCCCCGGTGGAGTTGTGCATGGGGTGTGTTTGGAACATTTTGTCACCAGCCGAGTCCAAAATTCAGCGATTCCCCATCTCAGCCCAGAAAGCAGGTAGAACAAGTTTTGTGGTGCCTTTCTCTTGCCTACCGGGGTACTGTAAAAACTACCAACAGAACTCGTTTCTGGCACCTTCCCCGGTGGAGGTGTGCATGGGGTGTGTTTGGAACATTTTGTCACCAGCCGAGTCCAAAATTCAGCGATTCCCCATCTCAGCCCAGAAAGCAGGTAGAACAAGTTTTGTGGTGCCTTTCAGCTGCCTACCGGGGTAGTGTAAAAACTACCAACAGAACTCGTTTTTGGCACCTTCTCCGGTGGACTTGTGCATGGGGTGTGTTTGGAACATTCTGTCACCAGCCGAGTCGAAAATTCAGCGATTCCCCATCTCTAGCCCAGGAAGCAGATAGGAACCGGTTTTATGGTGCCTTTCAGCTGCCTACCGGGGTACTGTAAAAACTACCAACAGAACTCGTTTCTGGCACCTTCCCCGGTGGAGTTGTGCATGGGGTGTGTTTGGAACATTTTGTCACCAGCCGAGTCGAAAATTCAGCCGTTCCCCATCTCAGCCCAGAAAGCAGGTAGAACAAGTTTTGTGGTGCCTTTCTCTTGCCTACCGGGGTAGTGTAAAAACTACCAACAGAACTCGTTTCTGGCACCTTCCCCGGTGGAGTTGTGCATGGGGTGTGTTTGGAACATTTTGTCACCAGCCGAGTCCAAAATTCAGCGATTCCCCATCTCAGCCCAGAAAGCAGGTAGAACAAGTTTTGTGGTGCCTTTCAGCTGCCTACCGGGGTAGTGTAAAAACTACCAACAGAACTCGTTTTGGCACCTTCCCCGGTGGAGTTGTGCATGGGGTGTGTTTGGAACATTTTGTCACCAGCCGAGTCCAAAATTCAGCGATTCCCCATCTCAGCCCAGAAGCAGGTAGAACAAGTTTTGTGGTGCCTTTCAGCTGCCTACCGGGGTAGTGTAAAAAGTACCAACAGAACTCGTTTCTGGCACCTTCCCCGGTGGAGTTGTGCATGGGGTGTGTTTGGAACATTTTGTCACCAGCCGAGTCCAAAATTCAGCGATTCCCCATCTCAGCCCAGAAAGCAGGTAGAACAAGTTTTGTGGTGCCTTTCAGCTGCCTACCGGGGTAGTGTAAAAACTACCAACAGAACTCGTTTCTGGCACCTTCCCCGGTGGAGTTGTGCATGGGGTGTGTTTGGAACATTTTGTCACCAGCCGAGTCCAAAATTCAGCGATTCCCCATCTCAGCCCAGAAAGCAGGTAGAACAAGTTTTGTGGTGCCTTTCAGCTGCCCACCGGGGTAGTGTAAAAACTACCAACAGAACTCGTTTCTGGCACCTTCCCCGGTGGAGTTGTGCATGGGGTGTGTTTGGAACATTTTGTCACCAGCCGAGTCCAAAATTCAGCCGTTCCCCATCTCAGCCCAGAAAGCAGGTAGAACAAGTTTTGTGGTGCCTTTCAGCTGCCTACCGGGGTAGTGTAAAAACTACCAACAGAACTCGTTTTTGGCACCTTCTCCGGTGGACTTGTGCATGGGGTGTGTTTGGAACATTCTGTCACCAGCCGAGTCCAAAATTCAGCTGTTCCCCATCTCTAGCCCAGGAAGCAGATAGGAACCGGTTTTATGGTGCCTTTCAGCTGCCTACCGGGGTACTGTAAAAACTACCAACAGAACTCGTTTCTGGCACCTTTGCCGGTGGAGCTGTGCATGGGGTGTGTTTGGAACATTCTGTCACCAGCCGAGTCCAAAATTCAGCGATTCCCCATCTCAGCCCAGAAAGCAGGTAGAACAAGTTTTGTGGTGCCTTTCAGCTGCCTACCGGGGGGTAGTGTAAAAACTACCAACAGAACTCGTTTCTGGCACCTTCCCCGGTGGAGTTGTGCATGGGGTGTGTTTGGAACATTTTGTCAGCAGCCGAGTCAAAAATTCAGCGATTCCCCATCTCAGCCCAGAAAGCAGGTAGAACAAGTTTTGTGGTGCCTTTCAGCTGCCTACCGGGGTAGTGTAAAAACTACCAACAGAACTCGTTTCTGGCACCTTCCCCGGTGGAGTTGTGCATGGGGTGTGTTTGGAACATTTTGTCAGCAGCCGAGTCCAAAATTCAGCGATTCCCCATCTCAGCCCAGAAAGCAGGTAGAACAAGTTTTGTGGTGCCTTTCAGCTGCCTACCGGGGGTAGTGTAAAAACTACCAACAGAACTCGTTTCTGGCACCTTCCCCGGTGGAGTTGTGCATGGGGTGTGTTTGGAACATTTTGTCACCAGCCGAGTCCAAAATTCAGCGATTCCCCATCTCAGCCCAGAAAGCAGGTAGAACAAGTTTTGTGGTGCCTTTCAGCTGCCTACCGGGGTAGTGTAAAAACTACCAACAGAACTCGTTTCTGGCACCTTCCCCGGTGGAGTTGTGCATGGGGTGTGTTTGGAACATTTTGTCACCAGCCGAGTCCAAAATTCAGCGATTCCCCATCTCAGCCCAGAAAGCAGGTAGAACAACTTTTGTGGTGCCTTTCAGCTGCCTACCGGGGTAGTGTAAAAAGTACCAACAGAACTCGTTTCTGGCACCTTCCCCGGTGGAGTTGTGCATGGGGTGTGTTTGGAACATTTTGTCACCAGCCGAGTCCAAAATTCAGCGATTCCCCATCTCAGCCCAGAAAGCAGGTAGAACAAGTTTTGTGGTGCCTTTCAGCTGCCTACCGGGGTAGTGTAAAAACTACCAACAGAACTCGTTTCTGGCACCTTCCCCGGTGGAGTTGTGCATGGGGTGTGTTTGGAACATTTTGTCAGCAGCCGAGTCCAAAATTCAGCGATTCCCCATCTCAGCCCAGAAAGCAGGTAGAACAAGTTTTGTGGTGCCTTTCAGCTGCCTACCGGGGTAGTGTAAAAACTACCAACAGAACTCGTTTCTGGCACCTTCCCCGGTGGAGTTGTGCATGGGGTGTGTTTGGAACATTTTGTCACCAGCCGAGTCCAAAATTCAGCGATTCCCCATCTCAGCCCAGAAAGCAGGTAGAACAACTTTTGTGGTGCCTTTCAGCTGCCTACCGGGGTAGTGTAAAAACTACCAACAGAACTCGTTTCTGGCACCTTCCCCGGTGGAGTTGTGCATGGGGTGTGTTTGGAACATTTTGTCACCAGCCGAGTCCAAAATTCAGCGATTCCCCATCTCAGCCCAGAAAGCAGGTAGAACAAGTTTTGTGGTGCCTTTCAGCTGCCTACCGGGGTAGTGTAAAAACTACCAACAGAACTCGTTTCTGGCACCTTCCCCGGTGGAGTTGTGCATGGGGTGTGTTTGGAACATTTTGTCACCAGCCGAGTCCAAAATTCAGCGATTCCCCATCTCAGCCCAGAAAGCAGGTAGAACAAGTTTTGTGGTGCCTTTCAGCTGCCTACCGGGGTACTGTAAAAACTACCAACAGAACTCGTTTCTGGCACCTTCCCCGGTGGAGTTGTGCATGGGGTGTGTTTGGAACATTTTTGTCACCAGCCGAGTCCAAAATTCAGCGATTCCCCATCTCAGCCCAGAAAGCAGGTAGAACAACTTTTGTGGTGCCTTTCAGCTGCCTACCGGGGTAGTGTAAAAACTACCAACAGAACTCGTTTCTGGCACCTTCCCCGGTGGAGTTGTGCATGGGGTGTGTTTGGAACATTTTGTCACCAGCCGAGTCCAAAATTCAGCGATTCCCCATCTCAGCCCAGAAAGCAGGTAGAACAAGTTTTGTGGTGCCTTTCAGCTGCCTACCGGGGTAGTGTAAAAACTACCAACAGAACTCGTTTCTGGCACCTTCCCCGGTGGAGTTGTGCATGGGGTGTGTTTGGAACATTTTGTCACCAGCCGAGTCCAAAATTCAGCGATTCCCCATCTCAGCCCAGAAAGCAGGTAGAACAAGTTTTGTGGTGCCTTTCAGCTGCCTACCGGGGTAGTGTAAAAACTACCAACAGAACTCGTTTCTGGCACCTTCCCCGGTGGAGTTGTGCATGGGGTGTGTTTGGAACATTCTGTCACCAGCCGAGTCCAAAATTCAGCTGTTCCCCATCTCTAGCCCAGGAAGCAGATAGGAACCGGTTTTATGGTGCCTTTCAGCTGCCTACCGGGGTACTGTAAAAACTACCAACAGAACTCGTTTCTGGCACCTTCCCCGGTGGAGTTGTGCATGGGGTGTGTTTGGAACATTTTGTTACCAGCCGAGTCCAAAATTCAGCCGTTCCCCATCTCAGCCCAGAAAGCAGGTAGAACAAGTTTTGTGGTGCCTTTCAGCTGCCTACCGGGGTAGTGTAAAAACTACCCACAGAACTCGTTTCTGGCACCTTCCTCGGTGGAGTTGTGCATGGGGTGTGTTTGGAACATTTTGTCACCAGCCGAGTCCAAAATTCAGCTGTTCCCCATCTCAGCCCAGAAAGCAGGTAGAACAAGTTTTGTGGTGCCTTTCAGCTGCCTACCGGGGTAGTGTAAAAACTACCAACAGAACTCGTTTCTGGCACCTTCCCTGGTGGAGGTGTGCATGGGGTGTGTTTGGAACATTTTGTTACCAGCCGAATCCAAAATTCAGCGATTCCCCATCTCAGCCCAGAAAGCAGGCAGAACAAGTTTTGTGGTGCCTTTCAGCTGCCTACCGGGGTAGTGTAAAAACTACCAACAGAACTCGTTTCTGGCACCTTTACCGGTGGAGCTGTGCATGGGGTGTGTTTGGAACATTTTGTTACCAGCCGAGTCCAAAATTCAGCCGTTCCCCATCTCAGCCCAGAAAGCAGGTAGAACAAGTTTTGTGGTGCCTTTCAGCTGCCTACCGGGGTAGTGTAAAAACTACCAACAGAACTCGTTTCTGGCACCTTCCCCGGTGGAGTTGTGCATGGGGTGTGTTTGGAACATTCTGTCACCAGCCGAGTCCAAAATTCAGCGATTCCCCATCTCAGCCCAGAAAGCAGGTAGAACAAGTTTTGTGGTGCCTTTCAGCTGCCTACCGGGGTAGTGTAAAAACTACCAACAGAACTCGTTTCTGGCACCTTCCCCGGTGGAGGTGTGCATGGGGTGTGTTTGGAACATTCTGTCACCAGCCGAGTCCAAAATTCAGCTGTTCCCCATCTCTAGCCCAGGAAGCAGATAGGAACCGGTTTTATGGTGCCTTTCAGCTGCCTACCGGGGTACTGTAAAAACTACCAACAGAACTCGTTTCTGGCACCTTCCCCGGTGGAGTTGTGCATGGGGTGTGTTTGGAACATTTTGTTACCAGCCGAGTCCAAAATTCAGCCGTTCCCCATCTCAGCCCAGAAAGCAGGTAGAACAAGTTTTGTGGTGCCTTTCAGCTGCCTACCGGGGTAGTGTAAAAACTACCCACAGAACTCGTTTCTGGCACCTTCCTCGGTGGAGTTGTGCATGGGGTGTGTTTGGAACATTTTGTCACCAGCCGAGTCCAAAACTCAGCTGTTCCCCATCTCAGCCCAGAAAGCAGGTAGAACAAGTTTTGTGGTGCCTTTCAGCTGCCTACCGGGGTAGTGTAAAAACTACCAACAGAACTCGTTTCTGGCACCTTCCCCGGTGGAGTTGTGCATGGGGTGTGTTTGGAACATTTTGTCAGCAGCCGAGGTCCAAAATTCAGCGATTCCCCATCTCAGCCCAGAAAGCAGGTAGAACAAGTTTTGTGGTGCCTTTCAGCTGCCTACCGGGGTAGTGTAAAAACTACCAACAGAACTCCTTTCTGGCACCTTCCCCGGTGGAGTTGTGCATGGGGTGTGTTTGGAACATTTTGTCAGCAGCCGAGTCCAAAATTCAGCGATTCCCCATCTCAGCCCAGAAAGCAGGTAGAACAAGTTTTGTGGTGCCTTTCAGCTGCCTACCGGGGTACTGTAAAAAACTACCAACAGAACTCGTTTCTGGCACCTTCCCCGGTGGAGTTGTGCATGGGGTGTGTTTGGAACATTTTGTTACCAGCCGAGTCCAAAATTCAGCCGTTCCCCATCTCAGCCCAGAAAGCAGGTAGAACAAGTTTTGTGGTGCCTTTCAGCTGCCTGCCGGGGGTAGTGTAAAAACTACCAACAGAACTCGTTTCTGGCACCTTCCCCGGTGGAGTTGTGCATGGGGTGTGTTTGGAACATTCTGTCACCAGCCGAGTCCAAAATTCAGCGATTCCCCATCTCAGCCCAGAAAGCAGGTAGAACAAGTTTTGTGGTGCCTTTCAGCTGCCTACCGGGGTAGTGTAAAAACTACCAACAGAACTCGTTTCTGGCACCTTCCCCGGTGGAGTTGTGCATGGGGTGTGTTTGGAACATTTTGTCACCAGCCGAGTCCAAAATTCAGCGATTCCCCATCTCAGCCCAGAAAGCAGGTAGAACAAGTTTTGTGGTGCCTTTCTCTTGCCTACCGGGGTAGTGTAAAAACTACCAACAGAACTCCTTTCTGGCACCTTCCCCGGTGGAGGTGTGCATGGGGTGTGTTTGGAACATTTTGTCACCAGCCGAGTCCAAAATTCAGCGATTCCCCATCTCAGCCCAGAAAGCAGGTAGAACAAGTTTTGTGGTGCCTTTCAGCTGCCTACCGGGGTAGTGTAAAAACTACCAACAGAACTCGTTTTTGGCACCGTCCCCGGTGGAGGTGTGCATGGGGTGTGTTTGGAACATTTTGTTACCAGCCGAGTCCAAAATTCAGCCGTTCCCCATCTCAGCCCAGAAAGCAGGTAGAACAAGTTTTGTGGTGCCTTTCAGCTGCCTACCGGGGTAGTGTAAAAACTACCAACAGAACTCGTTTCTGGCACCTTCCCCGGTGGAGTTGTGCATGGGGTGTGTTTGGAACATTCTGTCAGCAGCCGAGTCAAAAATTCAGCGATTCCCCATCTCAGCCCAGAAAGCAGGTAGAACAAGTTTTGTGGTGCCTTTCAGCTGCCTACCGGGGTAGTGTAAAAACTACCAACAGAACTCGTTTCTGGCACCTTCCCCGGTGGAGTTGTGCATGGGGTGTGTTTGGAACATTCTGTCACCAGCCGAGTCCAAAATTCAGCTGTTCCCCATCTCTAGCCCAGGAAGCAGATAGGAACCGGTTTTATGGTGCCTTTCAGCTGCCTACCGGGGTACTGTAAAAACTACCAACAGAACTCGTTTCTGGCACCTTCCCCGGTGGAGTTGTGCATGGGGTGTGTTTGGAACATTTTGTTACCAGCCGAGTCCAAAATTCAGCCGTTCCCCATCTCAGCCCAGAAAGCAGGTAGAACAAGTTTTGTGGTGCCTTTCAGCTGCCTACCGGTGGTAGTGTAAAAACTACCCACAGAACTCGTTTCTGGCACCTTCCTCGGTGGAGTTGTGCATGGGGTGTGTTTGGAACATTTTGTCACCAGCCGAGTCCAAAACTCAGCTGTTCCCCATCTCAGCCCAGAAAGCAGGTAGAACAAGTTTTGTGGTGCCTTTCAGCTGCCTACCGGGGTAGTGTAAAAACTACCAACAGAACTCGTTTCTGGCACCTTCCCTGGTGGAGGTGTGCATGGGGTGTGTTTGGAACATTTTGTTACCAGCCGAATCCAAAATTCAGCGATTCCCCATCTCAGCCCAGAAAGCAGGCAGAACAAGTTTTGTGGTGCCTTTCAGCTGCCTACCGGGGTAGTGTAAAAACTACCAACAGAACTCGTTTCTGGCACCTTTGCCGGTGGAGCTGTGCATGGGGTGTGTTTGGAACATTTTGTTACCAGCCGAGTCCAAAATTCAGCCGTTCCCCATCTCAGCCCAGAAAGCAGGTAGAACAAGTTTTGTGGTGCCTTTCAGCTGCCTACCGGGGTAGTGTAAAAACTACCAACAGAACTCGTTTCTGGCACCTTCCCCGGTGGAGTTGTGCATGGGGTGTGTTTGGAACATTCTGTCACCAGCCGAGTCCAAAATTCAGCGATTCCCCATCTCAGCCCAGAAAGCAGGTAGAACAAGTTTTGTGGTGCCTTTCAGCTGCCTACCGGGGTAGTGTAAAAACTACCAACAGAACTCGTTTCTGGCACCTTCCCCGGTGGAGGTGTGCATGGGGTGTGTTTGGAACATTCTGTCACCAGCCGAGTCCAAAATTCAGCTGTTCCCCATCTCTAGCCCAGGAAGCAGATAGGAACCGGTTTTATGGTGCCTTTCAGCTGCCTACCGGGGTACTGTAAAAACTACCAACAGAACTCGTTTCTGGCACCTTCCCCGGTGGAGTTGTGCATGGGGTGTGTTTGGAACATTTTGTTACCAGCCGAGTCCAAAATTCAGCCGTTCCCCATCTCAGCCCAGAAAGCAGGTAGAACAAGTTTTGTGGTGCCTTTCAGCTGCCTACCGGGGTAGTGTAAAAACTACCCACAGAACTCGTTTCTGGCACCTTCCTCGGTGGAGTTGTGCATGGGGTGTGTTTGGAACATTTTGTCACCAGCCGAGTCCAAAACTCAGCTGTTCCCCATCTCAGCCCAGAAAGCAGGTAGAACAAGTTTTGTGGTGCCTTTCAGCTGCCTACCGGGGTAGTGTAAAAACTACCAACAGAACTCGTTTCTGGCACCTTCCCCGGTGGAGTTGTGCATGGGGTGTGTTTGGAACATTTTGTCACCAGCCGAGTCCAAAAGTCAGCGATTCCCCATCTCAGCCCAGAAAGCAGGTAGAACAAGTTTTGTGGTGCCTTTCAGCTGCCTACCGGGGTAGTGTAAAAACTACCAACAGAACTCCTTTCTGGCACCTTCCCCGGTGGAGTTGTGCATGGGGTGTGTTTGGAACATTTTGTCACCAGCCGAGTCCAAAATTCAGCGATTCCCCATCTCAGCCCAGAAAGCAGGTAGAACAAGTTTTGTGGTGCCTTTCAGCTGCCTACCGGGGTACTGTAAAAACTACCAACAGAACTCGTTTCTGGCACCTTCCCCGGTGGAGTTGTGCATGGGGTGTGTTTGGAACATTTTGTTACCAGCCGAGTCCAAAATTCAGCCGTTCCCCATCTCAGCCCAGAAAGCAGGTAGAACAAGTTTTGTGGTGCCTTTCAGCTGCCTGCCGGGGTAGTGTAAAAACTACCAACAGAACTCGTTTCTGGCACCTTCCCCGGTGGAGTTGTGCATGGGGTGTGTTTGGAACATTCTGTCACCAGCCGAGTCCAAAATTCAGCGATTCCCCATCTCAGCCCAGAAAGCAGGTAGAACAAGTTTTGTGGTGCCTTTCAGCTGCCTACCGGGGTAGTGTAAAAACTACCAACAGAACTCGTTTCTGGCACCTTCCCCGGTGGAGTTGTGCATGGGGTGTGTTTGGAACATTTTGTCACCAGCCGAGTCCAAAATTCAGCGATTCCCCATCTCAGCCCAGAAAGCAGGTAGAACAAGTTTTGTGGTGCCTTTCTCTTGCCTACTGGGGTAGTGTAAAAACTACCAACAGAACTCCTTTCTGGCACCTTCCCCGGTGGAGGTGTGCATGGGGTGTGTTTGGAACATTTTGTCACCAGCCGAGTCCAAAATTCAGCGATTCCCCATCTCAGCCCAGAAAGCAGGTAGAACAAGTTTTGTGGTGCCTTTCAGCTGCCTACCGGGGTAGTGTAAAAACTACCAACAGAACTCGTTTTTGGCACCGTCCCCGGTGGAGGTGTGCATGGGGTGTGTTTGGAACATTTTGTTACCAGCCGAGTCCAAAATTCAGCCGTTCCCCATCTCAGCCCAGAAAGCAGGTAGAACAAGTTTTGTGGTGCCTTTCAGCTGCCTACCGGGGTAGTGTAAAAACTACCAACAGAACTCGTTTTCTGGCACCTTCCCGGTGGAGTTGTGCATGGGGTGTGTTTGGAACATTCTGTCAGCAGCCGAGTCAAAAATTCAGCGATTCCCCATCTCAGCCCAGAAAGCAGGTAGAACAAGTTTTGTGGTGCCTTTCTCTTGCCTACCGGGGTAGTGTAAAAACTACCAACAGAACTCCTTTCTGGCACCTTCCCCGGTGGAGGTGTGCATGGGGGTGTGTTTGGGAACATTTTGTCACCAGCCGAGTCCAAAATTCAGCGATTCCCCATCTCAGCCCAGAAAGGCAGGTAGAACAAGTTTTGTGGTGCCTTTCAGCTGCCTACCGGGGTAGTGTAAAAACTACCAATAGAACTCGTTTCTGGCACCTTCCCCGGTGGAGTTGTGCATGGGGTGTGTTTGGAACATTTTGTCACCAGCCGAGTCCAAAATTCAGCGATTCCCCATCTCAGCCCAGAAAGCAGGTAGAACAAGTTTTGTGGTGCCTTTCTCTTGCCTACCGGGGTAGTGTAAAAACTACCAACAGAACTCGTTTCTGGCACCTTCCCCGGTGGAGTTGTGCATGGGGTGTGTTTGGAACATTTTGTCACCAGCCGAGTCCAAAATTCAGCGATTCCCCATCTCAGCCCAGAAAGCAGGTAGAGCAAGTTTTGTGGTGCCTTTCAGCTGCCTACCGGGGTAGTGTAAAAACTACCAACAGAACTCGTTCTGGCACCTTTGCCGGTGGAGCTGTGCATGGGGTGTGTTTGGAACATTTTGTTACCAGCCGAGTCCAAAATTCAGCCGTTCCCCATCTCAGCCCAGAAAGCAGGTAGAACAAGTTTTGTGTGGTGCCTTTCTCTTGCCTACCGGGGTAGTGTAAAAACTACCAACAGAACTCGTTTCTGGCACCTTCCCCGGTGGAGTTGTGCATGGGGTGTGTTTGGAAACATTTTGTCACCAGCCGAGTCCAAATTCAGCGATTCCCCATCTCAGCCCAGAAAGCAGGTAGAACAAGTTTTGTGGTGCCTTTCAGCTGCCTACCGGGGGTAGTGTAAAAACTACCAACAGAACTCGTTTCTGGCACCTTCCCCGGTGGAGTTGTGCATGGGGTGTGTTTGGAACATTTTGTCACCAGCCGAGTCCAAAATTCAGCGATTCCCCATCTCAGCCCAGAAAGCAGGTAGAACAAGTTTTGTGGTGCCTTTCTCTTGCCTACCGGGGTACTGTAAAAACTACCAACAGAACTCGTTTCTGGCACCTTCCCCGGTGGAGGTGTGCATGGGGTGTGTTTGGAACATTTTGTCACCAGCCGAGTCCAAAATTCAGCGATTCCCCATCTCAGCCCAGAAAGCAGGTAGAACAAGTTTTGTGGTGCCTTTCAGCTGCCTACCGGGGTAGTGTAAAAACTACCAACAGAACTCGTTTTTGGCACCTTCCCCGGTGGACTTGTGCATGGGGTGTGTTTGGAACATTCTGTCACCAGCCGAGTCCAAAATTCAGCTGTTCCCCATCTCTAGCCCAGGAAGCAGATAGGAACCGGTTTTATGGTGCCTTTCAGCTGCCTACCGGGGTACTGTAAAAACTACCAACAGAACTCGTTTCTGGCACCTTCCCCGGTGGAGTTGTGCATGGGGTGTGTTTGGAACATTTTGTCACCAGCCGAGTCCAAAATTCAGCCGTTCCCCATCTCAGCCCAGAAAGCAGGTAGAACAAGTTTTGTGGTGCCTTTCTCTTGCCTACCGGGGTAGTGTAAAAAGTACCAACAGAACTCGTTTCTGGCACCTTCCCCGGTGGAGTTGTGCATGGGGTGTGTTTGGAACATTTTGTCACCAGCCGAGTCCAAAATTCAGCGATTCCCCATCTCAGCCCAGAAAGCAGGTAGAACAAGTTTTGTGGTGCCTTTCAGCTGCCTACCGGGGTAGTGTAAAAACTACCAACAGAACTCGTTTCTGGCACCTTCCCCGGTGGAGTTGTGCATGGGGTGTGTTTGGAACATTTTGTCACCAGCCGAGTCCAAAATTCAGCGATTCCCCATCTCAGCCCAGAAGCAGGTAGAACAAGTTTTGTGGTGCCTTTCAGCTGCCTACCGGGGTAGTGTAAAAAGTACCAACAGAACTCGTTTCTGGCACCTTCCCCGGTGGAGTTGTGCATGGGGTGTGTTTGGAACATTTTGTCACCAGCCGAGTCCAAAATTCAGCGATTCCCCATCTCAGCCCAGAAAGCAGGTAGAACAAGTTTTGTGGTGCCTTTCAGCTGCCTACCGGGGTAGTGTAAAAACTACCAACAGAACTCGTTTCTGGCACCTTCCCCGGTGGAGTTGTGCATGGGGTGTGTTTGGAACATTTTGTCACCAGCCGAGTCCAAAATTCAGCGATTCCCCATCTCAGCCCAGAAAGCAGGTAGAACAAGTTTTGTGGTGCCTTTCAGCTGCCCACCGGGGTAGTGTAAAAACTACCAACAGAACTCGTTTCTGGCACCTTCCCCGGTGGAGTTGTGCATGGGGTGTGTTTGGAACATTTTGTCACCAGCCGATTCCAAAATTCAGCCGTTCCCCATCTCAGCCCAGAAAGCAGGTAGAACAAGTTTTGTGGTGCCTTTCAGCTGCCTACCGGGGTAGTGTAAAAACTACCAACAGAACTCGTTTCTGGCACCTTCTCCGGTGGACTTGTGCATGGGGTGTGTTTGGAACATTCTGTCACCAGCCGAGTCCAAAATTCAGCTGTTCCCCATCTCTAGCCCAGGAAGCAGATAGGAACCGGTTTTATGGTGCCTTTCAGCTGCCTACCGGGGTACTGTAAAAACTACCAACAGAACTCGTTTCTGGCACCTTTGCCGGTGGAGCTGTGCATGGGGTGTGTTTGGAACATTCTGTCACCAGCCGAGTCCAAAATTCAGCGATTCCCCATCTCAGCCCAGAAAGCAGGTAGAACAAGTTTTGTGGTGCCTTTCAGCTGCCTACCGGGGGTACTGTAAAAACTACCAACAGAACTCGTTTCTGGCACCTTCCCCGGTGGAGTTGTGCATGGGGTGTGTTTGGAACATTTTGTCACCAGCCGAGTCCAAAATTCAGCGATTCCCCATCTCAGCCCAGAAAGCAGGTAGAACAAGTTTTGTGGTGCCTTTCAGCTGCCTACCGGGGTAGTGTAAAAACTACCAACAGAACTCGTTTCTGGCACCTTCCCCGGTGGAGTTGTGCATGGGGTGTGTTTGGAACATTTTGTCAGCAGCCGAGTCCAAAATTCAGCGATTCCCCATCTCAGCCCAGAAAGCAGGTAGAACAAGTTTTGTGGTGCCTTTCAGCTGCCTACCGGGGTAGTGTAAAAACTACCAACAGAACTCGTTTCTGGCACCTTCCCCGGTGGAGTTGTGCATGGGGTGTGTTTGGAACATTTTGTCACCAGCCGAGTCCAAAATTCAGCGATTCCCCATCTCAGCCCAGAAAGCAGGTAGAACAAGTTTTGTGGTGCCTTTCTCTTGCCTACCGGGGTAGTGTAAAAACTACCAACAGAACTCGTTTCTGGCACCTTCCCCGGTGGAGGTGTGCATGGGGTGTGTTTGGAACATTTTGTCACCAGCCGAGTCCAAAATTCAGCGATTCCCCATCTCAGCCCAGAAAGCAGGTAGAACAAGTTTTGTGGTGCCTTTCAGCTGCCCACCGGGGTAGTGTAAAAACTACCAATAGAACTCGTTTCTGGCACCTTCCCCGGTGGAGTTGTGCATGGGGTGTGTTTGGAACATTTTGTCACCAGCCGAGTCCAAAATTCAGCGATTCCCCATCTCAGCCCAGAAAGCAGGTAGAACAAGTTTTGTGGTGCCTTTCAGCTGCCTACCGGGGTAGTGTAAAAACTACCAACAGAACTCGTTTCTGGCACCTTTGCCGGTGGAGCTGTGCATGGGGTGTGTTTGGAACATTTTGTTACCAGCCGAGTCCAAAATTCAGCCGTTCCCCATCTCAGCCCAGAAAGCAGGTAGAACAAGTTTTGTGGTGCCTTTCTCTTGCCTACCGGGGTAGTGTAAAAACTACCAACAGAACTCGTTTCTGGCACCTTCCCCGGTGGAGTTGTGCATGGGGTGTGTTTGGAACATTTTGTCACCAGCCGAGTCCAAAATTCAGCGATTCCCCATCTCAGCCCAGAAAGCAGGTAGAACAAGTTTTGTGGTGCCTTTCAGCTGCCTACCGGGGTAGTGTAAAAACTACCAACAGAACTCGTTTCTGGCACCTTCCCCGGTGGAGTTGTGCATGGGGTGTGTTTGGAACATTCTGTCACCAGCCGAGTCCAAAATTCAGCTGTTTCCCATCTCTAGCCCAGGAAGCAGATAGGAACCGGTTTTATGGTGCCTTTCAGCTGCCTACCGGGGTACTGTAAAAACTACCAACAGAACTCGTTTCTGGCACCTTCCCCGGTGGAGTTGTGCATGGGGTGTGTTTGGAACATTTTGTTACCAGCCGAGTCCAAAATTCAGCCGTTCCCCATCTCAGCCCAGAAAGCAGGTAGAACAAGTTTTGTGGTGCCTTTCAGCTGCCTACCGGGGTAGTGTAAAAACTACCCACAGAACTCGTTTCTGGCACCTTCCTCGGTGGAGTTGTGCATGGGGTGTGTTTGGAACATTTTGTCAGCAGCCGAGTCCAAAATTCAGCGATTCCCCATCTCAGCCCAGAAAGCAGGTAGAACAAGTTTTGTGGTGCCTTTCTCTTGCCTACCGGGGTACTGTAAAAACTACCAACAGAACTCGTTTCTGGCACCTTCCCCGGTGGAGGTGTGCATGGGGTGTGTTTGGAACATTTTGTCACCAGCCGAGTCCAAAATTCAGCGATTCCCCATCTCAGCCCAGAAAGCAGGTAGAACAAGTTTTGTGGTGCCTTTCAGCTGCCTACCGGGGTAGTGTAAAAACTACCAACAGAACTCGTTTTTGGCACCTTCTCCGGTGGACTTGTGCATGGGGTGTGTTTGGAACATTCTGTCACCAGCCGAGTCCAAAATTCAGCTGTTCCCCATCTCTAGCCCAGGAAGCAGATAGGAACCGGTTTTATGGTGCCTTTCAGCTGCCTACCGGGGTACTGTAAAAACTACCAACAGAACTCGTTTCTGGCACCTTCCCCGGTGGAGTTGTGCATGGGGTGTGTTTGGAACATTTTGTCACCAGCCGAGTCCAAAATTCAGCCGTTCCCCATCTCAGCCCAGAAAGCAGGTAGAACAAGTTTTGTGGTGCCTTTCTCTTGCCTACCGGGGTAGTGTAAAAAGTACCAACAGAACTCGTTTCTGGCACCTTCCCCGGTGGAGTTGTGCATGGGGTGTGTTTGGAACATTTTGTCAGCAGCCGAGTCCAAAATTCAGCGATTCCCCATCTCAGCCCAGAAAGCAGGTAGAACAAGTTTTGTGGTGCCTTTCAGCTGCCTACCGGGGTAGTGTAAAAACTACCAACAGAACTCGTTTCTGGCACCTTCCCCGGTGGAGTTGTGCATGGGGTGTGTTTGGAACATTTTGTCAGCAGCCGAGTCCAAAATTCAGCGATTCCCCATCTCAGCCCAGAAAGCAGGTAGAACAAGTTTTGTGGTGCCTTTCAGCTGCCTACCGGGGTAGTGTAAAAACTACCAACAGAACTCGTTTCTGGCACCTTCCCCGGTGGAGTTGTGCATGGGGTGTGTTTGGAACATTTTGTCACCAGCCGAGTCCAAAATTCAGCGATTCCCCATCTCAGCCCAGAAAGCAGGTAGAACAACTTTTGTGGTGCCTTTCAGCTGCCTACCGGGGTAGTGTAAAAAGTACCAACAGAACTCGTTTCTGGCACCTTCCCCGGTGGAGTTGTGCATGGGGTGTGTTTGGAACATTTTGTCACCAGCCGAGTCCAAAATTCAGCGATTCCCCATCTCAGCCCAGAAAGCAGGTAGAACAAGTTTTGTGGTGCCTTTCAGCTGCCTACCGGGGTAGTGTAAAAACTACCAACAGAACTCGTTTCTGGCACCTTCCCCGGTGGAGTTGTGCATGGGGTGTGTTTGGAACATTTTGTCACCAGCCGAGTCCAAAATTCAGCGATTCCCCATCTCAGCCCAGAAAGCAGGTAGAACAAGTTTTGTGGTGCCTTTCAGCTGCCTACCGGGGTAGTGTAAAAACTACCAACAGAACTCGTTTCTGGCACCTTCCCCGGTGGAGTTGTGCATGGGGTGTGTTTGGAACATTTTGTCAGCAGCCGAGTCCAAAATTCAGCGATTCCCCATCTCAGCCCAGAAAGCAGGTAGAACAAGTTTTGTGGTGCCTTTCAGCTGCCTACCGGGGTAGTGTAAAAAGTACCAACAGAACTCGTTTCTGGCACCTTCCCCGGTGGAGTTGTGCATGGGGTGTGTTTGGAACATTTTGTCACCAGCCGAGTCCAAAATTCAGCGATTCCCCATCTCAGCCCAGAAAGCAGGTAGAACAAGTTTTGTGGTGCCTTTCAGCTGCCTACCGGGGTAGTGTAAAAACTACCAACAGAACTCGTTTCTGGCACCTTCCCCGGTGGAGTTGTGCATGGGGTGTGTTTGGAACATTTTGTCAGCAGCCGAGTCCAAAATTCAGCGATTCCCCATCTCAGCCCAGAAAGCAGGTAGAACAAGTTTTGTGGTGCCTTTCAGCTGCCTACCGGGGTAGTGTAAAAACTACCAACAGAACTCGTTTCTGGCACCTTCCCCGGTGGAGTTGTGCATGGGGTGTGTTTGGAACATTTTGTCACCAGCCGAGTCCAAAATTCAGCGATTCCCCATCTCAGCCCAGAAAGCAGGTAGAACAAGTTTTGTGGTGCCTTTCAGCTGCCTACCGGGGTAGTGTAAAAACTACCAACAGAACTCGTTTCTGGCACCTTCCCCGGTGGAGTTGTGCATGGGGTGTGTTTGGAACATTCTGTCACCAGCCGAGTCCAAAATTCAGCTGTTCCCCATCTCTAGCCCAGGAAGCAGATAGGAACCGGTTTTATGGTGCCTTTCAGCTGCCTACCGGGGTACTGTAAAAACTACCAACAGAACTCGTTTCTGGCACCTTCCCCGGTGGAGTTGTGCATGGGGTGTGTTTGGAACATTTTGTTACCAGCCGAGTCCAAAAATCAGCCGTTCCCCATCTCAGCCCAGAAAGCAGGTAGAACAAGTTTTGTGGTGCCTTTCAGCTGCCTACCGGGGTAGTGTAAAAACTACCCACAGAACTCGTTTCTGGCACCTTCCTCGGTGGAGTTGTGCATGGGGTGTGTTTGGAACATTTTGTCACCAGCCGAGTCCAAAACTCAGCTGTTCCCCATCTCAGCCCAGAAAGCAGGTAGAACAAGTTTTGTGGTGCCTTTCAGCTGCCTACCGGGGTAGTGTAAAAACTACCAACAGAACTCGTTTCTGGCACCTTCCCTGGTGGAGGTGTGCATGGGGTGTGTTTGGAACATTTTGTTACCAGCCGAATCCAAAATTCAGCCGTTCCCCATCTCAGCCCAGAAAGCAGGCAGAACAAGTTTTGTGGTGCCTTTCAGCTGCCTACCGGGGTAGTGTAAAAACTACCAACAGAACTCGTTTCTGGCACCTTTGCCGGTGGAGCTGTGCATGGGGTGTGTTTGGAACATTTTGTTACCAGCCGAGTCCAAAATTCAGCCGTTCCCCATCTCAGCCCAGAAAGCAGGTAGAACAAGTTTTGTGGTGCCTTTCAGCTGCCTACCGGGGTAGTGTAAAAACTACCAACAGAACTCGTTTCTGGCACCTTCCCCGGTGGAGTTGTGCATGGGGTGTGTTTGGAACATTCTGTCACCAGCCGAGTCCAAAATTCAGCGATTCCCCATCTCAGCCCAGAAAGCAGGTAGAACAAGTTTTGTGGTGCCTTTCAGCTGCCTACCGGGGTAGTGTAAAAACTACCAACAGAACTCGTTTCTGGCACCTTCCCCGGTGGAGTTGTGCATGGGGTGTGTTTGGAACATTCTGTCACCAGCCGAGTCCAAAATTCAGCTGTTTCCCATCTCTAGCCCAGGAAGCAGATAGGAACCGGTTTTATGGTGCCTTTCAGCTGCCTACCGGGGTACTGTAAAAACTACCAACAGAACTCGTTTCTGGCACCTTCCCCGGTGGAGTTGTGCATGGGGTGTGTTTGGAACATTTTGTTACCAGCCGAGTCCAAAATTCAGCCGTTCCCCATCTCAGCCCAGAAAGCAGGTAGAACAAGTTTTGTGGTGCCTTTCAGCTGCCTACCGGGGTAGTGTAAAAACTACCCACAGAACTCGTTTCTGGCACCTTCCTCGGTGGAGTTGTGCATGGGGTGTGTTTGGAACATTTTGTCACCAGCCGAGTCCAAAACTCAGCTGTTCCCCATCTCAGCCCAGAAAGCAGGTACAACAAGTTTTGTGGTGCCTTTCAGCTGCCTACCGGGGTTAGTGTAAAAACTACCAACAGAACTCGTTTCTGGCACCTTCCCTGGTGGAGGTGTGCATGGGGTGTGTTTGGAACATTTTGTTACCAGCCGAATCCAAAATTCAGCCGTTCCCCATCTCAGCCCAGAAAGCAGGCAGAACAAGTTTTGTGGTGCCTTTCAGCTGCCTACCGGGGTAGTGTAAAAACTACCAACAGAACTCGTTTCTGGCACCTTTGCCGGTGGAGCTGTGCATGGGGTGTGTTTGGAACATTTTGTTACCAGCCGAGTCCAAAATTCAGCCGTTCCCCATCTCAGCCCAGAAAGCAGGTAGAACAAGTTTTGTGGTGCCTTTCAGCTGCCTACCGGGGTAGTGTAAAAACTACCAACAGAACTCGTTTCTGGCACCTTCCCCGGTGGAGTTGTGCATGGGGTGTGTTTGGAACATTCTGTCACCAGCCGAGTCCAAAATTCAGCGATTCCCCATCTCAGCCCAGAAAGCAGGTAGAACAAGTTTTGTGGTGCCTTTCAGCTGCCTACCGGGGTAGTGTAAAAACTACCAACAGAACTCGTTTCTGGCACCTTCCCCGGTGGAGTTGTGCATGGGGTGTGTTTGGAACATTCTGTCACCAGCCGAGTCCAAAATTCAGCTGTTTCCCATCTCTAGCCCAGGAAGCAGATAGGAACCGGTTTTATGGTGCCTTTCAGCTGCCTACCGGGGTACTGTAAAAACTACCAACAGAACTCGTTTCTGGCACCTTCCCCGGTGGAGTTGTGCATGGGGTGTGTTTGGAACATTTTGTTACCAGCCGAGTCCAAAATTCAGCCGTTCCCCATCTCAGCCCAGAAAGCAGGTAGAACAAGTTTTGTGGTGCCTTTCAGCTGCCTACCGGGGTAGTGTAAAAACTACCCACAGAACTCGTTTCTGGCACCTTCCTCGGTGGAGTTGTGCATGGGGTGTGTTTGGAACATTTTGTCACCAGCCGAGTCCAAAACTCAGCTGTTCCCCATCTCAGCCCAGAAAGCAGGTACAACAAGTTTTGTGGTGCCTTTCAGCTGCCTACCGGGGTTAGTGTAAAAACTACCAACAGAACTCGTTTCTGGCACCTTCCCCGGTGGAGTTGTGCATGGGGTGTGTTTGGAACATTTTGTCACCAGCCGAGTCCAAAATTCAGCCGTTCCCCATCTCAGCCCAGAAAGCAGGCAGAACAAGTTTTGTGGTGCCTTTCAGCTGCCTACCGGGGTAGTGTAAAAACTACCAACAGAACTCGTTTCTGGCACCTTTGCCGGTGGAGCTGTGCATGGGGTGTGTTTGGAACATTTTGTTACCAGCCGAGTCCAAAATTCAGCCGTTCCCCATCTCAGCCCAGAAAGCAGGTAGAACAAGTTTTGTGGTGCCTTTCAGCTGCCTACCGGGGTAGTGTAAAAACTACCAACAGAACTCGTTTCTGGCACCTTCCCCGGTGGAGTTGTGCATGGGGTGTGTTTGGAACATTCTGTCACCAGCCGAGTCCAAAATTCAGCGATTCCCCATCTCAGCCCAGAAAGCAGGTAGAACAAGTTTTGTGGTGCCTTTCAGCTGCCTACCGGGGTAGTGTAAAAACTACCAACAGAACTCGTTTCTGGCACCTTCCCCGGTGGAGGTGTGCATGGGGTGTGTTTGGAACATTTTGTCACCAGCCGAGTCCAAAATTCAGCGATTCCCCATCTCAGCCCAGAAAGCAGGTAGAACAAGTTTTGTGGTGCCTTTCAGCTGCCTACCGGGGTAGTGTAAAAACTACCAACAGAACTCGTTTCTGGCACCTTCCCCGGTGGAGTTGTGCATGGGGTGTGTTTGGAACATTTTGTCACCAGCCGAGTCCAAAATTCAGCGATTCCCCATCTCAGCCCAGAAAGCAGGTAGAACAAGTTTTGTGGTGCCTTTCAGCTGCCTACCGGGGTAGTGTAAAAACTACCAACAGAACTCGTTTCTGGCACCTTCCCCGGTGGAGTTGTGCATGGGGTGTGTTTGGAACATTCTGTCACCAGCCGAGTCCAAAATTCAGCGATTCCCCATCTCAGCCCAGAAAGCAGGTAGAACAAGTTTTGTGGTGCCTTTCTCTTGCCTACCGGGGTAGTGTAAAAACTACCAACAGAACTCCTTTCTGGCACCTTCCCCGGTGGAGTTGTGCATGGGGTGTGTTTGGAACATTTTGTCACCAGCCGAGTCCAAAATTCAGCGATTCCCCATCTCAGCCCAGAAAGCAGGTAGAACAAGTTTTGTGGTGCCTTTCAGCTGCCTACCGGGGTAGTGTAAAAACTACCAACAGAACTCGTTTTTGGCACCGTCCCCGGTGGAGGTGTGCATGGGGTGTGTTTGGAACATTTTGTCACCAGCCGAGTCCAAAATTCAGCCGTTCCCCATCTCAGCCCAGAAAGCAGGTAGAACAAGTTTTGTGGTGCCTTTCAGCTGCCTACCGGGGTAGTGTAAAAACTACCAACAGAACTCGTTTCTGGCACCTTTGCCGGTGGAGCTGTGCATGGGGTGTGTTTGGAACATTTTGTTACCAGCCGAGTCCAAAAATCAGCCGTTCCCCATCTCAGCCCAGAAAGCAGGTAGAACAAGTTTTGTGGTGCCTTTCAGCTGCCTGCCGGGGTAGTGTAAAAACTACCAACAGAACTCGTTTCTGGCACCTTCCCCGGTGGAGTTGTGCATGGGGTGTGTTTGGAACATTCTGTCACCAGCCGAGTCCAAAATTCAGCGATTCCCCATCTCAGCCCAGAAAGCAGGTAGAACAAGTTTTGTGGTGCCTTTCAGCTGCCTACCGGGGTAGTGTAAAAACTACCAACAGAACTCGTTTCTGGCACCTTCCCCGGTGGAGTTGTGCATGGGGTGTGTTTGGAACATTTTGTCACCAGCCGAGTCCAAAATTCAGCGATTCCCCATCTCAGCCCAGAAAGCAGGTAGAACAAGTTTTGTGGTGCCTTTCTCTTGCCTACCGGGGTAGTGTAAAAACTACCAACAGAACTCCTTTCTGGCACCTTCCCCGGTGGAGGTGTGCATGGGGTGTGTTTGGAACATTTTGTCACCAGCCGAGTCCAAAATTCAGCGATTCCCCATCTCAGCCCAGAAAGCAGGTAGAACAAGTTTTGTGGTGCCTTTCAGCTGCCTACCGGGGTAGTGTAAAAACTACCAACAGAACTCGTTTTTGGCACCGTCCCCGGTGGAGGTGTGCATGGGGTGTGTTTGGAACATTTTGTCACCAGCCGAGTCCAAAATTCAGCCGTTCCCCATCTCAGCCCAGAAAGCAGGAAGAACAAGTTTTGTGGTGCCTTTCAGCTGCCTACCGGGGTAGTGTAAAAACTACCAACAGAACTCGTTTCTGGCACCTTCCCCGGTGGAGTTGTGCATGGGGTGTGTTTGGAACATTCTGTCACCAGCCGAGTCCAAAATTCAGCGATTCCCCATCTCAGCCCAGAAAGCAGGTAGAACCGGTTTTATGGTGCCTTTCTCTTGCCTACCGGGGTAGTGTAAAAACTACCAACAGAACTCGTTTCTGGCACCTTCCCCGGTGGAGTTGTGCATGGGGTGTGTTTGGAACATTTTGTCACCAGCCGAGTCCAAAATTCAGCGATTCCCCATCTCAGCCCAGAAAGCAGGTAGAACAAGTTTTGTGGTGCCTTTCAGCTGCCTACCGGGGTAGTGTAAAAACTACCAACAGAACTCCGTTCTGGCACCTTCCCCGGTGGAGTTGTGCATGGGGTGTGTTTGGAACATTTTGTCACCAGCCGAGTCCAAAATTCAGCGATTCCCCATCTCAGCCCAGAAAGCAGGTAGAACAAGTTTTGTGGTGCCTTTCAGCTGCCTACCGGGGTAGTGTAAAAACTACCAACAGAACTCGTTTCTGGCACCTTCCCCGGTGGAGTTGTGCATGGGGTGTGTTTGGAACATTCTGTCACCAGCCGAGTCCAAAATTCAGCGATTCCCCATCTCAGCCCAGAAAGCAGGTAGAACAAGTTTTGTGGTGCCTTTCTCTTGCCTACCGGGGTAGTGTAAAAACTACCAACAGAACTCGTTTCTGGCACCTTCCCCGGTGGAGTTGTGCATGGGGTGTGTTTGGAACATTTTGTCACCAGCCGAGTCCAAAATTCAGCGATTCCCCATCTCAGCCCAGAAAGCAGGTAGAACAAGTTTTGTGGTGCCTTTCAGCTGCCTACCGGGGTAGTGTAAAAACTACCAACAGAACTCGTTTTTGGCACCTTCCCCGGTGGAGGTGTGCATGGGGTGTGTTTGGAACATTTTGTCACCAGCCGAGTCCAAAATTCAGCCGTTCCCCATCTCAGCCCAGAAAGCAGGTAGAACAAGTTTTGTGGTGCCTTTCAGCTGCCTACCGGGGTAGTGTAAAAACTACCAAAAGAACTCGTTTCTGGCACCTTTGCCGGTGGAGCTGTGCATGGGGTGTGTTTGGAACATTTTGTTACCAGCCGAGTCCAAAATTCAGCCGTTCCCCATCTCAGCCCAGAAAGCAGGTAGAACAAGTTTTGTGGTGCCTTTCAGCTGCCTACCGGGGTAGTGTAAAAACTACCAACAGAACTCGTTTCTGGCACCTTCCCCGGTGGAGTTGTGCATGGGGTGTGTTTGGAACATTCTGTCACCAGCCGAGTCCAAAATTCAGCGATTCCCCATCTCAGCCCAGAAAGCAGGTAGAACAAGTTTTGTGGTGCCTTTCAGCTGCCTACCGGGGTAGTGTAAAAACTACCCACAGAACTCGTTTCTGGCACCTTCCCCGGTGGAGTTGTGCATGGGGTGTGTTTGGAACATTTTGTCACCAGCCGAGTCCAAAATTCAGCGATTCCCCATCTCAGCCCAGAAAGCAGGTAGAACAAGTTTTGTGGTGCCTTTCAGCTGCCTACCGGGGTAGTGTAAAAACTACCAACAGAACTCGTTTCTGGCACCTTCCCCGGTGGAGGTGTGCATGGGGTGTGTTTGGAACATTTTGTCACCAGCCGAGTCCAAAATTCAGCGATTCCCCATCTCAGCCCAGAAAGCAGGTAGAACAAGTTTTGTGGTGCCTTTCAGCTGCCTACCGGGGTAGTGTAAAAACTACCAACAGAACTCGTTTCTGGCACCTTCCCCGGTGGAGTTGTGCATGGGGTGTGTTTGGAACATTTTGTCACCAGCCGAGTCCAAAATTCAGCGATTCCCCATCTCAGCCCAGAAAGCAGGTAGAACAAGTTTTGTGGTGCCTTTCAGCTGCCTACCGGGGTAGTGTAAAAACTACCAACAGAACTCGTTTCTGGCACCTTCCCCGGTGGAGTTGTGCATGGGGTGTGTTTGGAACATTCTGTCACCAGCCGAGTCCAAAATTCAGCGATTCCCCATCTCAGCCCAGAAAGCAGGTAGAACAAGTTTTGTGGTGCCTTTCTCTTGCCTACCGGGGTAGTGTAAAAACTACCAACAGAACTCGTTTCTGGCACCTTCCCCGGTGGAGTTGTGCATGGGGTGTGTTTGGAACATTTTGTCACCAGCCGAGTCCAAAATTCAGCGATTCCCCATCTCAGCCCAGAAAGCAGGTAGAACAAGTTTTGTGGTGCCTTTCAGCTGCCTACCGGGGTAGTGTAAAAACTACCAACAGAACTCGTTTTTGGCACCTTCCCCGGTGGAGGTGTGCATGGGGTGTGTTTGGAACATTTTGTCACCAGCCGAGTCCAAAATTCAGCCGTTCCCCATCTCAGCCCAGAAAGCAGGTAGAACAAGTTTTGTGGTGCCTTTCAGCTGCCTACCGGGGTAGTGTAAAAAGTACCAACAGAACTCGTTTCTGGCACCTTCCCCGGTGGAGTTGTGCATGGGGTGTGTTTGGAACATTTTGTCAGCAGCCGAGTCAAAAATTCAGCGATTCCCCATCTCAGCCCAGAAAGCAGGTAGAACAAGTTTTGTGGTGCCTTTCAGCTGCCTACCGGGGTAGTGTAAAAACTACCAACAGAACTCGTTTCTGGCACCTTCCCCGGTGGAGTTGTGCATGGGGTGTGTTTGGAACATTCTGTCACCAGCCGAGTCCAAAATTCAGCGATTCCCCATCTCAGCCCAGAAAGCAGGTAGAACCGGTTTTATGGTGCCTTTCAGCTGCCTACCGGGGTAGTGTAAAAACTACCAACAGAACTCGTTTCTGGCACCTTCCCCGGTGGAGTTGTGCATGGGGTGTGTTTGGAACATTTTGTCACCAGCCGAGTCCAAAATTCAGCGATTCCCCATCTCAGCCCAGAAAGCAGGTAGAACAAGTTTTGTGGTGCCTTTCTCTTGCCTACCGGGGTAGTGTAAAAACTACCAACAGAACTCGTTTCTGGCACCTTCCCCGGTGGAGTTGTGCATGGGGTGTGTTTGGAACATTTTGTCACCAGCCGAGTCCAAAATTCAGCGATTCCCCATCTCAGCCCAGAAAGCAGGTAGAACAAGTTTTGTGGTGCCTTTCAGCTGCCTACCGGGGTAGTGTAAAAACTACCAACAGAACTCGTTTCTGGCACCTTCCCCGGTGGAGGTGTGCATGGGGTGTGTTTGGAACATTTTGTCACCAGCCGAGTCCAAAATTCAGCGATTCCCCATCTCAGCCCAGAAAGCAGGTAGAACAAGTTTTGTGGTGCCTTTCAGCTGCCTACCGGGGTAGTGTAAAAACTACCAACAGAACTCGTTTCTGGCACCTTCCCCGGTGGAGGTGTGCATGGGGTGTGTTTGGAACATTTTGTCACCAGCCGAGTCCAAAATTCAGCGATTCTCCATCTCAGCCCAGAAAGCAGGTAGAACAAGTTTTGTGGTGCCTTTCAGCTGCCTACCGGGGTAGTGTAAAAACTACCAACAGAACTCGTTTCTGGCACCTTCCCCGGTGGAGTTGTGCATGGGGTGTGTTTGGAACATTTTGTCACCAGCCGAGTCCAAAATTCAGCGATTCCCCATCTCAGCCCAGAAAGCAGGCAGAACAAGTTTTGTGGTGCCTTTCAGCTGCCGACCGGGGTAGTGTAAAAACTACAAACAGAACTCGTTTCTGGCACCTTTGCCGGTGGAGCTGTGCATGGGGTGTGTTTGGAACATTTTGTTACCAGCCGAGTCCAAAATTCAGCCGTTCCCCATCTCAGCCCAGAAAGCAGGTAGAACAAGTTTTGTGGTGCCTTTCAGCTGCCTACCGGGGTAGTGTAAAAACTACCAACAGAACTCGTTTCTGGCACCTTCCCCGGTGGAGTTGTGCATGGGGTGTGTTTGGAACATTCTGTCACCAGCCGAGTCCAAAATTCAGCGATTCCCCATCTCAGCCCAGAAAGCAGGTAGAACAAGTTTTGTGGTGCCTTTCAGCTGCCTACCGGGGTAGTGTAAAAACTACCAACAGAACTCGTTTTGGCACCTTCCCCGGTGGAGTTGTGCATGGGGTGTGTTTGGAACATTTTGTCACCAGCCGAGTCCAAAACTCAGCTGTTCCCCATCTCAGCCCAGAAAGCAGGTAGAACAAGTTTTGTGGTGCCTTTCAGCTGCCTACCGGGGTAGTGTAAAAACTACCAACAGAACTCGTTTCTGGCACCTTCCCCGGTGGAGTTGTGCATGGGGTGTGTTTGGAACATTCTGTCACCAGCCGAGTCCAAAATTCAGCCGTTCCCCATCTCAGCCCAGAAAGCAGGTAGAACAAGTTTTGTGGTGCCTTTCAGCTGCCTACCGGGGTAGTGTAAAAAGTACCAACAGAACTCGTTTCTGGCACCTTCCCCGGTGGAGTTGTGCATGGGGTGTGTTTGGAACATTTTGTCAGCAGCCGAGTCAAAAATTCAGCGATTCCCCATCTCAGCCCAGAAAGCAGGTAGAACAAGTTTTGTGGTGCCTTTCAGCTGCCTACCGGGGTAGTGTAAAAACTACCAACAGAACTCGTTTCTGGCACCTTCCCCGGTGGAGTTGTGCATGGGGTGTGTTTGGAACATTCTGTCACCAGCCGAGTCCAAAATTCAGCGATTCCCCATCTCAGCCCAGAAAGCAGGTAGAACCGGTTTTATGGTGCCTTTCAGCTGCCTACCGGGGTAGTGTAAAAACTACCAACAGAACTCGTTTCTGGCACCTTCCCCGGTGGAGTTGTGCATGGGGTGTGTTTGGAACATTTTGTCACCAGCCGAGTCCAAAATTCAGCGATTCCCCATCTCAGCCCAGAAAGCAGGTAGAACAAGTTTTGTGGTGCCTTTCTCTTGCCTACCGGGGTAGTGTAAAAACTACCAACAGAACTCGTTTCTGGCACCTTCCCCGGTGGAGTTGTGCATGGGGTGTGTTTGGAACATTTTGTCACCAGCCGAGTCCAAAATTCAGCGATTCCCCATCTCAGCCCAGAAAGCAGGTAGAACAAGTTTTGTGGTGCCTTTCAGCTGCCTACCGGGGTAGTGTAAAAACTACCAACAGAACTCGTTTCTGGCACCTTCCCCGGTGGAGGTGTGCATGGGGTGTGTTTGGAACATTTTGTCACCAGCCGAGTCCAAAATTCAGCGATTCCCCATCTCAGCCCAGAAAGCAGGTAGAACAAGTTTTGTGGTGCCTTTCAGCTGCCTACCGGGGTAGTGTAAAAACTACCAACAGAACTCGTTTCTGGCACCTTCCCCGGTGGAGGTGTGCATGGGGTGTGTTTGGAACATTTTGTCACCAGCCGAGTCCAAAATTCAGCGATTCTCCATCTCAGCCCAGAAAGCAGGTAGAACAAGTTTTGTGGTGCCTTTCAGCTGCCTACCGGGGTAGTGTAAAAACTACCAACAGAACTCGTTTCTGGCACCTTCCCCGGTGGAGTTGTGCATGGGGTGTGTTTGGAACATTTTGTCACCAGCCGAGTCCAAAATTCAGCGATTCCCCATCTCAGCCCAGAAAGCAGGCAGAACAAGTTTTGTGGTGCCTTTCAGCTGCCGACCGGGGTAGTGTAAAAACTACAAACAGAACTCGTTTCTGGCACCTTTGCCGGTGGAGCTGTGCATGGGGTGTGTTTGGAACATTTTGTTACCAGCCGAGTCCAAAATTCAGCCGTTCCCCATCTCAGCCCAGAAAGCAGGTAGAACAAGTTTTGTGGTGCCTTTCAGCTGCCTACCGGGGTAGTGTAAAAACTACCAACAGAACTCGTTTCTGGCACCTTCCCCGGTGGAGTTGTGCATGGGGTGTGTTTGGAACATTCTGTCACCAGCCGAGTCCAAAATTCAGCGATTCCCCATCTCAGCCCAGAAAGCAGGTAGAACAAGTTTTGTGGTGCCTTTCAGCTGCCTACCGGGGTAGTGTAAAAAGTACCAACAGAACTCGTTTTGGCACCTTCCCCGGTGGAGTTGTGCATGGGGTGTGTTTGGAACATTTTGTCAGCAGCCGAGTCCAAAACTCAGCTGTTCCCCATCTCAGCCCAGAAAGCAGGTAGAACAAGTTTTGTGGTGCCTTTCAGCTGCCTACCGGGGTAGTGTAAAAACTACCAACAGAACTCGTTTCTGGCACCTTCCCCGGTGGAGTTGTGCATGGGGTGTGTTTGGAACATTCTGTCACCAGCCGAGTCCAAAATTCAGTGATTCCCCATCTCAGCCCAGAAAGCAGGTAGAACAAGTTTTGTGGTGCCTTTCTCTTGCCTACCGGGGTAGTGTAAAAACTACCAACAGAACTCGTTTCTGGCACCTTCCCCGGTGGAGTTGTGCATGGGGTGTGTTTGGAACATTTTGTCACCAGCCGAGTCCAAAATTCAGCGATTCCCCATCTCAGCCCAGAAAGCAGGTAGAACAAGTTTTGTGGTGCCTTTCAGCTGCCTACCGGGGTAGTGTAAAAACTACCAACAGAACTCGTTTCTGGCACCTTTGCCGGTAGAGCTGTGCATGGGGTGTGTTTGGAACATTTTGTCACCAGCCGAGTCCAAATCTCAGCTGTTCCCCATCTCAGCCCAGAAAGCAGGTAGAACAAGTTTTGTGGTGCCTTTCAGCTGCCTACCGGGGTAGTGTAAAAACTACCAACAGAACTCGTTTCTGGCACCTTCCCCGGTGGAGGTGTGCATGGGGTGTGTTTGGAACATTTTGTCACCAGCCGAGTCCAAAATTCAGCGATTCTCCATCTCAGCCCAGAAAGCAGGTAGAACAAGTTTTGTGGTGCCTTTCTCTTGCCTACCGGGGTAGTGTAAAAACTACCAACAGAACTCGTTTCTGGCACCTTCCCCGGTGGAGTTGTGCATGGGGTGTGTTTGGAACATTTTGTCACCAGCCGAGTCCAAAATTCAGCGATTCCCCATCTCAGCCCAGAAAGCAGGTAGAACAAGTTTTGTGGTGCCTTTCAGCTGCCTACCGGGGTAGTGTAAAAACTACCAACAGAACTCGTTTCTGGCACCTTCCCCGGTGGAGTGTGCATGGGGTGTGTTTGGAACATTTTGTTACCAGCCGAGTCCAAAATTCAGCGATTCCCCATCTCAGCCCAGAAAGCAGGTAGAACAAGTTTTGTGGTGCCTTTCTCTTGCCTACCGGGGTAGTGTAAAAACTACCAACAGAACTCGTTTTGGCACCTTCCCCGGTGGAGTTGTGCATGGGGTGTGTTTGGAACATTTTGTCAGCAGCCGAGTCCAAAACTCAGCTGTTCCCCATCTCAGCCCAGAAAGCAGGTAGAACAAGTTTTGTGGTGCCTTTCAGCTGCCTACCGGGGTAGTGTAAAAACTACCAACAGAACTCGTTTCTGGCACCTTCCCCGGTGGAGTTGTGCATGGGGTGTGTTTGGAACATTCTGTCACCAGCCGAGTCCAAAATTCAGCGATTCCCCATCTCAGCCCAGAAAGCAGGTAGAACAAGTTTTGTGGTGCCTTTCTCTTGCCTACCGGGGTACTGTAAAAACTACCAACAGAACTCGTTTCTGGCACCTTCCCCGGTGGAGTTGTGCATGGGGTGTGTTTGGAACATTTTGTTACCAGCCGAGTCCAAAATTCAGCCGTTCCCCATCTCAGCCCAGAAAGCAGGTAGAACAAGTTTTGTGGTGCCTTTCAGCTGCCTACCGGGGTAGTGTAAAAACTACCAACAGAACTCGTTTCTGGCACCTTCCCCGGTGGAGTTGTGCATGGGGTGTGTTTGGAACATTCTGTCACCAGCCGAGTCCAAAATTCAGCGATTCCCCATCTCAGCCCAGAAAGCAGGTAGAACAAGTTTTGTGGTGCCTTTCAGCTGCCTACCGGGGTAGTGTAAAAACTACCAACAGAACTCGTTTCTGGCACCTTCCCCGGTGGAGTGTGCATGGGGTGTGTTTGGAACATTTTGTTACCAGCCGAGTCCAAAATTCAGCCGTTCCCCATCTCAGCCCAGAAAGCAGGTAGAACAAGTTTTGTGGTGCCTTTCAGCTGCCTACCGGGGTAGTGTAAAAACTACCAACAGAACTCGTTTTGGCACCTTCCCCGGTAGAGTTGTGCATGGGGTGTGTTTGGAACATTTTGTCACCAGCCGAGTCCAAAATTCAGCGATTCCCCATCTCAGCCCAGAAAGCAGGTAGAACAAGTTTTGTGGTGCCTTTCAGCTGCCTACCGGGGTAGTGTAAAAACTACCAACAGAACTCGTTTCTGGCACCTTCCCCGGTGGAGTGTGCATGGGGTGTGTTTGGAACATTTTGTCACCAGCCGAGTCCAAAATTCAGCGATTCCCCATCTCAGCCCAGAAAGCAGGTAGAACAAGTTTTGTGGTGCCTTTCAGCTGCCTACCGGGGTAGTGTAAAAACTACCAACAGAACTCGTTTCTGGCACCTTCCCCGGTGGAGTTGTGCATGGGGTGTGTTTGGAACATTCTGTCACCAGCCGAGTCCAAAATTCAGCGATTCCCCATCTCAGCCCAGAAAGCAGGTAGAACAAGTTTTGTGGTGCCTTTCTCTTGCCTACCGGGGTAGTGTAAAAACTACCAACAGAACTCGTTTCTGGCACCTTCCCCGGTGGAGTTGTGCATGGGGTGTGTTTGGAACATTTTGTTACCAGCCGAGTCCAAAATTCAGCCGTTCCCCATCTCAGCCCAGAAAGCAGGTAGAACAAGTTTTGTGGTGCCTTTCAGCTGCCTACCGGGGTAGTGTAAAAACTACCAACAGAACTCGTTTCTGGCACCTTCCCCGGTGGAGTTGTGCATGGGGTGTGTTTGGAACATTCTGTCACCAGCCGAGTCCAAAATTCAGCGATTCCCCATCTCAGCCCAGAAAGCAGGTAGAACAAGTTTTGTGGTGCCTTTCTCTTGCCTACCGGGGTAGTGTAAAAACTACCAACAGAACTCGTTTCTGGCACCTTCCCCGGAGGAGTGTGCATGGGGTGTGTTTGGAACATTTTGTTACCAGCCGAGTCCAAAATTCAGCCGTTCCCCATCTCAGCCCAGAAAGCAGGTAGAACAAGTTTTGTGGTGCCTTTCAGCTGCCTACCGGGGTAGTGTAAAAACTACCAACAGAACTCGTTTTGGCACCTTCCCCGGTGGAGTTGTGCATGGGGTGTGTTTGGAACATTTTGTCAGCAGCCGAGTCCAAAACTCAGCTGTTCCCCATCTCAGCCCAGAAAGCAGGTAGAACAAGTTTTGTGGTGCCTTTCAGCTGCCTACCGGGGTAGTGTAAAAACTACCAACAGAACTCGTTTCTGGCACCTTCCCCGGTGGAGTTGTGCATGGGGTGTGTTTGGAACATTCTGTCACCAGCCGAGTCCAAAATTCAGCGATTCCCCATCTCAGCCCAGAAAGCAGGTAGAACAAGTTTTGTGGTGCCTTTCTCTTGCCTACCGGGGTAGTGTAAAAACTACCAACAGAACTCGTTTCTGGCACCTTCCCCGGTGGAGTGTGCATGGGGTGTGTTTGGAACATTTTGTTACCAGCCGAGTCCAAAATTCAGCCGTTCCCCATCTCAGCCCAGAAAGCAGGTAGAACAAGTTTTGTGGTGCCTTTCAGCTGCCTACCGGGGTAGTGTAAAAACTACCAACAGAACTCGTTTTGGCACCTTCCCCGGTGGAGTTGTGCATGGGGTGTGTTTGGAACATTTTGTCAGCAGCCGAGTCCAAAATTCAGCGATTCCCCATCTCAGCCCAGAAAGCAGGTAGAACAAGTTTTGTGGTGCCTTTCAGCTGCCTACCGGGGTAGTGTAAAAACTACCAACAGAACTCGTTTCTGGCACCTTCCCCGGTGGAGTGTGCATGGGGTGTGTTTGGAACATTTTGTCACCAGCCGAGTCCAAAATTCAGCGATTCCCCATCTCAGCCCAGAAAGCAGGTAGAACAAGTTTTGTGGTGCCTTTCTCTTGCCTACCGGGGTAGTGTAAAAAGTACCAACAGAACTCGTTTCTGGCACCTTCCCCGGTGGAGCTGTGCATGGGGTGTGTTTGGAACATTTTGTCACCAGCCGAGTCCAAAATTCAGCGATTCTCCATCTCAGCCCAGAAAGCAGGTAGAACATGTTTTGTGGTGCCTTTCTCTTGCCTACCGGGGTAGTGTAAAAACTACCAACAGAACTCGTTTCTGGCACCTTCCCCGGTGGAGTTGTGCATGGGGTGTGTTTGGAACATTTTGTCACCAGCCGAGTCCAAAATTCAGCGATTCCCCATCTCAGCCCAGAAAGCAGGTAGAACAAGTTTTGTGGTGCCTTTCAGCTGCCTACCGGGGTAGTGTAAAAACTACCAACAGAACTCGTTTCTGGCACCTTCCCCGGTGGAGTTGTGCATGGGGTGTGTTTGGAACATTTTGTCAGCAGCCGAGTCCAAAATTCAGCGATTCCCCATCTCAGCCCAGAAAGCAGGTAGAACAAGTTTTGTGGTGCCTTTCAGCTGCCTACCGGGGTAGTGTAAAAACTACCAACAGAACTCGTTTCTGGCACCTTCCCCGGTGGAGGTGTGCATGGGGTGTGTTTGGAACATTTTGTCACCAGCCGAGTCCAAAATTCAGCGATTCCCCATCTCAGCCCAGAAAGCAGGTAGAACAAGTTTTGTGGTGCCTTTCTCTTGCCTACCGGGGTACTGTAAAAACTACCAACAGAACTCGTTTCTGGCACCTTCCCCGGTGGAGTTGTGCATGGGGTGTGTTTGGAACATTTTGTCACCAGCCGAGTCCAAAATTCAGCGATTCCCCATCTCAGCCCAGAAAGCAGGTAGAACAACTTTTGTGGTGCCTTTCAGCTGCCTACCGGGGTAGTGTAAAAACTACAACAGAACTCGTTTCTGGCACCTTCCCCGGTGTAGTTGTGCATGGGGTGTGTTTGGAACATTTTGTCACCAGCCGAGTCCAAAATTCAGCGATTCCCCATCTCAGCCCAGAAAGCAGGTAGAACAAGTTTTGTGGTGCCTTTCTCTTGCCTACCGGGGTAGTGTAAAAACTACCCACAGAACTCGTTTCTGGCACCTTCCCCGGTGGAGTTGTGCATGGGGTGTGTTTGGAACATTTTGTCACCAGCCGAGTCCAAAATTCAGCGATTCCCCATCTCAGCCCAGAAAGCAGGTAGAACAACTTTTGTGGTGCCTTTCAGCTGCCTACCGGGGTAGTGTAAAAACTACCAAGAGAACTCGTTTCTGGCACCTTCCCCCGGTGGAGTTGTGCATGGGGTGTGTTTGGAACATTCTGTCACCAGCCGAGTCCAAAATTCAGCGATTCTCCATCTCAGCCCAGAAAGCAGGTAGAACAAGTTTTGTGGTGCCTTTCTCTTGCCTACCGGGGTAGTGTAAAAACTACCAACAGAACTCGTTTCTGGCACCTTCCCCGGTGGAGTTGTGCATGGGGTGTGTTTGGAACATTTTGTCACCAGCCGAGTCCAAAATTCAGCGATTCCCCATCTCAGCCCAGAAAGCAGGTAGAACAAGTTTTGTGGTGCCTTTCTCTTGCCTACCGGGGTAGTGTAAAAAGTATCAACAGAACTCGTTTCTGGCACCTTCCCCGGTGGAGTTGTGCATGGGGTGTGTTTGGAACATTTTGTCACCAGCCGAGTCCAAAATTCAGCCGTTCCCCATCTCAGCCCAGAAAGCAGGTAGAACAAGTTTTGTGGTGCCTTTCAGCTGCCTACCGGGGTAGTGTAAAAACTACCAACAGAACTCGTTTCTGGCACCTTCCCCGGTGGAGTTGTGCATGGGGTGTGTTTGGAACATTCTGTCACCAGCCGAGTCCAAAATTCAGCGATTCCCCATCTCAGCCCAGAAAGCAGGTAGAACAAGTTTTGTGGTGCCTTTCTCTTGCCTACCGGGGTAGTGTAAAAACTACCAACAGAACTCGTTTCTGGCACCTTCCCCGGTGGACCTTCCCCGGTGGAGTTGTGCATGGGGTGTGTTTGGAACATTTTGTCACCAGCCGAGTCCAAAATTCAGCGATTCCCCATCTCAGCCCAGAAAGCAGGTAGAACAAGTTTTGTGGTGCCTTTCAGCTGCCTACCGGGGTAGTGTAAAAACTACCAACAGAACTCGTTTCTGGCACCTTCCCCCGGTGGAGTTGTGCATGGGGTGTGTTTGGAACATTCTGTCACCAGCCGAGTCCAAAATTCAGCGATTCCCCATCTCAGCCCAGAAAGCAGGTAGAACAAGTTTTGTGGTGCCTTTCTCTTGCCTACCGGGGTAGTGTAAAAAGTACCAACAGAACTCGTTTCTGGCACCTTCCCCGGTGGAGTTGTGCATGGGGTGTGTTTGGAACATTTTGTCACCAGCCGAGTCCAAAATTCAGCGATTCTCCATCTCAGCCCAGAAAGCAGGTAGAACATGTTTTGTGGTGCCTTTCTCTTGCCTACCGGGGTAGTGTAAAAACTACCAACAGAACTCGTTTCTGGCACCTTCCCCGGTGGAGTTGTGCATGGGGTGTGTTTGGAACATTTTGTCACCAGCCGAGTCCAAAATTCAGCGATTCCCCATCTCAGCCCAGAAAGCAGGTAGAACAAGTTTTGTGGTGCCTTTCTCTTGCCTACCGGGGTAGTGTAAAAACTACCAACAGAACTCGTTTCTGGCACCTTCCCCGGTGGAGTTGTGCATGGGGTGTGTTTGGAACATTTTGTCAGCAGCCGAGTCCAAAACTCAGCTGTTCCCCATCTCAGCCCAGAAAGCAGGTAGAACAAGTTTTGTGGTGCCTTTCAGCTGCCTACCGGGGTAGTGTAAAAACTACCAACAGAACTCGTTTCTGGCACCTTCCCCGGTGGAGTTGTGCATGGGGTGTGTTTGGAACATTTTGTCACCAGCCGAGTCCAAAATTCAGCGATTCCCCATCTCAGCCCAGAAAGCAGGTAGAACAAGTTTTGTGGTGCCTTTCTCTTGCCTACCGGGGTAGTGTAAAAACTACCAACAGAACTCGTTTCTGGCACCTTCCCCGGTGGAGGTGTGCATGGGGTGTGTTTGGAACATTTTGTCACCAGCCGAGTCCAAAACTCAGCTGTTCCCCATCTCAGCCCAGAAAGCAGGTAGAACAAGTTTTGTGGTGCCTTTCAGCTGCCTACCGGGGTAGTGTAAAAACTACCAACAGAACTCGTTTCTGGCACCTTCCCCGGTGGAGTTGTGCATGGGGTGTGTTTGGAACATTCTGTCACCAGCCGAGTCCAAAATTCAGTGATTCCCCATCTCAGCCCAGAAAGCAGGTAGAACAAGTTTTTTGGTGCCTTTCTCTTGCCTACCGGGGTAGTGTAAAAACTACCCACAGAACTCGTTTCTGGCACCTTCCCCGGTGGAGTTGTGCATGGGGTGTGTTTGGAACATTTTGTCACCAGCCGAGTCCAAAATTCAGCGATTCCCCATCTCAGCCCAGAAAGCAGGTAGAACAAGTTTTGTGGTGCCTTTCAGCTGCCTACCGGGGTAGTGTAAAAACTACCAACAGAACTCGTTTCTGGCACCTTCCCCCGGTGGAGTTGTGCATGGGGTGTGTTTGGAACATTCTGTCACCAGCCGAGTCCAAAATTCAGCGATTCCCCATCTCAGCCCAGAAAGCAGGTAGAACAAGTTTTGTGGTGCCTTTCTCTTGCCTACCGGGGTAGTGTAAAAAGTACCAACAGAACTCGTTTCTGGCACCTTCCCCGGTGGAGTTGTGCATGGGGTGTGTTTGGAACATTTTGTCACCAGCCGAGTCCAAAATTCAGCGATTCTCCATCTCAGCCCAGAAAGCAGGTAGAACATGTTTTGTGGTGCCTTTCTCTTGCCTACCGGGGTAGTGTAAAAACTACCAACAGAACTCGTTTCTGGCACCTTCCCCGGTGGAGTTGTGCATGGGGTGTGTTTGGAACATTTTGTCACCAGCCGAGTCCAAAATTCAGCGATTCCCCATCTCAGCCCAGAAAGCAGGTAGAACAAGTTTTGTGGTGCCTTTCTCTTGCCTACCGGGGTAGTGTAAAAACTACCCACAGAACTCGTTTCTGGCACCTTCCCCGGTGGAGTTGTGCATGGGGTGTGTTTGGAACATTTTGTCACCAGCCGAGTCCAAAATTCAGCGATTCCCCATCTCAGCCCAGAAAGCAGGTAGAACAAGTTTTGTGGTGCCTTTCAGCTGCCTACCGGGGTAGTGTAAAAACTACCAACAGAACTCGTTTCTGGCACCTTCCCCCGGTGGAGTTGTGCATGGGGTGTGTTTGGAACATTCTGTCACCAGCCGAGTCCAAAATTCAGCGATTCCCCATCTCAGCCCAGAAAGCAGGTAGAACAAGTTTTGTGGTGCCTTTCTCTTGCCTACCGGGGTAGTGTAAAAACTACCAACAGAACTCGTTTCTGGCACCTTCCCCGGTGGAGTTGTGCATGGGGTGTGTTTGGAACATTTTGTCAGCAGCCGAGTCCAAAATTCAGCGATTCCCCATCTCAGCCCAGAAAGCAGGTAGAACAAGTTTTGTGGTGCCTTTCAGCTGCCTACCGGGGTAGTGTAAAAACTACCAACAGAACTCGTTTCTGGCACCTTCCCCGGTGGAGTTGTGCATGGGGTGTGTTTGGAACATTTTGTTACCAGCCGAGTCCAAAATTCAGCCATTCCCCATCTCAGCCCAGAAAGCAGGTAGAACAAGTTTTGTGGTGCCTTTCAGCTGCCTACCGGGGTAGTGTAAAAACTACCCACAGAACTCGTTTCTGGCACCTTCCCCGGTGGAGTTGTGCATGGGGTGTGTTTGGAACATTTTGTCACCAGCCGAGTCCAAAATTCAGCGATTCCCCATCTCAGCCCAGAAAGCAGGTAGAACAACTTTTGTGGTGCCTTTCAGCTGCCTACCGGGGTAGTGTAAAAACTACCAACAGAACTCGTTTCTGGCACCTTCCCCCGGTGGAGTTGTGCATGGGGTGTGTTTGGAACATTCTGTCACCAGCCGAGTCCAAAATTCAGCGATTCCCCATCTCAGCCCAGAAAGCAGGTAGAACAAGTTTTGTGGTGCCTTTCAGCTGCCTACCGGGGTAGTGTAAAAACTACCAACAGAACTCGTTTCTGGCACCTTCCCCGGTGGAGGTGTGCATGGGGTGTGTTTGGAACATTTTGTCACCAGCCGAGTCCAAAATTCAGCGATTCCCCATCTCAGCCCAGAAAGCAGGTAGAACAAGTTTTGTGGTGCCTTTCAGCTGCCTACCGGGGTAGTGTAAAAACTACCAACAGAACTCGTTTCTGGCACCTTCCCCGGTGGAGTTGTGCATGGGGTGTGTTTGGAACATTTTGTCACCAGCCGAGTCCAAAATTCAGCGATTCCCCATCTCAGCCCAGAAAGCAGGTAGAACAAGTTTTGTGGTGCCTTTCAGCTGCCTACCGGGGTAGTGTAAAAACTACCAACAGAACTCGTTTCTGGCACCTTCCCCGGTGGAGTTGTGCATGGGGTGTGTTTGGAACATTTTGTCACCAGCCGAGTCCAAAATTCAGCGATTCCCCATCTCAGCCCAGAAAGCAGGTAGAACAAGTTTTGTGGTGCCTTTCAGCTGCCTACCGGGGTAGTGTAAAAACTACCAACAGAACTCGTTTCTGGCACCTTCCCCGGTGGAGTTGTGCATGGGGTGTGTTTGGAACATTTTGTCACCAGCCGAGTCCAAAATTCAGCGATTCCCCATCTCAGCCCAGAAAGCAGGTAGAACAAGTTTTGTGGTGCCTTTCAGCTGCCTACCGGGGTAGTGTAAAAACTACCAACAGAACTCGTTTCTGGCACCTTCCCCGGTGGAGTTGTGCATGGGGTGTGTTTGGAACATTTTGTCAGCAGCCGAGTCCAAAACTCAGCTGTTCCCCATCTCAGCCCAGAAAGCAGGTAGAACAAGTTTTGTGGTGCCTTTCAGCTGCCTACCGGGGTAGTGTAAAAACTACCAACAGAACTCGTTTCTGGCACCTTCCCCGGTGGAGTTGTGCATGGGGTGTGTTTGGAACATTTTGTCACCAGCCGAGTCCAAAATTCAGCGATTCCCCATCTCAGCCCAGAAAGCAGGTAGAACAAGTTTTGTGGTGCCTTTCTCTTGCCTACCGGGGTAGTGTAAAAACTACCAACAGAACTCGTTTCTGGCACCTTCCCCGGTGGAGGTGTGCATGGGGTGTGTTTGGAACATTTTGTCACCAGCCGAGTCCAAAACTCAGCTGTTCCCCATCTCAGCCCAGAAAGCAGGTAGAACAAGTTTTGTGGTGCCTTTCAGCTGCCTACCGGGGTAGTGTAAAAACTACCAACAGAACTCGTTTCTGGCACCTTCCCCGGTGGAGTTGTGCATGGGGTGTGTTTGGAACATTCTGTCACCAGCCGAGTCCAAAATTCAGTGATTCCCCATCTCAGCCCAGAAAGCAGGTAGAACAAGTTTTTTGGTGCCTTTCTCTTGCCTACCGGGGTAGTGTAAAAACTACCCACAGAACTCGTTTCTGGCACCTTCCCCGGTGGAGTTGTGCATGGGGTGTGTTTGGAACATTTTGTCACCAGCCGAGTCCAAAATTCAGCGATTCCCCATCTCAGCCCAGAAAGCAGGTAGAACAAGTTTTGTGGTGCCTTTCAGCTGCCTACCGGGGTAGTGTAAAAACTACCAACAGAACTCGTTTCTGGCACCTTCCCCCGGTGGAGTTGTGCATGGGGTGTGTTTGGAACATTCTGTCACCAGCCGAGTCCAAAATTCAGCGATTCCCCATCTCAGCCCAGAAAGCAGGTAGAACAAGTTTTGTGGTGCCTTTCTCTTGCCTACCGGGGTAGTGTAAAAAGTACCAACAGAACTCGTTTCTGGCACCTTCCCCGGTGGAGTTGTGCATGGGGTGTGTTTGGAACATTTTGTCACCAGCCGAGTCCAAAATTCAGCGATTCTCCATCTCAGCCCAGAAAGCAGGTAGAACATGTTTTGTGGTGCCTTTCTCTTGCCTACCGGGGTAGTGTAAAAACTACCAACAGAACTCGTTTCTGGCACCTTCCCCGGTGGAGTTGTGCATGGGGTGTGTTTGGAACATTTTGTCACCAGCCGAGTCCAAAATTCAGCGATTCCCCATCTCAGCCCAGAAAGCAGGTAGAACAAGTTTTGTGGTGCCTTTCTCTTGCCTACCGGGGTAGTGTAAAAACTACCAACAGAACTCGTTTCTGGCACCTTCCCCGGTGGAGTTGTGCATGGGGTGTGTTTGGAACATTTTGTCAGCAGCCGAGTCCAAAATTCAGCGATTCCCCATCTCAGCCCAGAAAGCAGGTAGAACAAGTTTTGTGGTGCCTTTCAGCTGCCTACCGGGGTAGTGTAAAAACTACCAACAGAACTCGTTTCTGGCACCTTCCCCGGTGGAGTTGTGCATGGGGTGTGTTTGGAACATTTTGTCACCAGCCGAGTCCAAAATTCAGCGATTCCCCATCTCAGCCCAGAAAGCAGGTAGAACAAGTTTTGTGGTGCCTTTCAGCTGCCTACCGGGGTAGTGTAAAAACTACCAACAGAACTCGTTTCTGGCACCTTCCCCGGTGGAGTTGTGCATGGGGTGTGTTTGGAACATTTTGTCACCAGCCGAGTCCAAAATTCAGCGATTCCCCATCTCAGCCCAGAAAGCAGGTAGAACAAGTTTTGTGGTGCCTTTCAGCTGCCTACCGGGGTAGTGTAAAAACTACCAACAGAACTCGTTTCTGGCACCTTCCCCGGTGGAGGTGTGCATGGGGTGTGTTTGGAAAATTTTGTTACCAGCCGAGTCCAAAATTCAGCCATTCCCCATCTCAGCCCAGAAAGCAGGTAGAACAAGTTTTGTGGTGCCTTTCAGCTGCCTACCGGGGTAGTGTAAAAACTACCAACAGAACTCGTTTCTGGCACCTTCCCCGGTGGAGTTGTGCATGGGGTGTGTTTGGAACATTCTGTCACCAGCCGAGTCCAAAATTCAGCGATTCCCCATCTCAGCCCAGAAAGCAGGTAGAACAAGTTTTGTGGTGCCTTTCAGCTGCCTACCGGGGTAGTGTAAAAACTACCAACAGAACTCGTTTTGGCACCTTCCCCGGTGGAGTTGTGCATGGGGTGTGTTTGGAACATTTTGTCAGCAGCCGAGTCCAAAACTCAGCTGTTCCCCATCTCAGCCCAGAAAGCAGGTAGAACAAGTTTTGTGGTGCCTTTCAGCTGCCTACCGGGGTAGTGTAAAAACTACCAACAGAACTCGTTTCTGGCACCTTCCCCGGTGGAGGTGTGCATGGGGTGTGTTTGGAACATTTTGTTACCAGCCGAGTCCAAAATTCAGCCATTCCCCATCTCAGCCCAGAAAGCAGGTAGAACAAGTTTTGTGGTGCCTTTCAGCTGCCTACTGGGGTAGTGTAAAAACTACCCACAGAACTCGTTTCTGGCACCTTCCCCGGTGGAGTTGTGCATGGGGTGTGTTTGGAACATTTTGTCACCAGCCGAGTCCAAAATTCAGCGATTCCCCATCTCAGCCCAGAAAGCAGGTAGAACAACTTTTGTGGTGCCTTTCAGCTGCCTACCGGGGTAGTGTAAAAACTACCAACAGAACTCGTTTCTGGCACCTTCCCCCGGTGGAGTTGTGCATGGGGTGTGTTTGGAACATTCTGTCACCAGCCGAGTCCAAAATTCAGCGATTCCCCATCTCAGCCCAGAAAGCAGGTAGAACAAGTTTTGTGGTGCCTTTCAGCTGCCTACCGGGGTAGTGTAAAAACTACCAACAGAACTCGTTTCTGGCACCTTCCCCGGTGGAGTTGTGCATGGGGTGTGTTTGGAACATTTTCTCAGCAGCCGAGTCCAAAATTCAGCGATTCCCCATCTCAGCCCAGAAAGCAGGTAGAACAAGTTTTGTGGTGCCTTTCAGCTGCCTACCGGGGTAGTGTAAAAACTACCAACAGAACTCGTTTCTGGCACCTTCCCCGGTGGAGTTGTGCATGGGGTGTGTTTGGAACATTTTGTCACCAGCCGAGTCCAAAATTCAGCGATTCCCCATCTCAGCCCAGAAAGCAGGTAGAACAAGTTTTGTGGTGCCTTTCAGCTGCCTACCGGGGTAGTGTAAAAACTACCAACAGAACTCGTTTCTGGCACCTTCCCCGGTGGAGGTGTGCATGGGGTGTGTTTGGAAAATTTTGTTACCAGCCGAGTCCAAAATTCAGCCATTCCCCATCTCAGCCCAGAAAGCAGGTAGAACAAGTTTTGTGGTGCCTTTCAGCTGCCTACCGGGGTAGTGTAAAAACTACCAACAGAACTCGTTTCTGGCACCTTCCCCGGTGGAGTTGTGCATGGGGTGTGTTTGGAACATTCTGTCACCAGCCGAGTCCAAAATTCAGCGATTCCCCATCTCAGCCCAGAAAGCAGGTAGAACAAGTTTTGTGGTGCCTTTCAGCTGCCTACCGGGGTAGTGTAAAAACTACCAACAGAACTCGTTTTGGCACCTTCCCCGGTGGAGTTGTGCATGGGGTGTGTTTGGAACATTTTGTCAGCAGCCGAGTCCAAAACTCAGCTGTTCCCCATCTCAGCCCAGAAAGCAGGTAGAACAAGTTTTGTGGTGCCTTTCAGCTGCCTACCGGGGTAGTGTAAAAACTACCCACAGAACTCGTTTCTGGCACCTTCCCCGGTGGAGTTGTGCATGGGGTGTGTTTGGAACATTTTGTCACCAGCCGAGTCCAAAATTCAGCGATTCCCCATCTCAGCCCAGAAAGCAGGTAGAACAACTTTTGTGGTGCCTTTCAGCTGCCTACCGGGGTAGTGTAAAAACTACCAACAGAACTCGTTTCTGGCACCTTCCCCCGGTGGAGTTGTGCATGGGGTGTGTTTGGAACATTCTGTCACCAGCCGAGTCCAAAATTCAGCGATTCCCCATCTCAGCCCAGAAAGCAGGTAGAACAAGTTTTGTGGTGCCTTTCAGCTGCCTACCGGGGTAGTGTAAAAACTACCAACAGAACTCGTTTCTGGCACCTTCCCCGGTGGAGTTGTGCATGGGGTGTGTTTGGAACATTTTCTCAGCAGCCGAGTCCAAAATTCAGCGATTCCCCATCTCAGCCCAGAAAGCAGGTAGAACAAGTTTTGTGGTGCCTTTCAGCTGCCTACCGGGGTAGTGTAAAAACTACCAACAGAACTCGTTTCTGGCACCTTCCCCGGTGGAGTTGTGCATGGGGTGTGTTTGGAACATTTTGTCACCAGCCGAGTCCAAAATTCAGCGATTCCCCATCTCAGCCCAGAAAGCAGGTAGAACAAGTTTTGTGGTGCCTTTCAGCTGCCTACCGGGGTAGTGTAAAAACTACCAACAGAACTCGTTTCTGGCACCTTCCCCGGTGGAGGTGTGCATGGGGTGTGTTTGGAAAATTTTGTTACCAGCCGAGTCCAAAATTCAGCCATTCCCCATCTCAGCCCAGAAAGCAGGTAGAACAAGTTTTGTGGTGCCTTTCAGCTGCCTACCGGGGTAGTGTAAAAACTACCAACAGAACTCGTTTCTGGCACCTTCCCCGGTGGAGTTGTGCATGGGGTGTGTTTGGAACATTCTGTCACCAGCCGAGTCCAAAATTCAGCGATTCCCCATCTCAGCCCAGAAAGCAGGTAGAACAAGTTTTGTGGTGCCTTTCAGCTGCCTACCGGGGTAGTGTAAAAACTACCAACAGAACTCGTTTTGGCACCTTCCCCGGTGGAGTTGTGCATGGGGTGTGTTTGGAACATTTTGTCAGCAGCCGAGTCCAAAACTCAGCTGTTCCCCATCTCAGCCCAGAAAGCAGGTAGAACAAGTTTTGTGGTGCCTTTCAGCTGCCTACCGGGGTAGTGTAAAAACTACCAACAGAACTCGTTTCTGGCACCTTCCCCGGTGGAGGTGTGCATGGGGTGTGTTTGGAACATTTTGTTACCAGCCGAGTCCAAAATTCAGCCATTCCCCATCTCAGCCCAGAAAGCAGGTAGAACAAGTTTTGTGGTGCCTTTCAGCTGCCTACCGGGGTAGTGTAAAAACTACCCACAGAACTCGTTTCTGGCACCTTCCCCGGTGGAGTTGTGCATGGGGTGTGTTTGGAACATTTTGTCACCAGCCGAGTCCAAAATTCAGCGATTCCCCATCTCAGCCCAGAAAGCAGGTAGAACAACTTTTGTGGTGCCTTTCAGCTGCCTACCGGGGTAGTGTAAAAACTACCAACAGAACTCGTTTCTGGCACCTTCCCCCGGTGGAGTTGTGCATGGGGTGTCTTTGGAACATTCTGTCACCAGCCGAGTCCAAAATTCAGCGATTCCCCATCTCAGCCCAGAAAGCAGGTAGAACAAGTTTTGTGGTGCCTTTCAGCTGCCTACCGGGGTAGTGTAAAAACTACCAACAGAACTCGTTTCTGGCACCTTCCCCGGTGGAGGTGTGCATGGGGTGTGTTTGGAACATTTTCTCAGCAGCCGAGTCCAAAATTCAGCGATTCCCCATCTCAGCCCAGAAAGCAGGTAGAACAAGTTTTGTGGTGCCTTTCAGCTGCCTACCGGGGTAGTGTAAAAACTACCAACAGAACTCGTTTCTGGCACCTTCCCCGGTGGAGTTGTGCATGGGGTGTGTTTGGAACATTTTGTCACCAGCCGAGTCCAAAATTCAGCGATTCCCCATCTCAGCCCAGAAAGCAGGTAGAACAAGTTTTGTGGTGCCTTTCAGCTGCCTACCGGGGTAGTGTAAAAACTACCAACAGAACTCGTTTCTGGCACCTTCCCCGGTGGAGGTGTGCATGGGGTGTGTTTGGAAAATTTTGTTACCAGCCGAGTCCAAAATTCAGCCATTCCCCATCTCAGCCCAGAAAGCAGGTAGAACAAGTTTTGTGGTGCCTTTCAGCTGCCTACCGGGGTAGTGTAAAAACTACCAACAGAACTCGTTTCTGGCACCTTCCCCGGTGGAGTTGTGCATGGGGTGTGTTTGGAACATTCTGTCACCAGCCGAGTCCAAAATTCAGCGATTCCCCATCTCAGCCCAGAAAGCAGGTAGAACAAGTTTTGTGGTGCCTTTCAGCTGCCTACCGGGGTAGTGTAAAAACTACCAACAGAACTCGTTTTGGCACCTTCCCCGGTGGAGTTGTGCATGGGGTGTGTTTGGAACATTTTGTCAGCAGCCGAGTCCAAAACTCAGCTGTTCCCCATCTCAGCCCAGAAAGCAGGTAGAACAAGTTTTGTGGTGCCTTTCAGCTGCCTACCGGGGTAGTGTAAAAACTACCAACAGAACTCGTTTCTGGCACCTTCCCCGGTGGAGGTGTGCATGGGGTGTGTTTGGAACATTTTGTTACCAGCCGAGTCCAAAATTCAGCCATTCCCCATCTCAGCCCAGAAAGCAGGTAGAACAAGTTTTGTGGTGCCTTTCAGCTGCCTACCGGGGTAGTGTAAAAACTACCCACAGAACTCGTTTCTGGCACCTTCCCCGGTGGAGTTGTGCATGGGGTGTGTTTGGAACATTTTGTCACCAGCCGAGTCCAAAATTCAGCGATTCCCCATCTCAGCCCAGAAAGCAGGTAGAACAACTTTTGTGGTGCCTTTCAGCTGCCTACCGGGGTAGTGTAAAAACTACCAACAGAACTCGTTTCTGGCACCTTCCCCCGGTGGAGTTGTGCATGGGGTGTCTTTGGAACATTCTGTCACCAGCCGAGTCCAAAATTCAGCGATTCCCCATCTCAGCCCAGAAAGCAGGTAGAACAAGTTTTGTGGTGCCTTTCAGCTGCCTACCGGGGTAGTGTAAAAACTACCAACAGAACTCGTTTCTGGCACCTTCCCCGGTGGAGGTGTGCATGGGGTGTGTTTGGAACATTTTCTCAGCAGCCGAGTCCAAAATTCAGCGATTCCCCATCTCAGCCCAGAAAGCAGGTAGAACAAGTTTTGTGGTGCCTTTCAGCTGCCTACCGGGGTAGTGTAAAAACTACCAACAGAACTCGTTTCTGGCACCTTCCCCGGTGGAGTTGTGCATGGGGTGTGTTTGGAACATTTTGTCACCAGCCGAGTCCAAAATTCAGCGATTCCCCATCTCAGCCCAGAAAGCAGGTAGAACAAGTTTTGTGGTGCCTTTCAGCTGCCTACCGGGGTAGTGTAAAAACTACCAACAGAACTCGTTTCTGGCACCTTCCCCGGTGGAGTTGTGCATGGGGTGTGTTTGGAACATTTTGTCACCAGCCGAGTCCAAAATTCAGCGATTCTCCATCTCAGCCCAGAAAGCAGGTAGAACAAGTTTTGTGGTGCCTTTCTCTTGCCTACCGGGGTAGTGTAAAAACTACCAACAGAACTCGTTTCTGGCACCTTCCCCGGTGGAGTTGTGCATGGGGTGTGTTTGGAACATTTTGTCACCAGCCGAGTCCAAAATTCAGCGATTCCCCATCTCAGCCCAGAAAGCAGGTAGAACAAGTTTTGTGGTGCCTTTCAGCTGCCTACCGGGGTAGTGTAAAAACTACCAACAGAACTCGTTTCTGGCACCTTCCCCGGTGGAGTTGTGCATGGGGTGTGTTTGGAACATTTTGTCACCAGCCGAGTCCAAAATTCAGCGATTCCCCATCTCAGCCCAGAAAGCAGGTAGAACAAGTTTTGTGGTGCCTTTCTCTTGCCTACCGGGGTAGTGTAAAAACTACCCACAGAACTCGTTTCTGGCACCTTCCCCGGTGGAGTTGTGCATGGGGTGTGTTTGGAACATTTTGTCACCAGCCGAGTCCAAAATACAGCGATTCCCCATCTCAGCCCAGAAAGCAGGTAGAACAAGTTTTGTGGTGCCTTTCAGCTGCCTACCGGGGTAGTGTAAAAACTACCAACAGAACTCGTTTCTGGCACCTTCCCCCGGTGGAGTTGTGCATGGGGTGTGTTTGGAACATTCTGTCACCAGCCGAGTCCAAAATTCAGCGATTCCCCATCTCAGCCCAGAAAGCAGGTAGAACAAGTTTTGTGGTGCCTTTCTCTTGCCTACCGGGGTAGTGTAAAAAGTACCAACAGAACTCGTTTCTGGCACCTTCCCCGGTGGAGTTGTGCATGGGGTGTGTTTGGAACATTTTGTCACCAGCCGAGTCCAAAATTCAGCGATTCCCCATCTCAGCCCAGAAAGCAGGTAGAACAAGTTTTGTGGTGCCTTTCAGCTGCCTACCGGGGTAGTGTAAAAACTACCAACAGAACTCGTTTCTGGCACCTTCCCCGGTGGAGGTGTGCATGGGGTGTGTTTGGAACATTTTGTCACCAGCCGAGTCCAAAATTCAGCGATTCCCCATCTCAGCCCAGAAAGCAGGTAGAACAAGTTTTGTGGTGCCTTTCAGCTGCCTACCGGGGTAGTGTAAAAACTACCAACAGAACTCGTTTCTGGCACCTTCCCCGGTGGAGGTGTGCATGGGGTGTGTTTGGAACATTTTGTCACCAGCCGAGTCCAAAATTCAGCGATTCTCCATCTCAGCCCAGAAAGCAGGTAGAACAAGTTTTGTGGTGCCTTTCTCTTGCCTACCGGGGTAGTGTAAAAACTACCAACAGAACTCGTTTCTGGCACCTTCCCCGGTGGAGTTGTGCATGGGGTGTGTTTGGAACATTTTGTCACCAGCCGAGTCCAAAATTCAGCGATTCCCCATCTCAGCCCAGAAAGCAGGTAGAACAAGTTTTGTGGTGCCTTTCAGCTGCCTACCGGGGTAGTGTAAAAACTACCAACAGAACTCGTTTCTGGCACCTTCCCCGGTGGAGTTGTGCATGGGGTGTGTTTGGAACATTTTGTCACCAGCCGAGTCCAAAATTCAGCGATTCCCCATCTCAGCCCAGAAAGCAGGTAGAACAAGTTTTGTGGTGCCTTTCAGCTGCCTACCGGGGTAGTGTAAAAACTACCAACAGAACTCGTTTCTGGCACCTTCCCCGGTGGAGTTGTGCATGGGGTGTGTTTGGAACATTTTGTCACCAGCCGAGTCCAAAATTCAGCGATTCCCCATCTCAGCCCAGAAAGCAGGTAGAACAAGTTTTGTGGTGCCTTTCAGCTGCCTACCGGGGTAGTGTAAAAACTACAACAGAACTCGTTTCTGGCACCTTCCCCGGTGGAGTTGTGCATGGGGTGTGTTTGGAACATTTTGTCAGCAGCCGAGTCCAAAATTCAGCGATTCCCCATCTCAGCCCAGAAAGCAGGTAGAACAAGTTTTGTGGTGCCTTTCAGCTGCCTACCGGGGTAGTGTAAAAACTACCAACAGAACTCGTTTCTGGCACCTTCCCCGGTGGAGTTGTGCATGGGGTGTGTTTGGAACATTTTGTCAGCAGCCGAGTCCAAAATTCAGCGATTCCCCATCTCAGCCCAGAAAGCAGGTAGAACAAGTTTTGTGGTGCCTTTCAGCTGCCTACCGGGGTAGTGTAAAAACTACCAACAGAACTCGTTTCTGGCACCTTCCCCGGTGGAGTTGTGCATGGGGTGTGTTTGGAACATTTTGTCACCAGCCGAGTCCAAAATTCAGCGATTCCCCATCTCAGCCCAGAAAGCAGGTAGAACAAGTTTTGTGGTGCCTTTCAGCTGCCTACCGGGGTAGTGTAAAAACTACCAACAGAACTCGTTTCTGGCACCTTCCCCGGTGGAGTTGTGCATGGGGTGTGTTTGGAACATTTTGTCAGCAGCCGAGTCCAAAATTCAGCGATTCCCCATCTCAGCCCAGAAAGCAGGTAGAACAAGTTTTGTGGTGCCTTTCAGCTGCCTACCGGGGTAGTGTAAAAACTACCAACAGAACTCGTTTCTGGCACCTTCCCCGGTGGAGTTGTGCATGGGGTGTGTTTGGAACATTTTGTCACCAGCCGAGTCCAAAATTCAGCGATTCCCCATCTCAGCCCAGAAAGCAGGTAGAACAAGTTTTGTGGTGCCTTTCAGCTGCCTACCGGGGTAGTGTAAAAACTACCAACAGAACTCGTTTCTGGCACCTTCCCCGGTGGAGTTGTGCATGGGGTGTGTTTGGAACATTTTGTCAGCAGCCGAGTCCAAAATTCAGCGATTCCCCATCTCAGCCCAGAAAGCAGGTAGAACAAGTTTTGTGGTGCCTTTCAGCTGCCTACCGGGGTAGTGTAAAAACTACCAACAGAACTCGTTTCTGGCACCTTCCCCGGTGGAGGTGTGCATGGGGTGTGTTTGGAACATTTTGTTACCAGCCGAGTCCAAAATTCAGCCATTCCCCATCTCAGCCCAGAAAGCAGGTAGAACAAGTTTTGTGGTGCCTTTCAGCTGCCTACCGGGGTAGTGTAAAAACTACCAACAGAACTCGTTTCTGGCACCTTCCCCGGTGGAGTTGTGCATGGGGTGTGTTTGGAACATTCTGTCACCAGCCGAGTCCAAAATTCAGCGATTCCCCATCTCAGCCCAGAAAGCAGGTAGAACAAGTTTTGTGGTGCCTTTCAGCTGCCTACCGGGGTAGTGTAAAAACTACCAACAGAACTCGTTTTGGCACCTTCCCCGGTGGAGTTGTGCATGGGGTGTGTTTGGAACATTTTGTCAGCAGCCGAGTCCAAAACTCAGCTGTTCCCCATCTCAGCCCAGAAAGCAGGTAGAACAAGTTTTGTGGTGCCTTTCAGCTGCCTACCGGGGTAGTGTAAAAACTACCAACAGAACTCGTTTCTGGCACCTTCCCCGGTGGAGTTGTGCATGGGGTGTGTTTGGAACATTTTGTCAGCAGCCGAGTCCAAAATTCAGCGATTCCCCATCTCAGCCCAGAAAGCAGGTAGAACAAGTTTTGTGGTGCCTTTCAGCTGCCTACCGGGGTAGTGTAAAAACTACCAACAGAACTCGTTTCTGGCACCTTCCCCGGTGGAGTTGTGCATGGGGTGTGTTTGGAACATTTTGTCAGCAGCCGAGTCCAAAATTCAGCGATTCCCCATCTCAGCCCAGAAAGCAGGTAGAACAAGTTTTGTGGTGCCTTTCAGCTGCCTACCGGGGTAGTGTAAAAACTACCAACAGAACTCGTTTCTGGCACCTTCCCCGGTGGAGTTGTGCATGGGGTGTGTTTGGAACATTTTGTCACCAGCCGAGTCCAAAATTCAGCGATTCCCCATCTCAGCCCAGAAAGCAGGTAGAACAAGTTTTGTGGTGCCTTTCAGCTGCCTACCGGGGTAGTGTAAAAACTACCAACAGAACTCGTTTCTGGCACCTTCCCCGGTGGAGTTGTGCATGGGGTGTGTTTGGAACATTTTGTCAGCAGCCGAGTCCAAAATTCAGCGATTCCCCATCTCAGCCCAGAAAGCAGGTAGAACAAGTTTTGTGGTGCCTTTCAGCTGCCTACCGGGGTAGTGTAAAAACTACCAACAGAACTCGTTTCTGGCACCTTCCCCGGTGGAGTTGTGCATGGGGTGTGTTTGGAACATTTTGTCACCAGCCGAGTCCAAAATTCAGCGATTCCCCATCTCAGCCCAGAAAGCAGGTAGAACAAGTTTTGTGGTGCCTTTCAGCTGCCTACCGGGGTAGTGTAAAAACTACCAACAGAACTCGTTTCTGGCACCTTCCCCGGTGGAGTTGTGCATGGGGTGTGTTTGGAACATTTTGTCAGCAGCCGAGTCCAAAATTCAGCGATTCCCCATCTCAGCCCAGAAAGCAGGTAGAACAAGTTTTGTGGTGCCTTTCAGCTGCCTACCGGGGTAGTGTAAAAACTACCAACAGAACTCGTTTCTGGCACCTTCCCCGGTGGAGGTGTGCATGGGGTGTGTTTGGAACATTTTGTTACCAGCCGAGTCCAAAATTCAGCCATTCCCCATCTCAGCCCAGAAAGCAGGTAGAACAAGTTTTGTGGTGCCTTTCAGCTGCCTACCGGGGTAGTGTAAAAACTACCAACAGAACTCGTTTCTGGCACCTTCCCCGGTGGAGTTGTGCATGGGGTGTGTTTGGAACATTCTGTCACCAGCCGAGTCCAAAATTCAGCGATTCCCCATCTCAGCCCAGAAAGCAGGTAGAACAAGTTTTGTGGTGCCTTTCAGCTGCCTACCGGGGTAGTGTAAAAACTACCAACAGAACTCGTTTTGGCACCTTCCCCGGTGGAGTTGTGCATGGGGTGTGTTTGGAACATTTTGTCAGCAGCCGAGTCCAAAACTCAGCTGTTCCCCATCTCAGCCCAGAAAGCAGGTAGAACAAGTTTTGTGGTGCCTTTCAGCTGCCTACCGGGGTAGTGTAAAAACTACCAACAGAACTCGTTTCTGGCACCTTCCCCGGTGGAGGTGTGCATGGGGTGTGTTTGGAACATTTTGTTACCAGCCGAGTCCAAAATTCAGCGATTCCCCATCTCAGCCCAGAAAGCAGGTAGAACAAGTTTTGTGGTGCCTTTCAGCTGCCTACCGGGGTAGTGTAAAAACTACCAACAGAACTCGTTTCTGGCACCTTCCCCGGTGGAGTTGTGCATGGGGTGTGTTTGGAACATTTTGTCACCAGCCGAGTCCAAAATTCAGCGATTCCCCATCTCAGCCCAGAAAGCAGGTAGAACAAGTTTTGTGGTGCCTTTCAGCTGCCTACCGGGGTAGTGTAAAAACTACCAACAGAACTCGTTTCTGGCACCTTCCCCGGTGGAGTTGTGCATGGGGTGTGTTTGGAACATTTTGTCAGCAGCCGAGTCCAAAATTCAGCGATTCCCCATCTCAGCCCAGAAAGCAGGTAGAACAAGTTTTGTGGTGCCTTTCAGCTGCCTACCGGGGTAGTGTAAAAACTACCAACAGAACTCGTTTCTGGCACCTTCCCCGGTGGAGTTGTGCATGGGGTGTGTTTGGAACATTTTGTCACCAGCCGAGTCCAAAATTCAGCGATTCCCCATCTCAGCCCAGAAAGCAGGTAGAACAAGTTTTGTGGTGCCTTTCAGCTGCCTACCGGGGTAGTGTAAAAACTACAACAGAACTCGTTTCTGGCACCTTCCCCGGTGGAGTTGTGCATGGGGTGTGTTTGGAACATTTTGTCACCAGCCGAGTCCAAAATTCAGCGATTCCCCATCTCAGCCCAGAAAGCAGGTAGAACAAGTTTTGTGGTGCCTTTCAGCTGCCTACCGGGGTAGTGTAAAAACTACCAACAGAACTCGTTTCTGGCACCTTCCCCGGTGGAGTTGTGCATGGGGTGTGTTTGGAACATTTTGTCAGCAGCCGAGTCCAAAATTCAGCGATTCCCCATCTCAGCCCAGAAAGCAGGTAGAACAAGTTTTGTGGTGCCTTTCAGCTGCCTACCGGGGTAGTGTAAAAACTACCAACAGAACTCGTTTCTGGCACCTTCCCCGGTGGAGGTGTGCATGGGGTGTGTTTGGAACATTTTGTCAGCAGCCGAGTCCAAAAGTCAGCGATTCCCCATCTCAGCCCAGAAAGCAGGTAGAACAAGTTTTGTGGTGCCTTTCTCTTGCCTACCGGGGTAGTGTAAAAACTACCAACAGAACTCGTTTCTGGCACCTTCCCCGGTGGAGTTGTGCATGGGGTGTGTTTGGAACATTTTGTCACCAGCCGAGTCCAAAATTCAGCGATTCCCCATCTCAGCCCAGAAAGCAGGTAGAACAAGTTTTGTGGTGCCTTTCAGCTGCCTACCGGGGTAGTGTAAAAACTACCAACAGAACTCGTTTCTGGCACCTTCCCCGGTGGAGTTGTGCATGGGGTGTGTTTGGAACATTTTGTCACCAGCCGAGTCCAAAATTCAGCGATTCCCCATCTCAGCCCAGAAAGCAGGTAGAACAAGTTTTGTGGTGCCTTTCAGCTGCCTACCGGGGTAGTGTAAAAACTACAACAGAACTCGTTTCTGGCACCTTCCCCGGTGGAGTTGTGCATGGGGTGTGTTTGGAACATTTTGTCACCAGCCGAGTCCAAAACTCAGCGATTCCCCATCTCAGCCCAGAAAGCAGGTAGAACAAGTTTTGTGGTGCCTTTCAGCTGCCTACCGGGGTAGTGTAAAAACTACCAACAGAACTCGTTTTGGCACCTTCCCCGGTGGAGTTGTGCATGGGGTGTGTTTGGAACATTTTGTCAGCAGCCGAGTCGAAAATTCAGCGATTCCCCATCTCAGCCCAGAAAGCAGGTAGAACAAGTTTTGTGGTGCCTTTCTCTTGCCTACCGGGGTAGTGTAAAAAGTACCAACAGAACTCGTTTCTGGCACCTTCCCCGGTGGAGTTGTGCATGGGGTGTGTTTGGAACATTTTGTCACCAGCCGAGTCCAAAATTCAGCGATTCTCCATCTCAGCCCAGAAAGCAGGTAGAACATGTTTTGTGGTGCCTTTCTCTTGCCTACCGGGGTAGTGTAAAAACTACCAACAGAACTCGTTTCTGGCACCTTCCCCGGTGGAGTTGTGCATGGGGTGTGTTTGGAACATTTTGTCACCAGCCGAGTCCAAAATTCAGCGATTCCCCATCTCAGCCCAGAAAGCAGGTAGAACAAGTTTTGTGGTGCCTTTCTCTTGCCTACCGGGGTAGTGTAAAAACTACCAACAGAACTCGTTTCTGGCACCTTCCCCGGTGGAGTTGTGCATGGGGTGTGTTTGGAACATTTTGTCAGCAGCCGAGTCCAAAATTCAGCGATTCCCCATCTCAGCCCAGAAAGCAGGTAGAACAAGTTTTGTGGTGCCTTTCAGCTGCCTACCGGGGTAGTGTAAAAACTACCAACAGAACTCGTTTCTGGCACCTTCCCCGGTGGAGTTGTGCATGGGGTGTGTTTGGAACATTTTGTCACCAGCCGAGTCCAAAATTCAGCGATTCCCCATCTCAGCCCAGAAAGCAGGTAGAACAAGTTTTGTGGTGCCTTTCAGCTGCCTACCGGGGTAGTGTAAAAACTACCAACAGAACTCGTTTCTGGCACCTTCCCCGGTGGAGTTGTGCATGGGGTGTGTTTGGAACATTTTGTCACCAGCCGAGTCCAAAATTCAGCGATTCCCCATCTCAGCCCAGAAAGCAGGTAGAACAAGTTTTGTGGTGCCTTTCAGCTGCCTACCGGGGTAGTGTAAAAACTACCAACAGAACTCGTTTCTGGCACCTTCCCCGGTGGAGGTGTGCATGGGGTGTGTTTGGAAAATTTTGTTACCAGCCGAGTCCAAAATTCAGCCATTCCCCATCTCAGCCCAGAAAGCAGGTAGAACAAGTTTTGTGGTGCCTTTCAGCTGCCTACCGGGGTAGTGTAAAAACTACCAACAGAACTCGTTTCTGGCACCTTCCCCGGTGGAGTTGTGCATGGGGTGTGTTTGGAACATTCTGTCACCAGCCGAGTCCAAAATTCAGCGATTCCCCATCTCAGCCCAGAAAGCAGGTAGAACAAGTTTTGTGGTGCCTTTCAGCTGCCTACCGGGGTAGTGTAAAAACTACCAACAGAACTCGTTTTGGCACCTTCCCCGGTGGAGTTGTGCATGGGGTGTGTTTGGAACATTTTGTCAGCAGCCGAGTCCAAAACTCAGCTGTTCCCCATCTCAGCCCAGAAAGCAGGTAGAACAAGTTTTGTGGTGCCTTTCAGCTGCCTACCGGGGTAGTGTAAAAACTACCAACAGAACTCGTTTCTGGCACCTTCCCCGGTGGAGGTGTGCATGGGGTGTGTTTGGAACATTTTGTTACCAGCCGAGTCCAAAATTCAGCCATTCCCCATCTCAGCCCAGAAAGCAGGTAGAACAAGTTTTGTGGTGCCTTTCAGCTGCCTACCGGGGTAGTGTAAAAACTACCCACAGAACTCGTTTCTGGCACCTTCCCCGGTGGAGTTGTGCATGGGGTGTGTTTGGAACATTTTGTCACCAGCCGAGTCCAAAATTCAGCGATTCCCCATCTCAGCCCAGAAAGCAGGTAGAACAACTTTTGTGGTGCCTTTCAGCTGCCTACCGGGGTAGTGTAAAAACTACCAACAGAACTCGTTTCTGGCACCTTCCCCCGGTGGAGTTGTGCATGGGGTGTCTTTGGAACATTCTGTCACCAGCCGAGTCCAAAATTCAGCGATTCCCCATCTCAGCCCAGAAAGCAGGTAGAACAAGTTTTGTGGTGCCTTTCAGCTGCCTACCGGGGTAGTGTAAAAACTACCAACAGAACTCGTTTCTGGCACCTTCCCCGGTGGAGTTGTGCATGGGGTGTGTTTGGAACATTTTCTCAGCAGCCGAGTCCAAAATTCAGCGATTCCCCATCTCAGCCCAGAAAGCAGGTAGAACAAGTTTTGTGGTGCCTTTCAGCTGCCTACCGGGGTAGTGTAAAAACTACCAACAGAACTCGTTTCTGGCACCTTCCCCGGTGGAGTTGTGCATGGGGTGTGTTTGGAACATTTTGTCACCAGCCGAGTCCAAAATTCAGCGATTCCCCATCTCAGCCCAGAAAGCAGGTAGAACAAGTTTTGTGGTGCCTTTCAGCTGCCTACCGGGGTAGTGTAAAAACTACCAACAGAACTCGTTTCTGGCACCTTCCCCGGTGGAGGTGTGCATGGGGTGTGTTTGGAAAATTTTGTTACCAGCCGAGTCCAAAATTCAGCCATTCCCCATCTCAGCCCAGAAAGCAGGTAGAACAAGTTTTGTGGTGCCTTTCAGCTGCCTACCGGGGTAGTGTAAAAACTACCAACAGAACTCGTTTCTGGCACCTTCCCCGGTGGAGTTGTGCATGGGGTGTGTTTGGAACATTCTGGCACCAGCCGAGTCCAAAATTCAGCGATTCCCCATCTCAGCCCAGAAAGCAGGTAGAACAAGTTTTGTGGTGCCTTTCAGCTGCCTACCGGGGTAGTGTAAAAACTACCAACAGAACTCGTTTTGGCACCTTCCCCGGTGGAGTTGTGCATGGGGTGTGTTTGGAACATTTTGTCAGCAGCCGAGTCCAAAACTCAGCTGTTCCCCATCTCAGCCCAGAAAGCAGGTAGAACAAGTTTTGTGGTGCCTTTCAGCTGCCTACCGGGGTAGTGTAAAAAACTACCAACAGAACTCGTTTCTGGCACCTTCCCCGGTGGAGGTGTGCATGGGGTGTGTTTGGAACATTTTGTTACCAGCCGAGTCCAAAATTCAGCCATTCCCCATCTCAGCCCAGAAAGCAGGTAGAACAAGTTTTGTGGTGCCTTTCAGCTGCCTACCGGGGTAGTGTAAAAACTACCCACAGAACTCGTTTCTGGCACCTTCCCCGGTGGAGTTGTGCATGGGGTGTGTTTGGAACATTTTGTCACCAGCCGAGTCCAAAATTCAGCGATTCCCCATCTCAGCCCAGAAAGCAGGTAGAACAACTTTTGTGGTGCCTTTCAGCTGCCTACCGGGGTAGTGTAAAAACTACCAACAGAACTCGTTTCTGGCACCTTCCCCCGGTGGAGTTGTGCATGGGGTGTCTTTGGAACATTCTGTCACCAGCCGAGTCCAAAATTCAGCGATTCCCCATCTCAGCCCAGAAAGCAGGTAGAACAAGTTTTGTGGTGCCTTTCAGCTGCCTACCGGGGTAGTGTAAAAACTACCAACAGAACTCGTTTCTGGCACCTTCCCCGGTGGAGGTGTGCATGGGGTGTGTTTGGAACATTTTCTCACCAGCCGAGTCCAAAATTCAGCGATTCCCCATCTCAGCCCAGAAAGCAGGTAGAACAAGTTTTGTGGTGCCTTTCAGCTGCCTACCGGGGTAGTGTAAAAACTACCAACAGAACTCGTTTCTGGCACCTTCCCCGGTGGAGTTGTGCATGGGGTGTGTTTGGAACATTTTGTCACCAGCCGAGTCCAAAATTCAGCGATTCCCCATCTCAGCCCAGAAAGCAGGTAGAACAAGTTTTGTGGTGCCTTTCAGCTGCCTACCGGGGGTAGTGTAAAAACTACCAACAGAACTCGTTTCTGGCACCTTCCCCGGTGGAGGTGTGCATGGGGTGTGTTTGGAAAATTTTGTTACCAGCCGAGTCCAAAATTCAGCCATTCCCCATCTCAGCCCAGAAAGCAGGTAGAACAAGTTTTGTGGTGCCTTTCAGCTGCCTACCGGGGTAGTGTAAAAACTACCAACAGAACTCGTTTCTGGCACCTTCCCCGGTGGAGTTGTGCATGGGGTGTGTTTGGAACATTCTGTCACCAGCCGAGTCCAAAATTCAGCGATTCCCCATCTCAGCCCAGAAAGCAGGTAGAACAAGTTTTGTGGTGCCTTTCAGCTGCCTACCGGGGTAGTGTAAAAACTACCAACAGAACTCGTTTTGGCACCTTCCCCGGTGGAGTTGTGCATGGGGTGTGTTTGGAACATTTTTGTCAGCAGCCGAGTCCAAAACTCAGCTGTTCCCCATCTCAGCCCAGAAAGCAGGTAGAACAAGTTTTGTGGTGCCTTTCAGCTGCCTACCGGGGGTAGTGTAAAAACTACCAACAGAACTCGTTTCTGGCACCTTCCCCGGTGGAGGTGTGCATGGGGTGTGTTTGGAACATTTTGTTACCAGCCGAGTCCAAAATTCAGCCATTCCCCATCTCAGCCCAGAAAGCAGGTAGAACAAGTTTTGTGGTGCCTTTCAGCTGCCTACCGGGGTAGTGTAAAAACTACCCACAGAACTCGTTTCTGGCACCTTCCCCGGTGGAGTTGTGCATGGGGTGTGTTTGGAACATTTTGTCACCAGCCGAGTCCAAAATTCAGCGATTCCCCATCTCAGCCCAGAAAGCAGGTAGAACAAGTTTTGTGGTGCCTTTCAGCTGCCTACCGGGGTAGTGTAAAAACTACCAACAGAACTCGTTTCTGGCACCTTCCCCCGGTGGAGTTGTGCATGGGGTGTCTTTGGAACATTCTGTCACCAGCCGAGTCCAAAATTCAGCGATTCCCCATCTCAGCCCAGAAAGCAGGTAGAACAAGTTTTGTGGTGCCTTTCAGCTGCCTACCGGGGTAGTGTAAAAACTACCAACAGAACTCGTTTCTGGCACCTTCCCCGGTGGAGGTGTGCATGGGGTGTGTTTGGAACATTTTCTCAGCAGCCGAGTCCAAAATTCAGCGATTCCCCATCTCAGCCCAGAAAGCAGGTAGAACAAGTTTTGTGGTGCCTTTCAGCTGCCTACCGGGGTAGTGTAAAAACTACAACAGAACTCGTTTCTGGCACCTTCCCCGGTGGAGTTGTGCATGGGGTGTGTTTGGAACATTTTGTCACCAGCCGAGTCCAAAATTCAGCGATTCCCCATCTCAGCCCAGAAAGCAGGTAGAACAAGTTTTGTGGTGCCTTTCAGCTGCCTACCGGGGTAGTGTAAAAACTACCAACAGAACTCGTTTCTGGCACCTTCCCCGGTGGAGTTGTGCATGGGGTGTGTTTGGAACATTTTGTCACCAGCCGAGTCCAAAATTCAGCGATTCTCCATCTCAGCCCAGAAAGCAGGTAGAACAAGTTTTGTGGTGCCTTTCTCTTGCCTACCGGGGTAGTGTAAAAACTACCAACAGAACTCGTTTCTGGCACCTTCCCCGGTGGAGTTGTGCATGGGGTGTGTTTGGAACATTTTGTCACCAGCCGAGTCCAAAATTCAGCGATTCCCCATCTCAGCCCAGAAAGCAGGTAGAACAAGTTTTGTGGTGCCTTTCAGCTGCCTACCGGGGTAGTGTAAAAACTACCAACAGAACTCGTTTCTGGCACCTTCCCCGGTGGAGTTGTGCATGGGGTGTGTTTGGAACATTTTGTCACCAGCCGAGTCCAAAATTCAGCGATTCCCCATCTCAGCCCAGAAAGCAGGTAGAACAAGTTTTGTGGTGCCTTTCTCTTGCCTACCGGGGTAGTGTAAAAACTACCCACAGAACTCGTTTCTGGCACCTTCCCCGGTGGAGTTGTGCATGGGGTGTGTTTGGAACATTTTGTCACCAGCCGAGTCCAAAATACAGCGATTCCCCATCTCAGCCCAGAAAGCAGGTAGAACAAGTTTTGTGGTGCCTTTCAGCTGCCTACCGGGGTAGTGTAAAAACTACCAACAGAACTCGTTTCTGGCACCTTCCCCCGGTGGAGTTGTGCATGGGGTGTGTTTGGAACATTCTGTCACCAGCCGAGTCCAAAATTCAGCGATTCCCCATCTCAGCCCAGAAAGCAGGTAGAACAAGTTTTGTGGTGCCTTTCTCTTGCCTACCGGGGTAGTGTAAAAACTACCAACAGAACTCGTTTCTGGCACCTTCCCCGGTGGAGTTGTGCATGGGGTGTGTTTGGAACATTTTGTCACCAGCCGAGTCCAAAATTCAGCGATTCCCCATCTCAGCCCAGAAAGCAGGTAGAACAAGTTTTGTGGTGCCTTTCAGCTGCCTACCGGGGTAGTGTAAAAACTACCAACAGAACTCGTTTCTGGCACCTTCCCCGGTGGAGGTGTGCATGGGGTGTGTTTGGAACATTTTGTCACCAGCCGAGTCCAAAATTCAGCGATTCCCCATCTCAGCCCAGAAAGCAGGTAGAACAAGTTTTGTGGTGCCTTTCAGCTGCCTACCGGGGTAGTGTAAAAACTACCAACAGAACTCGTTTCTGGCACCTTCCCCGGTGGAGGTGTGCATGGGGTGTGTTTGGAACATTTTGTCACCAGCCGAGTCCAAAATTCAGCGATTCTCCATCTCAGCCCAGAAAGCAGGTAGAACAAGTTTTGTGGTGCCTTTCTCTTGCCTACCGGGGTAGTGTAAAAACTACCAACAGAACTCGTTTCTGGCACCTTCCCCGGTGGAGTTGTGCATGGGGTGTGTTTGGAACATTTTGTCACCAGCCGAGTCCAAAATTCAGCGATTCCCCATCTCAGCCCAGAAAGCAGGTAGAACAAGTTTTGTGGTGCCTTTCAGCTGCCTACCGGGGTAGTGTAAAAACTACCAACAGAACTCGTTTCTGGCACCTTCCCCGGTGGAGTTGTGCATGGGGTGTGTTTGGAACATTTTGTCACCAGCCGAGTCCAAAATTCAGCGATTCCCCATCTCAGCCCAGAAAGCAGGTAGAACAAGTTTTTTGGTGCCTTTCAGCTGCCTACCGGGGTAGTGTAAAAACTACCAACAGAACTCGTTTCTGGCACCTTCCCCGGTGGAGTTGTGCATGGGGTGTGTTTGGAACATTTTGTCACCAGCCGAGTCCAAAATTCAGCGATTCCCCATCTCAGCCCAGAAAGCAGGTAGAACAAGTTTTGTGGTGCCTTTCAGCTGCCTACCGGGGTAGTGTAAAAACTACAACAGAACTCGTTTCTGGCACCTTCCCCGGTGGAGTTGTGCATGGGGTGTGTTTGGAACATTTTGTCAGCAGCCGAGTCCAAAATTCAGCGATTCCCCATCTCAGCCCAGAAAGCAGGTAGAACAAGTTTTGTGGTGCCTTTCAGCTGCCTACCGGGGTAGTGTAAAAACTACCAACAGAACTCGTTTCTGGCACCTTCCCCGGTGGAGTTGTGCATGGGGTGTGTTTGGAACATTTTGTCAGCAGCCGAGTCCAAAATTCAGCGATTCCCCATCTCAGCCCAGAAAGCAGGTAGAACAAGTTTTGTGGTGCCTTTCAGCTGCCTACCGGGGTAGTGTAAAAACTACCAACAGAACTCGTTTCTGGCACCTTCCCCGGTGGAGTTGTGCATGGGGTGTGTTTGGAACATTTTGTCACCAGCCGAGTCCAAAATTCAGCGATTCCCCATCTCAGCCCAGAAAGCAGGTAGAACAAGTTTTGTGGTGCCTTTCAGCTGCCTACCGGGGTAGTGTAAAAACTACCAACAGAACTCGTTTCTGGCACCTTCCCCGGTGGAGTTGTGCATGGGGTGTGTTTGGAACATTTTGTCAGCAGCCGAGTCCAAAATTCAGCGATTCCCCATCTCAGCCCAGAAAGCAGGTAGAACAAGTTTTGTGGTGCCTTTCAGCTGCCTACCGGGGTAGTGTAAAAACTACCAACAGAACTCGTTTCTGGCACCTTCCCCGGTGGAGTTGTGCATGGGGTGTGTTTGGAACATTTTGTCACCAGCCGAGTCCAAAATTCAGCGATTCCCCATCTCAGCCCAGAAAGCAGGTAGAACAAGTTTTGTGGTGCCTTTCAGCTGCCTACCGGGGTAGTGTAAAAACTACCAACAGAACTCGTTTCTGGCACCTTCCCCGGTGGAGTTGTGCATGGGGTGTGTTTGGAACATTTTGTCACCAGCCGAGTCCAAAATTCAGCGATTCCCCATCTCAGCCCAGAAAGCAGGTAGAACAAGTTTTGTGGTGCCTTTCAGCTGCCTACCGGGGTAGTGTAAAAACTACCAACAGAACTCGTTTCTGGCACCTTCCCCGGTGGAGGTGTGCATGGGGTGTGTTTGGAACATTTTGTTACCAGCCGAGTCCAAAATTCAGCCATTCCCCATCTCAGCCCAGAAAGCAGGTAGAACAAGTTTTGTGGTGCCTTTCAGCTGCCTACCGGGGTAGTGTAAAAACTACCAACAGAACTCGTTTCTGGCACCTTCCCCGGTGGAGTTGTGCATGGGGTGTGTTTGGAACATTCTGTCACCAGCCGAGTCCAAAATTCAGCGATTCCCCATCTCAGCCCAGAAAGCAGGTAGAACAAGTTTTGTGGTGCCTTTCAGCTGCCTACCGGGGTAGTGTAAAAACTACCAACAGAACTCGTTTTGGCACCTTCCCCGGTGGAGTTGTGCATGGGGTGTGTTTGGAACATTTTGTCAGCAGCCGAGTCCAAAACTCAGCTGTTCCCCATCTCAGCCCAGAAAGCAGGTAGAACAAGTTTTGTGGTGCCTTTCAGCTGCCTACCGGGGTAGTGTAAAAACTACCAACAGAACTCGTTTCTGGCACCTTCCCCGGTGGAGGTGTGCATGGGGTGTGTTTGGAACATTTTGTTACCAGCCGAGTCCAAAATTCAGCGATTCCCCATCTCAGCCCAGAAAGCAGGTAGAACAAGTTTTGTGGTGCCTTTCAGCTGCCTACCGGGGTAGTGTAAAAACTACCAACAGAACTCGTTTCTGGCACCTTCCCCGGTGGAGTTGTGCATGGGGTGTGTTTGGAACATTTTGTCACCAGCCGAGTCCAAAATTCAGCGATTCCCCATCTCAGCCCAGAAAGCAGGTAGAACAAGTTTTGTGGTGCCTTTCAGCTGCCTACCGGGGGTAGTGTAAAAACTACCAACAGAACTCGTTTCTGGCACCTTCCCCGGTGGAGTTGTGCATGGGGTGTGTTTGGAACATTTTGTCAGCAGCCGAGTCCAAAATTCAGCGATTCCCCATCTCAGCCCAGAAAGCAGGTAGAACAAGTTTTGTGGTGCCTTTCAGCTGCCTACCGGGGTAGTGTAAAAACTACCAACAGAACTCGTTTCTGGCACCTTCCCCGGTGGAGTTGTGCATGGGGTGTGTTTGGAACATTTTGTCACCAGCCGAGTCCAAAATTCAGCGATTCCCCATCTCAGCCCAGAAAGCAGGTAGAACAAGTTTTGTGGTGCCTTTCAGCTGCCTACCGGGGTAGTGTAAAAACTACAACAGAACTCGTTTCTGGCACCTTCCCCGGTGGAGTTGTGCATGGGGTGTGTTTGGAACATTTTGTCACCAGCCGAGTCCAAAATTCAGCGATTCCCCATCTCAGCCCAGAAAGCAGGTAGAACAAGTTTTGTGGTGCCTTTCAGCTGCCTACCGGGGTAGTGTAAAAACTACCAACAGAACTCGTTTCTGGCACCTTCCCCGGTGGAGTTGTGCATGGGGTGTGTTTGGAACATTTTGTCAGCAGCCGAGTCCAAAATTCAGCGATTCCCCATCTCAGCCCAGAAAGCAGGTAGAACAAGTTTTGTGGTGCCTTTCAGCTGCCTACCGGGGTAGTGTAAAAACTACCAACAGAACTCGTTTCTGGCACCTTCCCCGGTGGAGGTGTGCATGGGGTGTGTTTGGAACATTTTGTCAGCAGCCGAGTCCAAAAGTCAGCGATTCCCCATCTCAGCCCAGAAAGCAGGTAGAACAAGTTTTGTGGTGCCTTTCTCTTGCCTACCGGGGTAGTGTAAAAACTACCAACAGAACTCGTTTCTGGCACCTTCCCCGGTGGAGTTGTGCATGGGGTGTGTTTGGAACATTTTGTCACCAGCCGAGTCCAAAATTCAGCGATTCCCCATCTCAGCCCAGAAAGCAGGTAGAACAAGTTTTGTGGTGCCTTTCAGCTGCCTACCGGGGTAGTGTAAAAACTACCAACAGAACTCGTTTCTGGCACCTTCCCCGGTGGAGTGTGCATGGGGTGTGTTTGGAACATTTTGTCACCAGCCGAGTCCAAAATTCAGCGATTCCCCATCTCAGCCCAGAAAGCAGGTAGAACAAGTTTTGTGGTGCCTTTCAGCTGCCTACCGGGGTAGTGTAAAAACTACAACAGAACTCGTTTCTGGCACCTTCCCCGGTGGAGTTGTGCATGGGGTGTGTTTGGAACATTTTGTCACCAGCCGAGTCCAAAACTCAGCGATTCCCCATCTCAGCCCAGAAAGCAGGTAGAACAAGTTTTGTGGTGCCTTTCAGCTGCCTACCGGGGTAGTGTAAAAACTACCAACAGAACTCGTTTTGGCACCTTCCCCGGTGGAGTTGTGCATGGGGTGTGTTTGGAACATTTTGTCAGCAGCCGAGTCCAAAACTCAGCTGTTCCCCATCTCAGCCCAGAAAGCAGGTAGAACAAGTTTTGTGGTGCCTTTCAGCTGCCTACCGGGGTAGTGTAAAAACTACCAACAGAACTCCTTTCTGGCACCTTCCCCGGTGGAGTTGTGCATGGGGTGTGTTTGGAACATTTTGTCACCAGCCGAGTCCAAAATTCAGCGATTCCCCATCTCAGCCCAGAAAGCAGGTAGAACAAGTTTTGTGGTGCCTTTCTCTTGCCTACCGGGGTAGTGTAAAAACTACCCACAGAACTCGTTTCTGGCACCTTCCCCGGTGGAGTTGTGCATGGGGTGTGTTTGGAACATTTTGTCACCAGCCGAGTCCAAAATTCAGCGATTCCCCATCTCAGCCCAGAAAGCAGGTAGAACAAGTTTTGTGGTGCCTTTCAGCTGCCTACCGGGGTAGTGTAAAAACTACCAACAGAACTCCTTTCTGGCACCTTCCCCCGGTGGAGTTGTGCATGGGGTGTGTTTGGAACATTCTGTCACCAGCCGAGTCCAAAATTCAGCGATTCCCCATCTCAGCCCAGAAAGCAGGTAGAACAAGTTTTGTGGTGCCTTTCTCTTGCCTACCGGGGTAGTGTAAAAACTACCAACAGAACTCGTTTCTGGCACCTTCCCCGGTGGAGTTGTGCATGGGGTGTGTTTGGAACATTTTGTCACCAGCCGAGTCCAAAATTCAGCGATTCCCCATCTCAGCCCAGAAAGCAGGTAGAACAAGTTTTGTGGTGCCTTTCAGCTGCCTACCGGGGTAGTGTAAAAACTACCAACAGAACTCGTTTCTGGCACCTTCCCCGGTGGAGTTGTGCATGGGGTGTGTTTGGAACATTTTGTCACCAGCCGAGTCCAAAATTCAGCGATTCCCCATCTCAGCCCAGAAAGCAGGTAGAACAAGTTTTGTGGTGCCTTTCAGCTGCCTACCGGGGTAGTGTAAAAACTACCAACAGAACTCGTTTCTGGCACCTTCCCCGGTGGAGGTGTGCATGGGGTGTGTTTGGAACATTTTGTCAGCAGCCGAGTCCAAAAGTCAGCGATTCCCCATCTCAGCCCAGAAAGCAGGTAGAACAAGTTTTGTGGTGCCTTTCTCTTGCCTACCGGGGTAGTGTAAAAACTACCAACAGAACTCGTTTCTGGCACCTTCCCCGGTGGAGTTGTGCATGGGGTGTGTTTGGAACATTTTGTCAGCAGCCGAGTCCAAAATTCAGCAATTCCCCATCTCAGCCCAGAAAGCAGGTAGAACAAGTTTTGTGGTGCCTTTCAGCTGCCTACCGGGGTAGTGTAAAAACTACCAACAGAACTCGTTTCTGGCACCTTCCCCGGTGGAGTGTGCATGGGGTGTGTTTGGAACATTTTGTCACCAGCCGAGTCCAAAAGTCAGCGATTCCCCATCTCAGCCCAGAAAGCAGGTAGAACAAGTTTTGTGGTGCCTTTCAGCTGCCTACCGGGGTAGTGTAAAAACTACCAACAGAACTCGTTTCTGGCACCTTCCCCGGTGGAGTTGTGCATGGGGTGTGTTTGGAACATTTTGTCACCAGCCGAGTCCAAAACTCAGCGATTCCCCATCTCAGCCCAGAAAGCAGGTAGAACAAGTTTTGTGGTGCCTTTCAGCTGCCTACCGGGGTAGTGTAAAAACTACCAACAGAACTCGTTTTGGCACCTTCCCCGGTGGAGTTGTGCATGGGGTGTGTTTGGAACATTTTGTCAGCAGCCGAGTCCAAAATTCAGCTGTTCCCCATCTCAGCCCAGAAAGCAGGTAGAACAAGTTTTGTGGTGCCTTTCAGCTGCCTACCGGGGTAGTGTAAAATCTACCAGCAGAACTCGTTTCTGGCACCTTCCCCGGTGGAGTTGTGCATGGGGTGTGTTTGGAACATTTTGTCACCAGCCGAGTCCAAAATTCAGCGATTCCCCATCTCAGCCCAGAAAGCAGGTAGAACAAGTTTTGTGGTGCCTTTCTCTTGCCTACCGGGGTAGTGTAAAAACTACCCACAGAACTCGTTTCTGGCACCTTCCCCGGTGGAGTTGTGCATGGGGTGTGTTTGGAACATTTTGTCACCAGCCGAGTCCAAAATTCAGCGATTCCCCATCTCAGCCCAGAAAGCAGGTAGAACAAGTTTTGTGGTGCCTTTCAGCTGCCTACCGGGGTAGTGTAAAAACTACCAACAGAACTCCTTTCTGGCACCTTCCCCCGGTGGAGTTGTGCATGGGGTGTGTTTGGAACATTCTGTCACCAGCCGAGTCCAAAATTCAGCGATTCCCCATCTCAGCCCAGAAAGCAGGTAGAACAAGTTTTGTGGTGCCTTTCTCTTGCCTACCGGGGTAGTGTAAAAACTACCAACAGAACTCGTTTCTGGCACCTTCCCCGGTGGAGTTGTGCATGGGGTGTGTTTGGAACATTTTGTCACCAGCCGAGTCCAAAATTCAGCGATTCCCCATCTCAGCCCAGAAAGCAGGTAGAACAAGTTTTGTGGTGCCTTTCAGCTGCCTACCGGGGTAGTGTAAAAACTACCAACAGAACTCGTTTCTGGCACCTTCCCCGGTGGAGTTGTGCATGGGGTGTGTTTGGAACATTTTGTCACCAGCCGAGTCCAAAATTCAGCGATTCCCCATCTCAGCCCAGAAAGCAGGTAGAACAAGTTTTGTGGTGCCTTTCAGCTGCCTACCGGGGTAGTGTAAAAACTACCAACAGAACTCGTTTCTGGCACCTTCCCCGGTGGAGGTGTGCATGGGGTGTGTTTGGAACATTTTGTCAGCAGCCGAGTCCAAAAGTCAGCGATTCCCCATCTCAGCCCAGAAAGCAGGTAGAACAAGTTTTGTGGTGCCTTTCTCTTGCCTACCGGGGTAGTGTAAAAACTACCAACAGAACTCGTTTCTGGCACCTTCCCCGGTGGAGTTGTGCATGGGGTGTGTTTGGAACATTTTGTCAGCAGCCGAGTCCAAAATTCAGCGATTCCCCATCTCAGCCCAGAAAGCAGGTAGAACAAGTTTTGTGGTGCCTTTCAGCTGCCTACCGGGGTAGTGTAAAAACTACCAACAGAACTCGTTTCTGGCACCTTCCCCGGTGGAGTGTGCATGGGGTGTGTTTGGAACATTTTGTCACCAGCCGAGTCCAAAATTCAGCGATTCCTCATCTCAGCCCAGAAAGCAGGTAGAACAAGTTTTGTGGTGCCTTTCAGCTGCCTACCGGGGTAGTGTAAAAACTACAACAGAACTCGTTTCTGGCACCTTCCCCGGTGGAGTTGTGCATGGGGTGTGTTTGGAACATTTTGTCACCAGCCGAGTCCAAAACTCAGCGATTCCCCATCTCAGCCCAGAAAGCAGGTAGAACAAGTTTTGTGGTGCCTTTCAGCTGCCTACCGGGGTAGTGTAAAAACTACCAACAGAACTCGTTTTGGCACCTTCCCCGGTGGAGTTGTGCATGGGGTGTGTTTGGAACATTTTGTCAGCAGCCGAGTCCAAAACTCAGCTGTTCCCCATCTCAGCCCAGAAAGCAGGTAGAACAAGTTTTGTGGTGCCTTTCAGCTGCCTACCGGGGTAGTGTAAAATCTACCAACAGAACTCGTTTCTGGCACCTTCCCCGGTGGAGTTGTGCATGGGGTGTGTTTGGAACATTTTGTCACCAGCCGAGTCCAAAATTCAGCGATTCCCCATCTCAGCCCAGAAAGCAGGTAGAACAAGTTTTGTGGTGCCTTTCAGCTGCCTACCGGGGTAGTGTAAAAACTACAACAGAACTCGTTTCTGGCACCTTCCCCGGTGGAGTTGTGCATGGGGTGTGTTTGGAACATTTTGTCACCAGCCGAGTCCAAAACTCAGCGATTCCCCATCTCAGCCCAGAAAGCAGGTAGAACAAGTTTTGTGGTGCCTTTCAGCTGCCTACCGGGGTAGTGTAAAAACTACCAACAGAACTCGTTTTGGCACCTTCCCCGGTGGAGTTGTGCATGGGGTGTGTTTGGAACATTTTGTCAGCAGCCGAGTCCAAAACTCAGCTGTTCCCCATCTCAGCCCAGAAAGCAGGTAGAACAAGTTTTGTGGTGCCTTTCAGCTGCCTACCGGGGTAGTGTAAAATCTACCAACAGAACTCGTTTCTGGCACCTTCCCCGGTGGAGTTGTGCATGGGGTGTGTTTGGAACATTTTGTCACCAGCCGAGTCCAAAATTCAGCGATTCCCCATCTCAGCCCAGAAAGCAGGTAGAACAAGTTTTGTGGTGCTTTTCAGCTGCCTACCGGGGTAGTGTAAAAACTACCCACAGAACTCGTTTCTGGCACCTTCCCCGGTGGAGTTGTGCATGGGGTGTGTTTGGAACATTTTGTCACCAGCCGAGTCCAAAATTCAGCGATTCCCCATCTCAGCCCAGAAAGCAGGTAGAACAAGTTTTGTGGTGCCTTTCAGCTGCCTACCGGGGTAGTGTAAAAACTACCAACAGAACTCCTTTCTGGCACCTTCCCCCGGTGGAGTTGTGCATGGGGTGTGTTTGGAACATTCTGTCACCAGCCGAGTCCAAAATTCAGCGATTCCCCATCTCAGCCCAGAAAGCAGGTAGAACAAGTTTTGTGGTGCCTTTCTCTTGCCTACCGGGGTAGTGTAAAAACTACCAACAGAACTCGTTTCTGGCACCTTCCCCGGTGGAGTTGTGCATGGGGTGTGTTTGGAACATTTTGTCACCAGCCGAGTCCAAAATTCAGCGATTCCCCATCTCAGCCCAGAAAGCAGGTAGAACAAGTTTTGTGGTGCCTTTCAGCTGCCTACCGGGGTAGTGTAAAAACTACCAACAGAACTCGTTTCTGGCACCTTCCCCGGTGGAGTTGTGCATGGGGTGTGTTTGGAACATTTTGTCACCAGCCGAGTCCAAAATTCAGCGATTCCCCATCTCAGCCCAGAAAGCAGGTAGAACAAGTTTTGTGGTGCCTTTCAGCTGCCTACCGGGGTAGTGTAAAAACTACCAACAGAACTCGTTTCTGGCACCTTCCCCGGTGGAGGTGTGCATGGGGTGTGTTTGGAACATTTTGTCACCAGCCGAGTCCAAAATTCAGCGATTCTCCATCTCAGCCCAGAAAGCAGGTAGAACAAGTTTTGTGGTGCCTTTCTCTTGCCTACCGGGGTAGTGTAAAAACTACCAACAGAACTCGTTTCTGGCACCTTCCCCGGTGGAGTTGTGCATGGGGTGTGTTTGGAACATTTTGTCACCAGCCGAGTCCAAAACTCAGCGATTCCCCATCTCAGCCCAGAAAGCAGGTAGAACAAGTTTTGTGGTGCCTTTCAGCTGCCTACCGGGGTAGTGTAAAAACTACCAACAGAACTCGTTTTGGCACCTTCCCCGGTGGAGTTGTGCATGGGGTGTGTTTGGAACATTTTGTCAGCAGCCGAGTCCAAAACTCAGCTGTTCCCCATCTCAGCCCAGAAAGCAGGTAGAACAAGTTTTGTGGTGCCTTTCAGCTGCCTACCGGGGTAGTGTAAAAACTACCAACAGAACTCGTTTCTGGCACCTTCCCCGGTGGAGTTGTGCATGGGGTGTGTTTGGAACATTTTGTCACCAGCCGAGTCCAAAATTCAGCGATTCCCCATCTCAGCCCAGAAAGCAGGTAGAACAAGTTTTGTGGTGCCTTTCTCTTGCCTACCGGGGTAGTGTAAAAACTACCCACAGAACTCGTTTCTGGCACCTTCCCCGGTGGAGTTGTGCATGGGGTGTGTTTGGAACATTTTGTCACCAGCCGAGTCCAAAATTCAGCGATTCCCCATCTCAGCCCAGAAAGCAGGTAGAACAAGTTTTGTGGTGCCTTTCAGCTGCCTACCGGGGTAGTGTAAAAACTACCAACAGAACTCCTTTCTGGCACCTTCCCCCGGTGGAGTTGTGCATGGGGTGTGTTTGGAACATTCTGTCACCAGCCGAGTCCAAAATTCAGCGATTCCCCATCTCAGCCCAGAAAGCAGGTAGAACAAGTTTTGTGGTGCCTTTCTCTTGCCTACCGGGGTAGTGTAAAAACTACCAACAGAACTCGTTTCTGGCACCTTCCCCGGTGGAGTTGTGCATGGGGTGTGTTTGGAACATTTTGTCACCAGCCGAGTCCAAAATTCAGCGATTCCCCATCTCAGCCCAGAAAGCAGGTAGAACAAGTTTTGTGGTGCCTTTCTCTTGCCTACCGGGGTAGTGTAAAAACTACCCACAGAACTCGTTTCTGGCACCTTCCCCGGTGGAGTTGTGCATGGGGTGTGTTTGGAACATTTTGTCACCAGCCGAGTCCAAAATTCAGCGATTCCCCATCTCAGCCCAGAAAGCAGGTAGAACAAGTTTTGTGGTGCCTTTCAGCTGCCTACCGGGGTAGTGTAAAAACTACCAACAGAACTCCTTTCTGGCACCTTCCCCCGGTGGAGTTGTGCATGGGGTGTGTTTGGAACATTCTGTCACCAGCCGAGTCCAAAATTCAGCGATTCCCCATCTCAGCCCAGAAAGCAGGTAGAACAAGTTTTGTGGTGCCTTTCTCTTGCCTACCGGGGTAGTGTAAAAACTACCAACAGAACTCGTTTCTGGCACCTTCCCCGGTGGAGTTGTGCATGGGGTGTGTTTGGAACATTTTGTCACCAGCCGAGTCCAAAATTCAGCGATTCCCCATCTCAGCCCAGAAAGCAGGTAGAACAAGTTTTGTGGTGCCTTTCAGCTGCCTACCGGGGTAGTGTAAAAACTACCAACAGAACTCGTTTCTGGCACCTTCCCCGGTGGAGTTGTGCATGGGGTGTGTTTGGAACATTTTGTCACCAGCCGAGTCCAAAATTCAGCGATTCCCCATCTCAGCCCAGAAAGCAGGTAGAACAAGTTTTGTGGTGCCTTTCAGCTGCCTACCGGGGTAGTGTAAAAACTACCAACAGAACTCGTTTCTGGCACCTTCCCCGGTGGAGGTGTGCATGGGGTGTGTTTGGAACATTTTGTCAGCAGCCGAGTCCAAAATTCAGCGATTCCCCATCTCAGCCCAGAAAGCAGGTAGAACAAGTTTTGTGGTGCCTTTCAGCTGCCTACCGGGGTAGTGTAAAAACTACCAACAGAACTCGTTTCTGGCACCTTCCCCGGTGGAGTTGTGCATGGGGTGTGTTTGGAACATTTTGTCAGCAGCCGAGTCCAAAATTCAGCGATTCCCCATCTCAGCCCAGAAAGCAGGTAGAACAAGTTTTGTGGTGCCTTTCAGCTGCCTACCGGGGTAGTGTAAAAACTACCAACAGAACTCGTTTCTGGCACCTTCCCCGGTGGAGTGTGCATGGGGTGTGTTTGGAACATTTTGTCACCAGCCGAGTCCAAAATTCAGCGATTCCTCATCTCAGCCCAGAAAGCAGGTAGAACAAGTTTTGTGGTGCCTTTCAGCTGCCTACCGGGGTAGTGTAAAAACTACAACAGAACTCGTTTCTGGCACCTTCCCCGGTGGAGTTGTGCATGGGGTGTGTTTGGAACATTTTGTCAGCAGCCGAGTCCAAAAGTCAGCGATTCCCCATCTCAGCCCAGAAAGCAGGTAGAACAAGTTTTGTGGTGCCTTTCAGCTGCCTACCGGGGTAGTGTAAAAACTACCAACAGAACTCGTTTTGGCACCTTCCCCGGTGGAGTTGTGCATGGGGTGTGTTTGGAACATTTTGTCAGCAGCCGAGTCCAAAACTCAGCTGTTCCCCATCTCAGCCCAGAAAGCAGGTAGAACAAGTTTTGTGGTGCCTTTCAGCTGCCTACCGGGGTAGTGTAAAATCTACCAACAGAACTCGTTTCTGGCACCTTCCCCGGTGGAGTTGTGCATGGGGTGTGTTTGGAACATTTTGTCACCAGCCGAGTCCAAAATTCAGCGATTCCCCATCTCAGCCCAGAAAGCAGGTAGAACAAGTTTTGTGGTGCCTTTCAGCTGCCTACCGGGGTAGTGTAAAAACTACAACAGAACTCGTTTCTGGCACCTTCCCCGGTGGAGTTGTGCATGGGGTGTGTTTGGAACATTTTGTCACCAGCCGAGTCCAAAACTCAGCGATTCCCCATCTCAGCCCAGAAAGCAGGTAGAACAAGTTTTGTGGTGCCTTTCAGCTGCCTACCGGGGTAGTGTAAAAACTACCAACAGAACTCGTTTTGGCACCTTCCCCGGTGGAGTTGTGCATGGGGTGTGTTTGGAACATTTTGTCAGCAGCCGAGTCCAAAACTCAGCTGTTCCCCATCTCAGCCCAGAAAGCAGGTAGAACAAGTTTTGTGGTGCCTTTCAGCTGCCTACCGGGGTAGTGTAAAATCTACCAACAGAACTCGTTTCTGGCACCTTCCCCGGTGGAGTTGTGCATGGGGTGTGTTTGGAACATTTTGTCACCAGCCGAGTCCAAAATTCAGCGATTCCCCATCTCAGCCCAGAAAGCAGGTAGAACAAGTTTTGTGGTGCCTTTCTCTTGCCTACCGGGGTAGTGTAAAAACTACCAACAGAACTCGTTTCTGGCACCTTCCCCGGTGGAGTTGTGCATGGGGTGTGTTTGGAACATTTTGTCACCAGCCGAGTCCAAAATTCAGCGATTCCCCATCTCAGCCCAGAAAGCAGGTAGAACAAGTTTTGTGGTGCCTTTCAGCTGCCTACCGGGGTAGTGTAAAAACTACCAACAGAACTCCTTTCTGGCACCTTCCCCCGGTGGAGTTGTGCATGGGGTGTGTTTGGAACATTCTGTCACCAGCCGAGTCCAAAATTCAGCGATTCCCCATCTCAGCCCAGAAAGCAGGTAGAACAAGTTTTGTGGTGCCTTTCTCTTGCCTACCGGGGTAGTGTAAAAACTACCAACAGAACTCGTTTCTGGCACCTTTGCCGGTGGAGCTGTGCATGGGGTGTGTTTGGAACATTTTGTCACCAGCCGAGTCCAAAATTCAGCGATTCCCCATCTCAGCCCAGAAAGCAGGTAGAACAAGTTTTGTGGTGCCTTTCAGCTGCCTACCGGGGTAGTGTAAAAACTACCAACAGAACTCGTTTCTGGCACCTTCCCCGGTGGAGTTGTGCATGGGGTGTGTTTGGAACATTTTGTCACCAGCCGAGTCCAAAATTCAGCGATTCCCCATCTCAGCCCAGAAAGCAGGTAGAACAAGTTTTGTGGTGCCTTTCAGCTGCCTACCGGGGTAGTGTAAAAACTACCAACAGAACTCGTTTCTGGCACCTTCCCCGGTGGAGTTGTGCATGGGGTGTGTTTGGAACATTTTGTCACCAGCCGAGTCCAAAATTCAGCGATTCTCCATCTCAGCCCAGAAAGCAGGTAGAACAAGTTTTGTGGTGCCTTTCTCTTGCCTACCGGGGTAGTGTAAAAACTACCAACAGAACTCGTTTCTGGCACCTTCCCCGGTGGAGTTGTGCATGGGGTGTGTTTGGAACATTTTGTCACCAGCCGAGTCCAAAATTCAGCGATTCCCCATCTCAGCCCAGAAAGCAGGTAGAACAAGTTTTGTGGTGCCTTTCAGCTGCCTACCGGGGTAGTGTAAAAACTACCAACAGAACTCGTTTCTGGCACCTTCCCCGGTGGAGTGTGCATGGGGTGTGTTTGGAACATTTTGTCACCAGCCGAGTCCAAAATTCAGCGATTCCCCATCTCAGCCCAGAAAGCAGGTAGAACAAGTTTTGTGGTGCCTTTCAGCTGCCTACCGGGGTAGTGTAAAAACTACAACAGAACTCGTTTCTGGCACCTTCCCCGGTGGAGTTGTGCATGGGGTGTGTTTGGAACATTTTGTCACCAGCCGAGTCCAAAATTCAGCGATTCCCCATCTCAGCCCAGAAAGCAGGTAGAACAAGTTTTGTGGTGCCTTTCAGCTGCCTACCGGGGTAGTGTAAAAACTACCAACAGAACTCGTTTCTGGCACCTTCCCCGGTGGAGTTGTGCATGGGGTGTGTTTGGAACATTTTGTCACCAGCCGAGTCCAAAATTCAGCGATTCCCCATCTCAGCCCAGAAAGCAGGTAGAACAAGTTTTGTGGTGCCTTTCAGCTGCCTACCGGGGTAGTGTAAAAACTACCAACAGAACTCCTTTCTGGCACCTTCCCCCGGTGGAGTTGTGCATGGGGTGTGTTTGGAACATTCTGTCACCAGCCGAGTCCAAAATTCAGCGATTCCCCATCTCAGCCCAGAAAGCAGGTAGAACAAGTTTTGTGGTGCCTTTCTCTTGCCTACCGGGGTAGTGTAAAAACTACCAACAGAACTCGTTTCTGGCACCTTCCCCGGTGGAGTTGTGCATGGGGTGTGTTTGGAACATTTTGTCACCAGCCGAGTCCAAAAGTCAGCGATTCCCCATCTCAGCCCAGAAAGCAGGTAGAACAAGTTTTGTGGTGCCTTTCAGCTGCCTACCGGGGTAGTGTAAAAACTACCAACAGAACTCGTTTCTGGCACCTTCCCCGGTGGAGTTGTGCATGGGGTGTGTTTGGAACATTTTGTCACCAGCCGAGTCCAAAATTCAGCGATTCCCCATCTCAGCCCAGAAAGCAGGTAGAACAAGTTTTGTGGTGCCTTTCAGCTGCCTACCGGGGTAGTGTAAAAACTACCAACAGAACTCGTTTCTGGCACCTTCCCCGGTGGAGGTGTGCATGGGGTGTGTTTGGAACATTTTGTCAGCAGCCGAGTCCAAAAGTCAGCGATTCCCCATCTCAGCCCAGAAAGCAGGTAGAACAAGTTTTGTGGTGCCTTTCTCTTGCCTACCGGGGTAGTGTAAAAACTACCAACAGAACTCGTTTCTGGCACCTTCCCCGGTGGAGTTGTGCATGGGGTGTGTTTGGAACATTTTGTCAGCAGCCGAGTCCAAAATTCAGCAATTCCCCATCTCAGCCCAGAAAGCAGGTAGAACAAGTTTTGTGGTGCCTTTCAGCTGCCTACCGGGGTAGTGTAAAAACTACCAACAGAACTCGTTTCTGGCACCTTCCCCGGTGGAGTGTGCATGGGGTGTGTTTGGAACATTTTGTCACCAGCCGAGTCCAAAATTCAGCGATTCCCCATCTCAGCCCAGAAAGCAGGTAGAACAAGTTTTGTGGTGCCTTTCAGCTGCCTACCGGGGTAGTGTAAAAACTACAACAGAACTCGTTTCTGGCACCTTCCCCGGTGGAGTTGTGCATGGGGTGTGTTTGGAACATTTTGTCACCAGCCGAGTCCAAAACTCAGCGATTCCCCATCTCAGCCCAGAAAGCAGGTAGAACAAGTTTTGTGGTGCCTTTCAGCTGCCTACCGGGGTAGTGTAAAAACTACCAACAGAACTCGTTTTGGCACCTTCCCCGGTGGAGTTGTGCATGGGGTGTGTTTGGAACATTTTGTCAGCAGCCGAGTCCAAAACTCAGCTGTTCCCCATCTCAGCCCAGAAAGCAGGTAGAACAAGTTTTGTGGTGCCTTTCAGCTGCCTACCGGGGTAGTGTAAAATCTACCAACAGAACTCGTTTCTGGCACCTTCCCCGGTGGAGTTGTGCATGGGGTGTGTTTGGAACATTTTGTCACCAGCCGAGTCCAAAATTCAGCGATTCCCCATCTCAGCCCAGAAAGCAGGTAGAACAAGTTTTGTGGTGCCTTTCTCTTGCCTACCGGGGTAGTGTAAAAACTACCAACAGAACTCGTTTCTGGCACCTTCCCCGGTGGAGTTGTGCATGGGGTGTGTTTGGAACATTTTGTCACCAGCCGAGTCCAAAATTCAGCGATTCCCCATCTCAGCCCAGAAAGCAGGTAGAACAAGTTTTGTGGTGCCTTTCAGCTGCCTACCGGGGTAGTGTAAAAACTACCAACAGAACTCCTTTCTGGCACCTTCCCCCGGTGGAGTTGTGCATGGGGTGTGTTTGGAACATTCTGTCACCAGCCGAGTCCAAAATTCAGCGATTCCCCATCTCAGCCCAGAAAGCAGGTAGAACAAGTTTTGTGGTGCCTTTCTCTTGCCTACCGGGGTAGTGTAAAAACTACCAACAGAACTCGTTTCTGGCACCTTCCCCGGTGGAGTTGTGCATGGGGTGTGTTTGGAACATTTTGTCACCAGCCGAGTCCAAAAGTCAGCGATTCCCCATCTCAGCCCAGAAAGCAGGTAGAACAAGTTTTGTGGTGCCTTTCAGCTGCCTACCGGGGTAGTGTAAAAACTACCAACAGAACTCGTTTCTGGCACCTTCCCCGGTGGAGTTGTGCATGGGGTGTGTTTGGAACATTTTGTCACCAGCCGAGTCCAAAATTCAGCGATTCCCCATCTCAGCCCAGAAAGCAGGTAGAACAAGTTTTGTGGTGCCTTTCAGCTGCCTACCGGGGTAGTGTAAAAACTACCAACAGAACTCGTTTCTGGCACCTTCCCCGGTGGAGGTGTGCATGGGGTGTGTTTGGAACATTTTGTCAGCAGCCGAGTCCAAAAGTCAGCGATTCCCCATCTCAGCCCAGAAAGCAGGTAGAACAAGTTTTGTGGTGCCTTTCTCTTGCCTACCGGGGTAGTGTAAAAACTACCAACAGAACTCGTTTCTGGCACCTTCCCCGGTGGAGTTGTGCATGGGGTGTGTTTGGAACATTTTGTCAGCAGCCGAGTCCAAAATTCAGCAATTCCCCATCTCAGCCCAGAAAGCAGGTAGAACAAGTTTTGTGGTGCCTTTCAGCTGCCTACCGGGGTAGTGTAAAAACTACCAACAGAACTCGTTTCTGGCACCTTCCCCGGTGGAGTGTGCATGGGGTGTGTTTGGAACATTTTGTCACCAGCCGAGTCCAAAATTCAGCGATTCCCCATCTCAGCCCAGAAAGCAGGTAGAACAAGTTTTGTGGTGCCTTTCAGCTGCCTACCGGGGTAGTGTAAAAACTACAACAGAACTCGTTTCTGGCACCTTCCCCGGTGGAGTTGTGCATGGGGTGTGTTTGGAACATTTTGTCAGCAGCCGAGTCCAAAACTCAGCGATTCCCCATCTCAGCCCAGAAAGCAGGTAGAACAAGTTTTGTGGTGCCTTTCAGCTGCCTACCGGGGTAGTGTAAAAACTACCAACAGAACTCGTTTTGGCACCTTCCCCGGTGGAGTTGTGCATGGGGTGTGTTTGGAACATTTTGTCAGCAGCCGAGTCCAAAACTCAGCTGTTCCCCATCTCAGCCCAGAAAGCAGGTAGAACAAGTTTTGTGGTGCCTTTCAGCTGCCTACCGGGGTAGTGTAAAATCTACCAACAGAACTCGTTTCTGGCACCTTCCCCGGTGGAGTTGTGCATGGGGTGTGTTTGGAACATTTTGTCACCAGCCGAGTCCAAAATTCAGCGATTCCCCATCTCAGCCCAGAAAGCAGGTAGAACAAGTTTTGTGGTGCCTTTCTCTTGCCTACCGGGGTAGTGTAAAAACTACCCACAGAACTCGTTTCTGGCACCTTCCCCGGTGGAGTTGTGCATGGGGTGTGTTTGGAACATTTTGTCACCAGCCGAGTCCAAAATTCAGCGATTCCCCATCTCAGCCCAGAAAGCAGGTAGAACAAGTTTTGTGGTGCCTTTCAGCTGCCTACCGGGGTAGTGTAAAAACTACCAACAGAACTCCTTTCTGGCACCTTCCCCCGGTGGAGTTGTGCATGGGGTGTGTTTGGAACATTCTGTCACCAGCCGAGTCCAAAATTCAGCGATTCCCCATCTCAGCCCAGAAAGCAGGTAGAACAAGTTTTGTGGTGCCTTTCTCTTGCCTACCGGGGTAGTGTAAAAACTACCAACAGAACTCGTTTCTGGCACCTTCCCCGGTGGAGTTGTGCATGGGGTGTGTTTGGAACATTTTGTCACCAGCCGAGTCCAAAATTCAGCGATTCCCCATCTCAGCCCAGAAAGCAGGTAGAACAAGTTTTGTGGTGCCTTTCAGCTGCCTACCGGGGTAGTGTAAAAACTACCAACAGAACTCGTTTCTGGCACCTTCCCCGGTGGAGTTGTGCATGGGGTGTGTTTGGAACATTTTGTCACCAGCCGAGTCCAAAATTCAGCGATTCCCCATCTCAGCCCAGAAAGCAGGTAGAACAAGTTTTGTGGTGCCTTTCAGCTGCCTACCGGGGTAGTGTAAAAACTACCAACAGAACTCGTTTCTGGCACCTTCCCCGGTGGAGGTGTGCATGGGGTGTGTTTGGAACATTTTGTCACCAGCCGAGTCCAAAATTCAGCGATTCTCCATCTCAGCCCAGAAAGCAGGTAGAACAAGTTTTGTGGTGCCTTTCTCTTGCCTACCGGGGTAGTGTAAAAACTACAACAGAACTCGTTTCTGGCACCTTCCCCGGTGGAGTTGTGCATGGGGTGTGTTTGGAACATTTTGTCAGCAGCCGAGTCCAAAACTCAGCGATTCCCCATCTCAGCCCAGAAAGCAGGTAGAACAAGTTTTGTGGTGCCTTTTCAGCTGCCTACCGGGGTAGTGTAAAAACTACCAACAGAACTCGTTTCTGGCACCTTCCCCGGTGGAGTTGTGCATGGGGTGTGTTTGGAACATTTTGTCAGCAGCCGAGTCCAAAACTCAGCTGTTCCCCATCTCAGCCCAGAAAGCAGGTAGAACAAGTTTTGTGGTGCCTTTCAGCTGCCTACCGGGGTAGTGTAAAAACTACCAACAGAACTCGTTTCTGGCACCTTCCCCGGTGGAGTTGTGCATGGGGTGTGTTTGGAACATTTTGTCACCAGCCGAGTCCAAAATTCAGCGATTCCCCATCTCAGCCCAGAAAGCAGGTAGAACAAGTTTTGTGGTGCCTTTCTCTTGCCTACCGGGGTAGTGTAAAAACTACCCACAGAACTCGTTTCTGGCACCTTCCCCGGTGGAGTTGTGCATGGGGTGTGTTTGGAACATTTTGTCACCAGCCGAGTCCAAAATTCAGCGATTCCCCATCTCAGCCCAGAAAGCAGGTAGAACAAGTTTTGTGGTGCCTTTCAGCTGCCTACCGGGGTAGTGTAAAAACTACCAACAGAACTCGTTTCTGGCACCTTCCCCGGTGGAGTGTGCATGGGGGTGTGTTTGGAACATTTTGTCACCAGCCGAGTCCAAAATTCAGCGATTCCCCATCTCAGCCCAGAAAGCAGGTAGAACAAGTTTTGTGGTGCCTTTCAGCTGCCTACCGGGGTAGTGTAAAAACTACAACAGAACTCGTTTCTGGCACCTTCCCCGGTGGAGTTGTGCATGGGGTGTGTTTGGAACATTTTGTCACCAGCCGAGTCCAAAATTCAGCGATTCCCCATCTCAGCCCAGAAAGCAGGTAGAACAAGTTTTGTGGTGCCTTTCAGCTGCCTACCGGGGTAGTGTAAAAACTACCAACAGAACTCGTTTCTGGCACCTTCCCCGGTGGAGTTGTGCATGGGGTGTGTTTGGAACATTTTGTCACCAGCCGAGTCCAAAATTCAGCGATTCCCCATCTCAGCCCAGAAAGCAGGTAGAACAAGTTTTGTGGTGCCTTTCAGCTGCCTACCGGGGTAGTGTAAAAACTACCAACAGAACTCGTTTCTGGCACCTTCCCCGGTGGAGTTGTGCATGGGGTGTGTTTGGAACATTTTGTTACCAGCCGAGTCCAAATTCAGCGATTCCCCATCTCAGCCCAGAAAGCAGGTAGAACAAGTTTTGTGGTGCCTTTCAGCTGCCTACCGGGGTAGTGTAAAAACTACCAACAGAACTCGTTTCTGGCACCTTCCCCGGTGGAGTTGTGCATGGGGTGTGTTTGGAACATTTTGTCACCAGCCGAGTCCAAAATTTCCGATTCCCCATCTCAGCCCAGAAAGCAGGTAGAACAAGTTTTGTGGTGCCTTTCAGCTGCCTACCGGGGTAGTGTAAAAACTACCAACAGAACTCGTTTCTGGCACCTTCCCCGGTGGAGGTGTGCATGGGGTGTGTTTGGAACATTTTGTCAGCAGCCGAGTCCAAAATTCAGCGATTCCCCATCTCAGCCCAGAAAGCAGGTAGAACAAGTTTTGTGGTGCCTTTCAGCTGCCTACCGGGGTAGTGTAAAAACTACCAACAGAACTCGTTTCTGGCACCTTCCCCGGTGGAGGTGTGCATGGGGTGTGTTTGGAACATTTTGTCAGCAGCCGAGTCCAAAATTCAGCGATTCCCCATCTCAGCCCAGAAAGCAGGTAGAACAAGTTTTGTGGTGCCTTTCAGCTGCCTACCGGGGTAGTGTAAAAACTACCAACAGAACTCGTTTCTGGCACCTTCCCCGGTGGAGGTGTGCATGGGGTGTGTTTGGAACATTTTGTCAGCAGCCGAGTCCAAAAGTCAGCGATTCCCCATCTCAGCCCAGAAAGCAGGTAGAACAAGTTTTGTGGTGCCTTTCTCTTGCCTACCGGGGTACTGTAAAAACTACCAACAGAACTCGTTTCTGGCACCTTCCCCGGTGGAGTTGTGCATGGGGTGTGTTTGGAACATTTTGTCACCAGCCGAGTCCAAAATTCAGCGATTCCCCATCTCAGCCCAGAAAGCAGGTAGAACAAGTTTTGTGGTGCCTTTCAGCTGCCTACCGGGGTAGTGTAAAAACTACCAACAGAACTCGTTTCTGGCACCTTCCCTGGTGGAGTGTGCATGGGGTGTGTTTGGAACATTTTGTCACCAGCCGAGTCCAAAATTCAGCGATTCCCCATCTCAGCCCAGAAAGCAGGTAGAACAAGTTTTGTGGTGCCTTTCAGCTGCCTACCGGGGTAGTGTAAAAACTACAACAGAACTCGTTTCTGGCACCTTCCCCGGTGGAGTTGTGCATGGGGTGTGTTTGGAACATTTTGTCACCAGCCGAGTCCAAAACTCAGCGATTCCCCAGCTCAGCCCAGAAAGCAGGTAGAACAAGTTTTGTGGTGCCTTTCAGCTGCCTACCGGGGTAGTGTAAAAACTACCAACAGAACTCGTTTTGGCACCTTCCCCGGTGGAGTTGTGCATGGGGTGTGTTTGGAACATTTTGTCACCAGCCGAGTCCAAAACTCAGCTGTTCCCCATCTCAGCCCAGAAAGCAGGTAGAACAAGTTTTGTGGTGCCTTTCAGCTGCCTACCGGGGTAGTGTAAAAACTACCAACAGAACTCCTTTCTGGCACCTTCCCCGGTGGAGTTGTGCATGGGGTGTGTTTGGAACATTTTGTCACCAGCCGAGTCCAAAATTCAGCGATTCCCCATCTCAGCCCAGAAAGCAGGTAGAACAAGTTTTGTGGTGCCTTTCAGCTGCCTACCGGGGTAGTGTAAAAACTACCCACAGAACTCGTTTCTGGCACCTTCCCCGGTGGAGTTGTGCATGGGGTGTGTTTGGAACATTTTGTCAGCAGCCGAGTCCAAAATTCAGCGATTCCCCATCTCAGCCCAGAAAGCAGGTAGAACAAGTTTTGTGGTGCCTTTCAGCTGCCTACCGGGGTAGTGTAAAAACTACCAACAGAACTCCTTTCTGGCACCTTCCCCCGGTGGAGTTGTGCATGGGGTGTGTTTGGAACATTCTGTCACCAGCCGAGTCCAAAATTCAGCGATTCCCCATCTCAGCCCAGAAAGCAGGTAGAACAAGTTTTGTGGTGCCTTTCTCTTGCCTACCGGGGTAGTGTAAAAACTACCAACAGAACTCGTTTCTGGCACCTTCCCCGGTGGAGTGTGCATGGGGTGTGTTTGGAACATTTTGTCACCAGCCGAGTCCAAAATTCAGCGATTCCCCATCTCAGCCCAGAAAGCAGGTAGAACAAGTTTTGTGGTGCCTTTCAGCTGCCTACCGGGGTAGTGTAAAAACTACAACAGAACTCGTTTCTGGCACCTTCCCCGGTGGAGTTGTGCATGGGGTGTGTTTGGAACATTTTGTCACCAGCCGAGTCCAAAACTCAGCGATTCCCCATCTCAGCCCAGAAAGCAGGTAGAACAAGTTTTGTGGTGCCTTTCAGCTGCCTACCGGGGTAGTGTAAAAACTACCAACAGAACTCGTTTTGGCACCTTCCCCGGTGGAGTTGTGCATGGGGTGTGTTTGGAACATTTTGTCAGCAGCCGAGTCCAAAACTCAGCTGTTCCCCATCTCAGCCCAGAAAGCAGGTAGAACAAGTTTTGTGGTGCCTTTCAGCTGCCTACCGGGGTAGTGTAAAAACTACCAACAGAACTCCTTTCTGGCACCTTCCCCGGTGGAGTTGTGCATGGGGTGTGTTTGGAACATTTTGTCACCAGCCGAGTCCAAAATTCAGCGATTCCCCATCTCAGCCCAGAAAGCAGGTAGAACAAGTTTTGTGGTGCCTTTCTCTTGCCTACCGGGGTAGTGTAAAAACTACCCACAGAACTCGTTTCTGGCACCTTCCCCGGTGGAGTTGTGCATGGGGTGTGTTTGGAACATTTTGTCAGCAGCCGAGTCCAAAATTCAGCGATTCCCCATCTCAGCCCAGAAAGCAGGTAGAACAAGTTTTGTGGTGCCTTTCAGCTGCCTACCGGGGTAGTGTAAAAACTACCAACAGAACTCCTTTCTGGCACCTTCCCCCGGTGGAGTTGTGCATGGGGTGTGTTTGGAACATTTTGTCACCAGCCGAGTCCAAAATTCAGCGATTCCCCATCTCAGCCCAGAAAGCAGGTAGAACAAGTTTTGTGGTGCCTTTCTCTTGCCTACCGGGGTAGTGTAAAAACTACCAACAGAACTCGTTTCTGGCACCTTCCCCGGTGGAGTTGTGCATGGGGTGTGTTTGGAACATTTTGTCAGCAGCCGAGTCCAAAATTCAGCGATTCCCCATCTCAGCCCAGAAAGCAGGTAGAACAAGTTTTGTGGTGCCTTTCAGCTGCCTACCGGGGTAGTGTAAAAACTACCAACAGAACTCGTTTCTGGCACCTTCCCCGGTGGAGTTGTGCATGGGGTGTGTTTGGAACATTTTGTCACCAGCCGAGTCCAAAATTCAGCGATTCCCCATCTCAGCCCAGAAAGCAGGTAGAACAAGTTTTGTGGTGCCTTTCTCTTGCCTACCGGGGTAGTGTAAAAACTACCCACAGAACTCGTTTCTGGCACCTTCCCCGGTGGAGTTGTGCATGGGGTGTGTTTGGAACATTTTGTCAGCAGCCGAGTCCAAAATTCAGCGATTCCCCATCTCAGCCCAGAAAGCAGGTAGAACAAGTTTTGTGGTGCCTTTCAGCTGCCTACCGGGGTAGTGTAAAAACTACCAACAGAACTCCTTTCTGGCACCTTCCCCCGGTGGAGTTGTGCATGGGGTGTGTTTGGAACATTCTGTCACCAGCCGAGTCCAAAATTCAGCGATTCCCCATCTCAGCCCAGAAAGCAGGTAGAACAAGTTTTGTGGTGCCTTTCTCTTGCCTACCGGGGTAGTGTAAAAACTACCAACAGAACTCGTTTCTGGCACCTTCCCCGGTGGAGTGTGCATGGGGTGTGTTTGGAACATTTTGTCACCAGCCGAGTCCAAAATTCAGCGATTCCCCATCTCAGCCCAGAAAGCAGGTAGAACAAGTTTTGTGGTGCCTTTCAGCTGCCTACCGGGGTAGTGTAAAAACTACAACAGAACTCGTTTCTGGCACCTTCCCCGGTGGAGTTGTGCATGGGGTGTGTTTGGAACATTTTGTCACCAGCCGAGTCCAAAACTCAGCGATTCCCCATCTCAGCCCAGAAAGCAGGTAGAACAAGTTTTGTGGTGCCTTTCAGCTGCCTACCGGGGTAGTGTAAAAACTACCAACGGAACTCGTTTTGGCACCTTCCCCGGTGGAGTTGTGCATGGGGTGTGTTTGGAACATTTTGTCAGCAGCCGAGTCCAAAACTCAGCTGTTCCCCATCTCAGCCCAGAAAGCAGGTAGAACAAGTTTTGTGGTGCCTTTCAGCTGCCTACCGGGGTAGTGTAAAAACTACCAACAGAACTCCTTTCTGGCACCTTCCCCGGTGGAGTTGTGCATGGGGTGTGTTTGGAACATTTTGTCACCAGCCGAGTCCAAAATTCAGCGATTCCCCATCTCAGCCCAGAAAGCAGGTAGAACAAGTTTTGTGGTGCCTTTCTCTTGCCTACCGGGGTAGTGTAAAAACTACCAACAGAACTCGTTTCTGGCACCTTCCCCGGTGGAGTTGTGCATGGGGTGTGTTTGGAACATTTTGTCAGCAGCCGAGTCCAAAATTCAGCGATTCCCCATCTCAGCCCAGAAAGCAGGTAGAACAAGTTTTGTGGTGCCTTTCAGCTGCCTACCGGGGTAGTGTAAAAACTACCAACAGAACTCCTTTCTGGCACCTTCCCCCGGTGGAGTTGTGCATGGGGTGTGTTTGGAACATTCTGTCACCAGCCGAGTCCAAAATTCAGCGATTCCCCATCTCAGCCCAGAAAGCAGGTAGAACAAGTTTTGTGGTGCCTTTCTCTTGCCTACCGGGGTAGTGTAAAAACTACCAACAGAACTCGTTTCTGGCACCTTCCCCGGTGGAGTTGTGCATGGGGTGTGTTTGGAACATTTTGTCACCAGCCGAGTCCAAAATTCAGCGATTCCCCATCTCAGCCCAGAAAGCAGGTAGAACAAGTTTTGTGGTGCCTTTCAGCTGCCTACCGGGGTAGTGTAAAAACTACCAACAGAACTCGTTTCTGGCACCTTCCCCGGTGGAGTTGTGCATGGGGTGTGTTTGGAACATTTTGTCACCAGCCGAGTCCAAAATTCAGCGATTCCCCATCTCAGCCCAGAAAGCAGGTAGAACAAGTTTTGTGGTGCCTTTCAGCTGCCTACCGGGGTAGTGTAAAAACTACCAACAGAACTCGTTTCTGGCACCTTCCCCGGTGGAGGTGTGCATGGGGTGTGTTTGGAACATTTTGTCAGCAGCCGAGTCCAAAAGTCAGCGATTCCCCATCTCAGCCCAGAAAGCAGGTAGAACAAGTTTTGTGGTGCCTTTCTCTTGCCTACCGGGGTAGTGTAAAAACTACCAACAGAACTCGTTTCTGGCACCTTCCCCGGTGGAGTTGTGCATGGGGTGTGTTTGGAACATTTTGTCAGCAGCCGAGTCCAAAATTCAGCGATTCCCCATCTCAGCCCAGAAAGCAGGTAGAACAAGTTTTGTGGTGCCTTTCAGCTGCCTACCGGGGTAGTGTAAAAACTACCAACAGAACTCGTTTCTGGCACCTTCCCCGGTGGAGTGTGCATGGGGTGTGTTTGGAACATTTTGTCACCAGCCGAGTCCAAAACTCAGCGATTCCCCATCTCAGCCCAGAAAGCAGGTAGAACAAGTTTTGTGGTGCCTTTCAGCTGCCTACCGGGGTAGTGTAAAAACTACCAACAGAACTCGTTTCTGGCACCTTCCCCGGTGGAGTTGTGCATGGGGTGTGTTTGGAACATTTTGTCAGCAGCCGAGTCCAAAACTCAGCTGTTCCCCATCTCAGCCCAGAAAGCAGGTAGAACAAGTTTTGTGGTGCCTTTCAGCTGCCTACCGGGGTAGTGTAAAAACTACCAACAGAACTCGTTTCTGGCACCTTCCCCGGTGGAGTTGTGCATGGGGTGTGTTTGGAACATTTTGTCACCAGCCGAGTCCAAAATTCAGCGATTCCCCATCTCAGCCCAGAAAGCAGGTAGAACAAGTTTTGTGGTGCCTTTCAGCTGCCTACCGGGGTAGTGTAAAAACTACCAACAGAACTCGTTTCTGGCACCTTCCCCGGTGGAGTTGTGCATGGGGTGTGTTTGGAACATTTTGTCACCAGCCGAGTCCAAAATTCAGCGATTCCCCATCTCAGCCCAGAAAGCAGGTAGAACAAGTTTTGTGGTGCCTTTCAGCTGCCTACCGGGGTAGTGTAAAAACTACCAACAGAACTCCTTTCTGGCACCTTCCCCCGGTGGAGTTGTGCATGGGGTGTGTTTGGAACATTCTGTCACCAGCCGAGTCCAAAATTCAGCGATTCCCCATCTCAGCCCAGAAAGCAGGTAGAACAAGTTTTGTGGTGCCTTTCTCTTGCCTACCGGGGTAGTGTAAAAACTACCAACAGAACTCGTTTCTGGCACCTTCCCCGGTGGAGTTGTGCATGGGGTGTGTTTGGAACATTTTGTCACCAGCCGAGTCCAAAATTCAGCGATTCCCCATCTCAGCCCAGAAAGCAGGTAGAACAAGTTTTGTGGTGCCTTTCAGCTGCCTACCGGGGTAGTGTAAAAACTACCAACAGAACTCGTTTCTGGCACCTTCCCCGGTGGAGTTGTGCATGGGGTGTGTTTGGAACATTTTGTCACCAGCCGAGTCCAAAATTCAGCGATTCCCCATCTCAGCCCAGAAAGCAGGTAGAACAAGTTTTGTGGTGCCTTTCAGCTGCCTACCGGGGTAGTGTAAAAACTACCAACAGAACTCGTTTCTGGCACCTTCCCCGGTGGAGGTGTGCATGGGGTGTGTTTGGAACATTTTGTCACCAGCCGAGTCCAAAATTCAGCGATTCTCCATCTCAGCCCAGAAAGCAGGTAGAACAAGTTTTGTGGTGCCTTTCAGCTGCCTACCGGGGTAGTGTAAAAACTACCAACAGAACTCGTTTCTGGCACCTTCCCCGGTGGAGTTGTGCATGGGGTGTGTTTGGAACATTTTGTCACCAGCCGAGTCCAAAATTCAGCGATTCCCCATCTCAGCCCAGAAAGCAGGTAGAACAAGTTTTGTGGTGCCTTTCAGCTGCCTACCGGGGTAGTGTAAAAACTACCAACAGAACTCGTTTCTGGCACCTTCCCCGGTGGAGTTGTGCATGGGGTGTGTTTGGAACATTTTGTCACCAGCCGAGTCCAAAATTCAGCGATTCCCCATCTCAGCCCAGAAAGCAGGTAGAACAAGTTTTGTGGTGCCTTTCTCTTGCCTACCGGGGTAGTGTAAAAAGTATCAACAGAACTCGTTTCTGGCACCTTCCCCGGTGGAGTTGTGCATGGGGTGTGTTTGGAACATTTTGTCACCAGCCGAGTCCAAAATTCAGCGATTCCCCATCTCAGCCCAGAAAGCAGGTAGAACAAGTTTTGTGGTGCCTTTCAGCTGCCTACCGGGGTAGTGTAAAAACTACCAACAGAACTCGTTTCTGGCACCTTCCCCGGTGGAGTTGTGCATGGGGTGTGTTTGGAACATTTTGTCAGCAGCCGAGTCCAAAATACAGCGATTCCCCATCTCAGCCCAGAAAGCAGGTAGAACAAGTTTTGTGGTGCCTTTCTCTTGCCTACCGGGGTAGTGTAAAAACTACCAACAGAACTCGTTTCTGGCACCTTCCCCGGTGGAGTTGTGCATGGGGTGTGTTTGGAACATTTTGTCACCAGCCGAGTCCAAAAGTCAGCGATTCCCCATCTCAGCCCAGAAAGCAGGTAGAACAAGTTTTGTGGTGCCTTTCTCTTGCCTACCGGGGTAGTGTAAAAACTACCAACAGAACTCGTTTCTGGCACCTTCCCCGGTGGAGTTGTGCATGGGGTGTGTTTGGAACATTTTGTCACCAGCCGAGTCCAAAATTCAGCGATTCCCCATCTCAGCCCAGAAAGCAGGTAGAACAAGTTTTGTGGTGCCTTTCAGCTGCCTACCGGGGTAGTGTAAAAACTACCCACAGAACTCGTTTCTGGCACCTTCCCCGGTGGAGTTGTGCATGGGGTGTGTTTGGAACATTTTGTCACCAGCCGAGTCCAAAATTCAGCGATTCCCCATCTCAGCCCAGAAAGCAGGTAGAACAAGTTTTGTGGTGCCTTTCTCTTGCCTACCGGGGTAGTGTAAAAAGTACCAACAGAACTCCTTTCTGGCACCTTCCCCGGTGGAGTTGTGCATGGGGTGTGTTTGGAACATTTTGTCACCAGCCAAGTCCAAAATTCAGCGATTCTCCATCTCAGCCCAGAAAGCAGGTAGAACAAGTTTTGTGGTGCCTTTCTCTTGCCTACCGGGGTACTGTAAAAACTACCAACAGAACTCGTTTCTGGCACCTTTGCCGGTGGAGCTGTGCATGGGGTGTGTTTGGAACATTTTGTCAGCAGCCAAGTCCAAAACTCAGCCGTTCCCCATCTCAGCCCAGAAAGCAGGTAGAACAAGTTTTTTGGTGCCTTTCAGCTGCCTACCGGGGTAGTGTAAAAACTACCAACAGAACTCATTTCTGGCACCTTTGCCGGTGGAGCTGTGCATGGGGTGTGTTTGGAACATTTTGTCACCAGCCGAGTCCAAAATTCAGCGATTCCCCATCTCAGCCCAGAAAGCAGGTAGAACAAGTTTTGTGGTGCCTTTCAGCTGCCTACCGGGGTAGTGTAAAAACTACCCACAGAACTCGTTTCTGGCACCTTCCCCGGTGGAGTTGTGCATGGGGTGTGTTTGGAACATTTTGTCACCAGCCGAGTCCAAAATTCAGCGATTCCCCATCTCAGCCCAGAAAGCAGGTAGAACAAGTTTTGTGGTGCCTTTCTCTTGCCTACCGGGGTAGTGTAAAAAGTACCAACAGAACTCCTTTCTGGCACCTTCCCCGGTGGAGTTGTGCATGGGGTGTGTTTGGAACATTTTGTCACCAGCCAAGTCCAAAATTCAGCGATTCTCCATCTCAGCCCAGAAAGCAGGTAGAACAAGTTTTGTGGTGCCTTTCTCTTGCCTACCGGGGTACTGTAAAAACTACCAACAGAACTCGTTTCTGGCACCTTTGCCGGTGGAGCTGTGCATGGGGTGTGTTTGGAACATTTTGTCAGCAGCCAAGTCCAAAACTCAGCCGTTCCCCATCTCAGCCCAGAAAGCAGGTAGAACAAGTTTTTTGGTGCCTTTCAGCTGCCTACCGGGGTAGTGTAAAAACTACCAACAGAACTCGTTTCTGGCACCTTTGCCGGTGGAGCTGTGCATGGGGTGTGTTTGGAACATTTTGTCACCAGCCGAGTCCAAAATTCAGCGATTCCCCATCTCAGCCCAGAAGCAGGTAGAACAAGTTTTGTGGTGCCTTTCAGCTGCCTACCGGGGTAGTGTAAAAACTACCCATAGAACTCGTTTCTGGCACCTTCCCCGGTGGAGTTGTGCATGGGGTGTGTTTGGAACATTTTGTCACCAGCCGAGTCCAAAATTCAGCGATTCCCCATCTCAGCCCAGAAAGCAGGTAGAACAACTTTTGTGGTGCCTTTCTCTTGCCTACCGGGGTAGTGTAAAAAGTACCAACAGAACTCCTTTCTGGCACCTTCCCCGGTGGAGTTGTGCATGGGGTGTGTTTGGAACATTTTGTCACCAGCCAAGTCCAAAATTCAGCGATTCTCCATCTCAGCCCAGAAAGCAGGTAGAACAAGTTTTGTGGTGCCTTTCTCTTGCCTACCGGGGTACTGTAAAAACTACCAACAGAACTCGTTTCTGGCACCTTTGCCGGTGGAGCTGTGCATGGGGTGTGTTTGGAACATTTTGTCAGCAGCCAAGTCCAAAACTCAGCCGTTCCCCATCTCAGCCCAGAAAGCAGGTAGAAAAACTTTTGTGGTGCCTTTCAGCTGCCTACCGGGGTAGTGTAAAAACTACCAACAGAACTCGTTTCTGGCACCTTTGCCGGTGGAGCTGTGCATGGGGTGTGTTTGGAACATTTTGTCACCAGCCGAGTCCAAAATTCAGCGATTCCCCATCTCAGCCCAGAAGCAGGTAGAACAAGTTTTGTGGTGCCTTTCAGCTGCCTACCGGGGTAGTGTAAAAACTACCAACAGAACTCGTTTCTGGCACCTTCCTCGGTGGAGTTGTGCATGGGGTGTGTTTGGAACATTTTGTCAGCAGCCGAGTCCAAAACTCAGCTGTTCCCCATCTCAGCCCAGAAAGCAGGTAGAACAAGTTTTGTGGTGCCTTTCAGCTGCCTACCGGGGTAGTGTAAAAACTACCAACAGAACTCGTTTTGGCACCTTCCCCGGTGGAGTTGTGCATGGGGTGTGTTTGGAACATTTTGTCAGCAGCCGAGTCCAAAACTCAGCTGTTCCCCATCTCAGCCCAGAAAGCAGGTAGAACAAGTTTTGTGGTGCCTTTCAGCTGCCTACCGGGGTAGTGTAAAAACTACCAACAGAACTCGTTTCTGGCACCTTCCCCGGTGGAGTTGTGCATGGGGTGTGTTTGGAACATTCTGTCACCAGCCGAGTCCAAAAGTCAGCGATTCCCCATCTCAGCCCAGAAAGCAGGTAGAACAAGTTTTGTGGTGCCTTTCTCTTGCCTACCGGGGTAGTGTAAAAACTACCAACAGAACTCGTTTCTGGCACCTTCCCCGGTGGAGTTGTGCATGGGGTGTGTTTGGAACATTTTGTCACCAGCCGAGTCCAAAATTCAGCGATTCCCCATCTCAGCCCAGAAAGCAGGTAGAACAACTTTTGTGGTGCCTTTCAGCTGCCTACCGGGGTAGTGTAAAAACTACCAACAGAACTCGTTTCTGGCACCTTCCCCCGGTGGAGTTGTGCATGGGGTGTGTTTGGAACATTCTGTTACCAGCCGAGTCCAAAATTCAGCGATTCCCCATCTCAGCCCAGAAAGCAGGTAGAACAAGTTTTGTGGTGCCTTTCTCTTGCCTACCGGGGTAGTGTAAAAACTACCAACAGAACTCGTTTCTGGCACCTTCTCCGGTGGAGTTGTGCATGGGGTGTGTTTGGAACATTTTGTCACCAGCCGAGTCCAAAATTCAGCGATTCCCCCATCTCAGCCCAGAAAGCAGGTAGAACAAGTTTTGTGGTGCCTTTCAGCTGCCTACCGGGGTAGTGTAAAAACTACCAACAGAACTCGTTTCTGGCACCTTCCCCGGTGGAGGTGTGCATGGGGTGTGTTTGGAACATTTTGTCACCAGCCGAGTCCAAAATTCAGCGATTCTCCATCTCAGCCCAGAAAGCAGGTAGAACAAGTTTTGTGGTGCCTTTCTCTTGCCTACCGGGGTAGTGTAAAAACTACCAACAGAACTCGTTTCTGGCACCTTCCCCGGTGGAGTTGTGCATGGGGTGTGTTTGGAACATTTTGTCAGCAGCCGAGTCCAAAATTCAGCGATTCTCCATCTCAGCCCAGAAAGCAGGTAGAACAAGTTTTGTGGTGCCTTTCTCTTGCCTACCGGGGTAGTGTAAAAACTACCAACAGAACTCCTTTCTGGCACCTTCCCCGGTGGAGTTGTGCATGGGGTGTGTTTGGAACATTTTGTCACCAGCCGAGTTCAAAATTCAGCGATTCCCCATCTCAGCCCAGAAAGCAGGTAGAACAAGTTTTGTGGTGCCTTTCAGCTGCCTACCGGGGTAGTGTAAAAACTACCAACAGAACTCGTTTCTGGCAACCATCCCCGGTGGAGGTGTGCATGGGGTGTGTTTGGAACATTTTGTCACCAGCCGAGTCCAAAATTCAGCGATTCCCCATCTCAGCCCAGAAAGCAGGTAGAACAAGTTTTGTGGTGCCTTTCAGCTGCCTACCGGGGTAGTGTAAAAACTACCAACAGAACTCGTTTCTGGCACCTTCCCCGGTGGAGTTGTGCATGGGGTGTGTTTGGAACATTTTGTCAGCAGCCGAGTCCAAAATACAGCGATTCCCCATCTCAGCCCAGAAAGCAGGTAGAACAAGTTTTGTGGTGCCTTTCTCTTGCCTACCGGGGTAGTGTAAAAACTACCAACAGAACTCGTTTCTGGCACCTTCCCCGGTGGAGTTGTGCATGGGGTGTGTTTGGAACATTTTGTCACCAGCCGAGTCCAAAAGTCAGCGATTCCCCATCTCAGCCCAGAAAGCAGGTAGAACAAGTTTTGTGGTGCCTTTCTCTTGCCTACCGGGGTAGTGTAAAAACTACCAACAGAACTCGTTTCTGGCACCTTCCCCGGTGGAGTTGTGCATGGGGTGTGTTTGGAACATTTTGTCACCAGCCGAGTCCAAAATTCAGCGATTCCCCATCTCAGCCCAGAAAGCAGGTAGAACAAGTTTTGTGGTGCCTTTCAGCTGCCTACCGGGGTAGTGTAAAAACTACCCACAGAACTCGTTTCTGGCACCTTCCCCGGTGGAGTTGTGCATGGGGTGTGTTTGGAACATTTTGTCACCAGCCGAGTCCAAAATTCAGCGATTCCCCATCTCAGCCCAGAAAGCAGGTAGAACAAGTTTTGTGGTGCCTTTCTCTTGCCTACCGGGGTAGTGTAAAAAGTACCAACAGAACTCGTTTCTGGCACCTTCCCCGGTGGAGTTGTGCATGGGGTGTGTTTGGAACATTTTGTCACCAGCCAAGTCCAAAATTCAGCGATTCTCCATCTCAGCCCAGAAAGCAGGTAGAACAAGTTTTGTGGTGCCTTTCTCTTGCCTACCGGGGTACTGTAAAAAACTACCAACAGAACTCGTTTCTGGCACCTTTGCCGGTGGAGCTGTGCATGGGGTGGTGTTTGGAACATTTTGTCAGCAGCCAAGTCCAAAACTCAGCCGTTCCCCATCTCAGCCCAGAAAGCAGGTAGAAAAACTTTTGTGGTGCTTTCAGCTGCCTACCGGGGTAGTGTAAAAACTACCAACAGAACTCGTTTCTGGCACCTTTGCCGGTGGAGCTGTGCATGGGGTGTGTTTGGAACATTTTGTCACCAGCCGAGTCCAAAATTCAGCGATTCCCCATCTCAGCCCAGAAGCAGGTAGAACAAGTTTTGTGGTGCCTTTCAGCTGCCTACCGGGGTAGTGTAAAAACTGACCAACAGAACTCGTTTCTGGCACCTTCCTCGGTGGAGTTGTGCATGGGGTGTGTTTGGAACATTTTGTCAGCAGCCGAGTCCAAAACTCAGCTGTTTCCCCATCTCAGCCCAGAAAGCAGGTAGAACAAGTTTTGTGGTGCCTTTCAGCTGCCTACCGGGGTAGTGTAAAAACTACCAACAGAACTCGTTTTGGCACCTTCCCCCGGTGGAGTTGTGCATGGGGTGTGTTTGGAACATTTTGTCAGCAGCCGAGTCCAAAACTCAGCTGTTCCCATCTCAGCCCAGAAAGCAGGTAGAACAAGTTTTGTGGTGCCTTTCAGCTGCCTACCGGGGTAGTGTAAAAACTACCAACAGAACTCGTTTCTGGCACCTTCCCCGGTGGAGTTGTGCATGGGGTGTGTTTGGAACATTCTGTCACCAGCCGAGTCCAAAAGTCAGCGATTCCCCATCTCAGCCAGAAAGCAGGTAGAACAAGTTTTGTGGTGCCTTTCTCTTGCCTACCGGGGTAGTGTAAAAACTACCAACAGAACTCGTTTCTGGCACCTTCCCCGGTGGAGTTGTGCATGGGTGTGTTTGGAACATTTTGTCACCAAGCCGAGTCCAAAATTCAGCGATTCCCCATCTCAGCCCAGAAAGCAGGTAGAACAACTTTTGTGGTGCCTTTCAGCTGCCTACCGGGGTAGTGTAAAAACTACCAACAGAACTCGTTTCTGGCACCTTCCCCCGGTGGAGTTGTGCATGGGGTGTGTTTGGAACATTCTGTTACCAGCCGAGTCCAAAATTCAGCGATTCCCCATCTCAGCCAGAAAGCAGGTAGAACAAGTTTTGTGGTGCCTTTCTCTTGCCTACCGGGGTAGTGTAAAAACTACCAACAGAAACTCGTTTCTGGCACCTTCTCCGGTGGAGTTGTGCATGGGGTGTGTTTGGAACATTTTGTCAGCAGCCGAGTCCAAAATTCAGCGATTCCCCATCTCAGCCCGAAAGCAGGTAGAACAAGTTTTGTGGTGCCTTTCAGCTGCCTACCGGGGTAGTGTAAAAACTACCAACAGAACTCGTTTCTGGCACCTTCCCCGGTGGAGGTGTGCATGGGGGTTGTGGTTTGGAACATTTTGTCACCAGCCGAGTCCAAAATTCAGCGATTCTCCATCTCAGCCCAGAAAGCAGGTAGAACAAGTTTTGTGGTGCCTTTCTCTTGCCTACCGGGGTAGTGTAAAAACTACCAACAGAACTCGTTTCTGGCACCTTCCCCGGTGGAGTTGTGCATGGGGTGTGTTTGGAACATTTTGTCACCAGCCGAGTCCAAAATTCAGCGATTCTCCATCTCAGCCCAGAAAGCAGGTAGAACAAGTTTTGTGGTGCCTTTCTCTTGCCTACCGGGGTAGTGTAAAAACTACCAACAGAACTCCTTTCTGGCACCTTCCCCGGTGGAGTTGTGCATGGGGTGTGTTTGGAACATTTTGTCACCAGCCGAGTTCAAAATTCAGCGATTCCCCATCTCAGCCCAGAAAGCAGGTAGAACAAGTTTTGTGGTGCCTTTCAGCTGCCTACCGGGGTAGTGTAAAAACTACCAACAGAACTCGTTTCTGGCACCATCCCCGGTGGAGGTGTGCATGGGTGTGTTTGGAACATTTTGTCACCAGCCGAGTCCAAAATTCAGCGATTCCCCATCTCAGCCCAGAAAGCAGGTAGAACAAGTTTTGTGGTGCCTTTCAGCTGCCTACCGGGGTAGTGTAAAAACTACAACAGAACTCGTTTCTGGCACCTTCCCCGGTGGAGTTGTGCATGGGGTGTGTTTGGAACATTTTGTCACCAGCCGAGTCCAAAAGTCAGCGATTCCCCATCTCAGCCCAGAAAGCAGGGTAGAACAAGTTTTGTGGTGCCTTTCAGCTGCCTACCGGGGTAGTGTAAAAACTACCAACAGAACTCGTTTCTGGCACCTTCCCCGGTGGAGTTGTGCATGGGGTGTGTTTGGAACATTCTGTCACCAGCCGAGTCCAAAAGTCAGCGATTCCCCATCTCAGCCCAGAAAGCAGGTAGAACAAGTTTTGTGTGCCTTTCTCTTGCCTACCGGGGTAGTGTAAAAACTACCAACAGAACTCGTTTCTGGCACCTTCCCCGGTGGAGTTGTGCATGGGGTGTGTTTGGAACATTTTGTCACCAGCCGAGTCCAAAATTCAGCGATTCCCCATCTCAGCCCAGAAAGCAGGTAGAACAAGTTTTGTGGTGCCTTTCAGCTGCCTACCGGGGTAGTGTAAAAACTACCAACAGAACTCGTTTCTGGCACCTTCCCCCGGTGGAGTTGTGCATGGGGTGTGTTTGGAACATTCGGTTACCAGCCGAGTCCAAAATTCAGCGATTCCCCCATCTCAGCCCAGAAAGCAGGTAGAACAAGTTTTGTGGTGCCTTTCTCTTGCCTACCGGGGTAGTGTAAAAACTACCAACAGAACTCGTTTCTGGCACCTTCTCCGGTGGAGTTGTGCATGGGGTGTGTTTGGAACATTTTGTCACCAGCCGAGTCCAAAATTCAGCGATTCCCCATCTCAGCCCAGAAAGCAGGTAGAACAAGTTTTGTGGTGCCTTTCAGCTGCCTACCGGGGTAGTGTAAAAACTACCAACAGAACTCGTTTCTGGCACCTTCCCCCGGTGGAGTTGTGCATGGGGTGTGTTTGGAACATTCTGTTACCAGCCGAGTCCAAAAATTCAGCGATTCCCCATCTCAGCCCAGAAAGCAGGTAGAACAAGTTTTGTGGTGCCTTTCTCTTGCCTACCGGGGTAGTGTAAAAACTACCAACAGAACTCGTTTCTGGCACCTTCTCCGGTGGAGTTGTGCATGGGGTGTGTTTGGAACATTTTGTCACCAGCCGAGTCCAAAATTCAGCGATTCCCCATCTCAGCCCAGAAAGCAGGTAGAACAAGTTTTGTGGTGCCTTTCAGCTGCCTACCGGGGTAGTGTAAAAACTACCAACAGAACTCGTTTCTGGCACCTTCCCCGGTGGAGTTGTGCATGGGGTGTGTTTGGAACATTTTGTCAGCAGCCGAGTCCAAAATTCAGCGATTCCCCATCTCAGCCCAGAAAGCAGGTAGAACAAGTTTTGTGGTGCCTTTCAGCTGCCTACCGGGGTAGTGTAAAAACTACCAACAGAACTCGTTTCTGGCACCTTCCCCGGTGGAGTTGTGCATGGGGTGTGTTTGGAACATTTTGTCACCAGCCAAGTCCAAAACTCAGCGATTCCCCATCTCAGCCCAGAAAGCAGGTAGAACAAGTTTTGTGGTGCCTTTCAGCTGCCTACCGGGGTAGTGTAAAAACTACCAACAGAACTCGTTTCTGGCACCTTCCCCGGTGGAGTTGTGCATGGGTGTGTTTGGAACATTTTGTCACCAGCCGAGTCCAAAATTCAGCGATTCTCCATCTCAGCCCAGAAAGCAGGTAGAACAAGTTTTGTGGTGCCTTTCTCTTGCCTACCGGGGTAGTGTAAAAACTACCAACAGAACTCGTTTCTGGCACCTTCCCCGGTGGAGTTGTGCATGGGGTGTGTTTGGAACATTTTGTCACCAGCCGAGTCCAAAATTCAGCGATTCTCCATCTCAGCCCAGAAAGCAGGTAGAACAAGTTTTGTGGTGCCTTTCTCTTGCCTACCGGGGTAGTGTAAAAACTACCAACAGAACTCCTTTCTGGCACCTTCCCCGGTGGAGTTGTGCATGGGGTGTGTTTGGAACATTTTGTCACCAGCCGAGTTCAAAATTCAGCGATTCCCCATCTCAGCCCAGAAAGCAGGTAGAACAAGTTTTGTGGTGCCTTTCAGCTGCCTACCGGGGTAGTGTAAAAACTACCAACAGAACTCGTTTCTGGCACCATCCCCGGTGGAGGTGTGCATGGGGTGTGTTTGGAACATTTTGTCACCAGCCGAGTCCAAAATTCAGCGATTCCCCATCTCAGCCCAGAAAGCAGGTAGAACAAGTTTTGTGGTGCCTTTCAGCTGCCTACCGGGGTAGTGTAAAAACTACAACAGAACTCGTTTCTGGCACCTTCCCCGGTGGAGTTGTGCATGGGGTGTGTTTGGAACATTTTGTCAGCAGCCGCCGAGTCCAAAATTCAGCGATTCCCCATCTCAGCCCAGAAAGCAGGTAGAACAAGTTTTGTGGTGCCTTTCAGCTGCCTACCGGGGTAGTGTAAAAACTACCAACAGAACTCGTTTCTGGCACCTTCCCCGGTGGAGTTGTGCATGGGGTGTGTTTGGAACATTTTGTCACCAGCCGAGTCCAAAATTCAGCGATTCCCCATCTCAGCCCAGAAAGCAGGTAGAACAAGTTTTGTGGTGCCTTTCTCTTGCCTACCGGGGTAGTGTAAAAAGTATCAACAGAACTCGTTTCTGGCACCTTCCCCGGTGGAGTTGTGCATGGGGTGTGTTTGGAACATTTTGTCACCAGCCGAGTCCAAAATTCAGCGATTCCCCATCTCAGCCCAGAAAGCAGGTAGAACAAGTTTTGTGGTGCCTTTCAGCTGCCTACCGGGGTAGTGTAAAAACTACCAACAGAACTCGTTTCTGGCACCTTCCCCGGTGGAGGTGTGCATGGGGTGTGTTTGGAACATTTTGTCACCAGCCGAGTCCAAAATTCAGCGATTCCCCATCTCAGCCCAGAAAGCAGGTAGAACAAGTTTTGTGGTGCCTTTCAGCTGCCTACCGGGGTAGTGTAAAAACTACCAACAGAACTCGTTTCTGGCACCTTCCCCGGTGGAGGTGTGCATGGGGTGTGTTTGGAACATTTTGTCACCAGCCAAGTCCAAAATTCAGCGATTCTCCATCTCAGCCCAGAAAGCAGGTAGAACAAGTTTTGTGGTGCCTTTCTCTTGCCTACCGGGGTAGTGTAAAAACTACCAACAGAACTCGTTTCTGGCACCTTCCCCGGTGGAGTTGTGCATGGGGTGTGTTTGGAACATTTTGTCAGCAGCCGAGTCCAAAATTCAGCGATTCCCCATCTCAGCCCAGAAAGCAGGTAGAACAAGTTTTGTGGTGCCTTTCAGCTGCCTACCGGGGTAGTGTAAAAACTACCAACAGAACTCGTTTCTGGCACCTTCCCCGGTGGAGTGTGCATGGGGTGTGTTTGGAACATTTTGTCACCAGCCGAGTCCAAAATTCAGCGATTCCCCATCTCAGCCCAGAAAGCAGGTAGAACAAGTTTTGTGGTGCCCTTTCTCTTGCATACCGGGGTAGTGTAAAAACTACCAACAGAACTCGTTTCTGGCACCTTCCCCGGTGGAGTTGTGCATGGGGTGTGTTTGGAACATTTTGTCACCAGCCGAGTCCAAAACTCAGCGATTCCCCATCTCAGCCCAGAAAGCAGGTAGAACAAGTTTTGTGGTGCCTTTCAGCTGCCTACCGGGGTAGTGTAAAAACTACCAACAGAACTCGTTTCTGGCACCTTCCCCGGTGGAGGTGTGCATGGGGTGTGTTTGGAACATTTTGTCACCAGCCGAGTCCAAAATTCAGCGATTCTCCATCTCAGCCCAGAAAGCAGGTAGAACAATTTTTGTGGTGCCTTTCTCTTGCCTACCGGGGTAGTGTAAAAACTACCAACAGAACTCGTTTCTGGCACCTTCCCCGGTGGAGTTGTGCATGGGGTGTGTTTGGAACATTTTGTCAGCAGCCGAGTCCAAAATTCAGCGATTCCCCATCTCAGCCCAGAAAGCAGGTAGAACAAGTTTTGTGGTGCCTTTCTCTTGCCTACCGGGGTAGTGTAAAAACTACCAACAGAACTCCTTTCTGGCACCTTCCCCGGTGGAGTTGTGCATGGGGTGTGTTTGGAACATTTTGTCAGCAGCCGAGTCCAAAATTCAGCGATTCCCCATCTCAGCCCAGAAAGCAGGTAGAACAAGTTTTGTGGTGCCTTTCAGCTGCCTACCGGGGTAGTGTAAAAACTACCAACAGAACTCGTTTTCTGGCACCTTCCCCGGTGGAGGTGTGCATGGGGTGTGTTTGGAACATTTTTGTCACCAGCCGAGTCCAAAATTCAGCGATTCTCCATCTCAGCCCAGAAAGCAGGTAGAACAAGTTTTGTGGTGCCTTTCTCTTGCCTACCGGGGTAGTGTAAAAACTACCAACAGAACTCGTTTCTGGCACCTTCCCCGGTGGAGTTGTGCATGGGGTGTGTTTGGAACATTTTGTCACCAGCCGAGTCCAAAATTCAGCGATTCCCCATCTCAGCCCAGAAAGCAGGTAGAACAAGTTTTGTGGTGCCTTTCAGCTGCCTACCGGGGTAGTGTAAAAACTACCAACAGAACTCGTTTCTGGCACCTTCCCCGGTGGAGTGTGCATGGGGTGTGTTTGGAACATTTTGTCACCAGCCGAGTCCAAAATTCAGCGATTCCCCATCTCAGCCCAGAAAGCAGGTAGAACAAGTTTTGTGGTGCCTTTCTCTTGCATACCGGGGTAGTGTAAAAACTACCAACAGAACTCGTTTCTGGCACCTTCCCCGGTGGAGTTGTGCATGGGGTGTGTTTGGAACATTTTGTCACCAGCCAAGTCCAAAACTCAGCGATTCCCCATCTCAGCCCAGAAAGCAGGTAGAACAAGTTTTGTGGTGCCTTTCAGCTGCCTACCGGGGTAGTGTAAAAACTACCAACAGAACTCGTTTCTGGCACCTTCCCCGGTGGAGGTGTGCATGGGGTGTGTTTGGAACATTTTGTCACCAGCCGAGTCCAAAATTCAGCGATTCTCCATCTCAGCCCAGAAAGCAGGTAGAACAAGTTTTGTGGTGCCTTTCTCTTGCCTACCGGGGTAGTGTAAAAACTACCAACAGAACTCGTTTCTGGCACCTTCCCCGGTGGAGTTGTGCATGGGGTGTGTTTGGAACATTTTGTCACCAGCCGAGTCCAAAATTCAGCGATTCTCCATCTCAGCCCAGAAAGCAGGTAGAACAAGTTTTGTGGTGCCTTTCTCTTGCCTACCGGGGTAGTGTAAAAAACTACCAACAGAACTCCTTTCTGGCACCTTCCCCGGTGGAGTTGTGCATGGGGTGTGTTTGGAACATTTTGTCAGCAGCCGAGTTCAAAATTCAGCGATTCCCCATCTCAGCCCAGAAAGCAGGTAGAACAAGTTTTGTGGTGCCTTTCAGCTGCCTACCGGGGTAGTGTAAAAACTACCAACAGAACTCGTTTTCTGGCACCATCCCCGGTGGAGGTGTGCATGGGGTGTGTTTGGAACATTTTGTCACCAGCCGAGTCCAAAATTCAGGGATTCCCCATCTCAGCCCAGAAAGCAGGTAGAACAAGTTTTGTGGTGCCTTTCAGCTGCCTACCGGGGTAGTGTAAAAACTACAACAGAACTCGTTTCTGGCACCTTCCCCGGTGGAGTTGTGCATGGGGTGTGTTTGGAACATTTTTGTCACCAGCCGAGTCCAAAATTCAGCGATTCCCCATCTCAGCCCAGAAAGCAGGTAGAACAAGTTTTGTGGTGCCTTTCAGCTGCCTACCGGGGTAGTGTAAAAACTACCAACAGAACTCGTTTCTGGCACCTTCCCCGGTGGAGTTGTGCATGGGGTGTGTTTGGAACATTTTGTCACCAGCCGAGTCCAAAATTCAGCGATTCCCCATCTCAGCCCAGAAAGCAGGTAGAACAAGTTTTGTGGTGCCTTTCTCTTGCCTACCGGGGTAGTGTAAAAAGTATCAACAGAACTCGTTTCTGGCACCTTCCCCGGTGGAGTTGTGCATGGGGTGTGTTTGGAACATTTTGTCACCAGCCGAGTCCAAAATTCAGCGATTCCCCATCTCAGCCCAGAAAGCAGGTAGAACAAGTTTTGTGGTGCCTTTCAGCTGCCTACCGGGGTAGTGTAAAAACTACCAACAGAACTCGTTTCTGGCACCTTCCCCGGTGGAGGTGTGCATGGGGTGTGTTTGGAACATTTTGTCACCAGCCGAGTCCAAAATTCAGCGATTCCCCATCTCAGCCCAGAAAGCAGGTAGAACAAGTTTTGTGGTGCCTTTCAGCTGCCTACCGGGGTAGTGTAAAAACTACCAACAGAACTCGTTTCTGGCACCTTCCCCGGTGGAGGTGTGCATGGGGTGTGTTTGGAACATTTTGTCACCAGCCGAGTCCAAAATTCAGCGATTCTCCATCTCAGCCCAGAAAGCAGGTATTGTGGTGCCTTTCTCTTGCCTACCGGGGTAGTGTAAAAACTACCAACAGAACTCGTTTCTGGCACCTTCCCCGGTGGAGTTGTGCATGGGGTGTGTTTGGAACATTTTGTCAGCAGCCGAGTCCAAAATTCAGCGATTCCCCATCTCAGCCCAGAAAGCAGGTAGAACAAGTTTTGTGGTGCCTTTCAGCTGCCTACCGGGGTAGTGTAAAAACTACCAACAGAACTCATTTCTGGCACCTTCCCCGGTGGAGTGTGCATGGGGTGTGTTTGGAACATTTTGTCACCAGCCGAGTCCAAAATTCAGCGATTCCCCATCTCAGCCCAGAAAGCAGGTAGAACAAGTTTTGTGGTGCCTTTCTCTTGCATACCGGGGTAGTGTAAAAACTACCAACAGAACTCGTTTCTGGCACCTTCCCCGGTGGAGTTGTGCATGGGGTGTGTTTGGAACATTTTGTCACCAGCCGAGTCCAAAATTCAGCGATTCCCCATCTCAGCCCAGAAAGCAGGTAGAACAAGTTTTGTGGTGCCTTTCAGCTGCCTACCGGGGTAGTGTAAAAACTACCAACAGAACTCGTTTCTGGCACCTTCCCCGGTGGAGGTGTGCATGGGGTGTGTTTGGAACATTTTGTCACCAGCCGAGTCCAAAAGTCAGCGATTCCCCATCTCAGCCCAGAAAGCAGGTAGAACAAGTTTTGTGGTGCCTTTCAGCTGCCTACCGGGGTAGTGTAAAAACTACCAACAGAACTCGTTTCTGGCACCTTCCCCGGTGGAGTTGTGCATGGGGTGTGTTTGGAACATTTTGTCAGCAGCCGAGTCCAAAATTCAGCGATTCCCCATCTCAGCCCAGAAAGCAGGTAGAACAAGTTTTGTGGTGCCTTTCAGCTGCCTACCGGGGTAGTGTAAAAACTACCAACAGAACTCGTTTCTGGCACCTTCCCCGGTGGAGTTGTGCATGGGGTGTGTTTGGAACATTTTGTCACCAGCCGAGTCCAAAATTCAGCGATTCCCCATCTCAGCCCAGAAAGCAGGTAGAACAAGTTTTGTGGTGCCTTTCAGCTGCCTACCGGGGTAGTGTAAAAACTACAACAGAACTCGTTTCTGGCACCTTCCCCGGTGGAGTTGTGCATGGGGTGTGTTTGGAACATTTTGTCACCAGCCGAGTCCAAAATTCAGCGATTCACCATCTCAGCCCAGAAAGCAGGTAGAACAAGTTTTGTGGTGCCTTTCTCTTGCCTACCGGGGTAGTGTAAAAAGTACCAACAGAACTCGTTTCTGGCACCTTCCCCGGTGGAGTTGTGCATGGGGTGTGTTTGGAACATTTTGTTACCAGCCGAGTCCAAAATTCAGCGATTCTCCATCTCAGCCCAGAAAGCAGGTACAACAAGTTTTGTGGTGCCTTTCTCTTGCCTACCGGGGTAGTGTAAAAACTACCAACAGAACTCGTTTCTGGCACCTTCCCCGGTGGAGTTGTGCATGGGGTGTGTTTGGAACATTTTGTCAGCAGCCGAGTCCAAAATTCAGCGATTCCCCATCTCAGCCCAGAAAGCAGGTAGAACAAGTTTTGTGGTGCCTTTCAGCTGCCTACCGGGGTAGTGTAAAAACTACCAACAGAACTCGTTTCTGGCACCTTCCCCGGTGGAGTGTGCATGGGGTGTGTTTGGAACATTTTGTCACCAGCCGAGTCCAAAATTCAGCGATTCCCCATCTCAGCCCAGAAAGCAGGTAGAACAAGTTTTGTGGTGCCTTTCTCTTGCATACCGGGGTAGTGTAAAAACTACCAACAGAACTCGTTTCTGGCACCTTCCCCGGTGGAGTTGTGCATGGGGTGTGTTTGGAACATTTTGTCACCAGCCGAGTCCAAAATTCAGCGATTCCCCATCTCAGCCCAGAAAGCAGGTAGAACAAGTTTTGTGGTGCCTTTCAGCTGCCTACCGGGGTAGTGTAAAAACTACCAACAGAACTCGTTTCTGGCACCTTCCCCGGTGGAGGTGTGCATGGGGTGTGTTTGGAACATTTTGTCACCAGCCGAGTCCAAAAGTCAGCGATTCCCCATCTCAGCCCAGAAAGCAGGTAGAACAAGTTTTGTGGTGCCTTTCAGCTGCCTACCGGGGTAGTGTAAAAACTACCAACAGAACTCGTTTCTGGCACCTTCCCCGGTGGAGTTGTGCATGGGGTGTGTTTGGAACATTTTGTCAGCAGCCGAGTCCAAAATTCAGCGATTCCCCATCTCAGCCCAGAAAGCAGGTAGAACAAGTTTTGTGGTGCCTTTCAGCTGCCTACCGGGGTAGTGTAAAAACTACCAACAGAACTCGTTTCTGGCACCTTTGCCGGTGGAGCTGTGCATGGGGTGTGTTTGGAACATTTTGTCACCAGCCGAGTCCAAAATTCAGCGATTCCCCATCTCAGCCCAGAAAGCAGGTAGAACAAGTTTTGTGGTGCCTTTCTCTTGCCTACCGGGGTAGTGTAAAAAGTACCAACAGAACTCGTTTCTGGCACCTTCCCCGGTGGAGTTGTGCATGGGGTGTGTTTGGAACATTTTGTTACCAGCCGAGTCCAAAATTGAGCGATTCTCCATCTCAGCCCAGAAAGCAGGTACAACAAGTTTTGTGGTGCCTTTCTCTTGCCTACCGGGGTAGTGTAAAAACTACCAACAGAACTCGTTTCTGGCACCTTCCCCGGTGGAGTTGTGCATGGGGTGTGTTTGGAACATTTTGTCAGCAGCCGAGTCCAAAATTCAGCGATTCCCCATCTCAGCCCAGAAAGCAGGTAGAACAAGTTTTGTGGTGCCTTTCAGCTGCCTACCGGGGTAGTGTAAAAACTACCAACAGAACTCGTTTCTGGCACCTTCCCCGGTGGAGTGTGCATGGGGTGTGTTTGGAACATTTTGTCACCAGCCGAGTCCAAAATTCAGCGATTCCCCATCTCAGCCCAGAAAGCAGGTAGAACAAGTTTTGTGGTGCCTTTCTCTTGCATACCGGGGTAGTGTAAAAACTACCAACAGAACTCGTTTCTGGCACCTTCCCCGGTGGAGTTGTGCATGGGGTGTGTTTGGAACATTTTGTCACCAGCCGAGTCCAAAATTCAGCGATTCCCCATCTCAGCCCAGAAAGCAGGTAGAACAAGTTTTGTGGTGCCTTTCAGCTGCCTACCGGGGTAGTGTAAAAACTACCAACAGAACTCGTTTCTGGCACCTTCCCCGGTGGAGGTGTGCATGGGGTGTGTTTGGAACATTTTGTCACCAGCCGAGTCCAAAAGTCAGCGATTCCCCATCTCAGCCCAGAAAGCAGGTAGAACAAGTTTTGTGGTGCCTTTCAGCTGCCTACCGGGGTAGTGTAAAAACTACCAACAGAACTCGTTTCTGGCACCTTCCCCGGTGGAGTTGTGCATGGGGTGTGTTTGGAACATTTTGTCAGCAGCCGAGTCCAAAATTCAGCGATTCCCCATCTCAGCCCAGAAAGCAGGTAGAACAAGTTTTGTGGTGCCTTTCAGCTGCCTACCGGGGTAGTGTAAAAACTACCAACAGAACTCGTTTCTGGCACCTTTGCCGGTTTAGCTGTGCATGGGGTGTGTTTGGAACATTTTGTCAGCAGCCAAGTCCAAAACTCAGCCGTTCCCCATCTCAGCCCAGAAAGCAGGTAGAAAAACTTTTGTGGTGCCTTTCAGCTGCCTACCGGTGTAGTGTAAAAACTACCAACAGAACTCGTTTCTGGCACCTTTGCCGGTGGAGCTGTGCATGGGGTGTGTTTGGAACATTTTGTCACCAGCCGAGTCCAAAATTCAGCGATTCCCCATCTCAGCCCAGAAGCAGGTAGAACAAGTTTTGTGGTGCCTTTCAGCTGCCTACCGGGGTAGTGTAAAAACTACCAACAGAACTCGTTTCTGGCACCTTCCTCGGTGGAGTTGTGCATGGGGTGTGTTTGGAACATTTTGTCAGCAGCCGAGTCCAAAACTCAGCTGTTCCCCATCTCAGCCCAGAAAGCAGGTAGAACAAGTTTTGTGGTGCCTTTCTCTTGCCTACCGGGGTAGTGTAAAAACTACCAACAGAACTCGTTTTGGCACCTTCCCCGGTGGAGTTGTGCATGGGGTGTGTTTGGAACATTTTGTCACCAGCCGAGTCCAAAACTCAGCTGTTCCCCATCTCAGCCCATTAAGCAGGTAGAACAAGTTTTGTGGTGCCTTTCAGCTGCCTACCGGGGTAGTGTAAAAACTCCCAACAGAACTCGTTTCTGGCACCTTCCCCGGTGGAGTTGTGCATGGGGTGTGTTTGGAACATTTTGTCACCAGCCGAGTCCAAAAGTCAGCGATTCCCCATCTCAGCCCAGAAAGCAGGTAGAACAAGTTTTGTGGTGCCTTTCAGCTGCCTACCGGGGTAGTGTAAAAACTACCAACGGAACTCGTTTCTGGCACCTTCCCCGGTGGAGTTGTGCATGGGGTGTGTTTGGAACATTTTGTCACCAGCCGAGTCCAAAATTCAGCGATTCCCCATCTCAGCCCAGAAAGCAGGTAGAACAAGTTTTGTGGTGCCTTTCAGCTGCCTACCGGGGTAGTGTAAAAACTACAACAGAACTCGTTTCTGGCACCTTCCCCGGTGGAGTTGTGCATGGGGTGTGTTTGGAACATTTTGTCACCAGCCGAGTCCAAAATTCAGCGATTCCCCATCTCAGCCCAGAAAGCAGGTAGAACAAGTTTTGTGGTGCCTTTCAGCTGCCTACCGGGGTAGTGTAAAAACTACCAACAGAACTCGTTTCTGGCACCTTCCCCGGTGGAGTTGTGCATGGGGTGTGTTTGGAACATTTTGTCACCAGCCGAGTCCAAAATTCAGCGATTCCCCATCTCAGCCCAGAAAGCAGGTAGAACAAGTTTTGTGGTGCCTTTCTCTTGCCTACCGGGGTAGTGTAAAAACTACCAACAGAACTCGTTTCTGGCACCTTCCCCGGTGGAGTTGTGCATGGGGTGTGTTTGGAACATTTTGTCACCAGCCGAGTCCAAAATTCAGCGATTCCCCATCTCAGCCCAGAAAGCAGGTAGAACAAGTTTTGTGGTGCCTTTCAGCTGCCTACCGGGGTAGTGTAAAAACTACCAACAGAACTCGTTTCTGGCACCTTCCCCGGTGGAGTGTGCATGGGGTGTGTTTGGAACATTTTGTCACCAGCCAAGTCCAAAATTCAGCGATTCCCCATCTCAGCCCAGAAAGCAGGTAGAACAAGTTTTGTGGTGCCTTTCAGCTGCCTACCGGGGTAGTGTAAAAACTACAACAGAACTCGTTTCTGGCACCTTCCCCGGTGGAGTTGTGCATGGGGTGTGTTTGGAACATTTTGTCACCAGCCGAGTCCAAAAGTCAGCGATTCCCCATCTCAGCCCAGAAAGCAGGTAGAACAAGTTTTGTGGTGCCTTTCAGCTGCCTACCGGGGTAGTGTAAAAACTACCAACAGAACTCGTTTCTGGCACCTTCCCCGGTGGAGGTGTGCATGGGGTGTGTTTGGAACATTTTGTCAGCAGCCGAGTCCAAAATTCAGCGATTCCCCATCTCAGCCCAGAAAGCAGGTAGAACAAGTTTTGTGGTGCCTTTCTCTTGCCTACCGGGGTAGTGTAAAAACTACCAACAGAACTCGTTTCTGGCACCTTCCCCGGTGGAGTTGTGCATGGGGTGTGTTTGGAACATTTTGTCACCAGCCGAGTCCAAAAGTCAGCGATTCCCCATCTCAGCCCAGAAAGCAGGTAGAACAAGTTTTGTGGTGCCTTTCTCTTGCCTACCGGGGTAGTGTAAAAACTACCAACAGAACTCGTTTCTGGCACCTTCCCCGGTGGAGTTGTGCATGGGGTGTGTTTGGAACATTTTGTCAGCAGCCGAGTCCAAAATTCAGCGATTCCCCATCTCAGCCCAGAAAGCAGGTAGAACAAGTTTTGTGGTGCCTTTCAGCTGCCTACCGGGGTAGTGTAAAAACTACCAACAGAACTCCTTTCTGGCACCTTCCCCGGTGGAGTTGTGCATGGGGTGTGTTTGGAACATTTTGTCACCAGCCGAGTTCAAAATTCAGCGATTCCCCATCTCAGCCCAGAAAGCAGGTAGAACAAGTTTTGTGGTGCCTTTCAGCTGCCTACCGGGGTAGTGTAAAAACTACCAACAGAACTCGTTTCTGGCACCTTCCCCGGTGGAGTGTGCATGGGGTGTGTTTGGAACATTTTGTCACCAGCCGAGTCCAAAATTCAGCGATTCCCCATCTCAGCCCAGAAAGCAGGTAGAACAAGTTTTGTGGTGCCTTTCAGCTGCCTACCGGGGTAGTGTAAAAACTACAACAGAACTCGTTTCTGGCACCTTCCCCGGTGGAGTTGTGCATGGGGTGTGTTTGGAACATTTTGTCACCAGCCGAGTCCAAAATTCAGCGATTCCCCATCTCAGCCCAGAAAGCAGGTAGAACAAGTTTTGTGGTGCCTTTCAGCTGCCTACCGGGGTAGTGTAAAAACTACCAACAGAACTCGTTTCTGGCACCTTCCCCGGTGGAGTTGTGCATGGGGTGTGTTTGGAACATTCTGTCACCAGCCGAGTCCAAAAGTCAGCGATTCCCCATCTCAGCCCAGAAAGCAGGTAGAACAAGTTTTGTGGTGCCTTTCTCTTGCCTACCGGGGTAGTGTAAAAACTACCAACAGAACTCGTTTCTGGCACCTTCCCCGGTGGAGTTGTGCATGGGGTGTGTTTGGAACATTTTGTCACCAGCCGAGTCCAAAATTCAGCGATTCCCCATCTCAGCCCAGAAAGCAGGTAGAACAAGTTTTGTGGTGCCTTTCAGCTGCCTACCGGGGTAGTGTAAAAACTACCAACAGAACTCGTTTCTGGCACCTTCCCCGGTGGAGTTGTGCATGGGGTGTGTTTGGAACATTTTGTCACCAGCCGAGTCCAAAATTCAGCGATTCTCCATCTCAGCCCACAAAGCAGGTAGAACAAGTTTTGTGGTGCCTTTCTCTTGCCTACCGGGGTAGTGTAAAAACTACCAACAGAACTCCTTTCTGGCACCTTCCCCGGTGGAGTTGTGCATGGGGTGTGTTTGGAACATTTTGTCACCAGCCGAGTTCAAAATTCAGCGATTCCCCATCTCAGCCCAGAAAGCAGGTAGAACAAGTTTTGTGGTGCCTTTCAGCTGCCTACCGGGGTAGTGTAAAAACTACCAACAGAACTCGTTTCTGGCACCTTCCCCGGTGGAGTGTGCATGGGGTGTGTTTGGAACATTTTGTCACCAGCCGAGTCCAAAATTCAGCGATTCCCCATCTCAGCCCAGAAAGCAGGTAGAACAAGTTTTGTGGTGCCTTTCAGCTGCCTACCGGGGTAGTGTAAAAACTACAACAGAACTCGTTTCTGGCACCTTCCCCGGTGGAGTTGTGCATGGGGTGTGTTTGGAACATTTTGTCACCAGCCGAGTCCAAAATTCAGCGATTCCCCATCTCAGCCCAGAAAGCAGGTAGAACAAGTTTTGTGGTGCCTTTCAGCTGCCTACCGGGGTAGTGTAAAAACTACCAACAGAACTCGTTTCTGGCACCTTCCCCGGTGGAGTTGTGCATGGGGTGTGTTTGGAACATTTTGTCACCAGCCGAGTCCAAAAGTCAGCGATTCCCCATCTCAGCCCAGAAAGCAGGTAGAACAAGTTTTGTGGTGCCTTTCTCTTGCCTACCGGGGTAGTGTAAAAACTACCAACAGAACTCGTTTCTGGCACCTTCCCCGGTGGAGTTGTGCATGGGGTGTGTTTGGAACATTTTGTCACCAGCCGAGTCCAAAATTCAGCGATTCCCCATCTCAGCCCAGAAAGCAGGTAGAACAAGTTTTGTGGTGCCTTTCAGCTGCCTACCGGGGTAGTGTAAAAACTACCAACAGAACTCGTTTCTGGCACCTTCCCCGGTGGAGTGTGCATGGGGTGTGTTTGGAACATTTTGTCACCAGCCAAGTCCAAAATTCAGCGATTCCCCATCTCAGCCCAGAAAGCAGGTAGAACAAGTTTTGTGGTGCCTTTCAGCTGCCTACCGGGGTAGTGTAAAAACTACAACAGAACTCGTTTCTGGCACCTTCCCCGGTGGAGTTGTGCATGGGGTGTGTTTGGAACATTTTGTCACCAGCCGAGTCCAAAAGTCAGCCGTTCCCCATCTTAGCCCAGAAAGCAGGTAGAACAAGTTTTGTGGTGCCTTTCAGCTGCCTACCGGGGTAGTGTAAAAACTACCAACAGAACTCGTTTCTGGCACCTTCCCCGGTGGAGTTGTGCATGGGGTGTGTTTGGAACATTTTGTCACCAGCCGAGTCCAAAAGTCAGCGATTCCCCATCTCAGCCCAGAAAGCAGGTAGAACAAGTTTTGTGGTGCCTTTCAGCTGCCTACCGGGGTAGTGTAAAAACTACCAACAGAACTCGTTTTGGCACCTTCCCCGGTGGAGTTGTGCATGGGGTGTGTTTGGAACATTTTGTCAGCAGCCGAGTCCAAAACTCAGCTGTTCCCCATCTCAGCCCAGAAAGCAGGTAGAACAAGTTTTGTGGTGCCTTTCTCTTGCCTACCGGGGTAGTGTAAAAACTACCAACAGAACTCGTTTCTGGCACCTTCCCCGGTGGAGTTGTGCATGGGGTGTGTTTGGAACATTTTGTCAGCAGCCGAGTCCAAAATTCAGCGATTCCCCATCTCAGCCCAGAAAGCAGGTAGAACAAGTTTTGTGGTGCCTTTCAGCTGCCTACCGGGGTAGTGTAAAAACTACCAACAGAACTCGTTTCTGGCACCTTCCCCGGTGGAGTTGTGCATGGGGTGTGTTTGGAACATTTTGTCACCAGCCGAGTCCAAAATTCAGCGATTCCCCATCTCAGCCCAGAAAGCAGGTAGAACAACTTTTGTGGTGCCTTTCAGCTGCCTACCGGGGTAGTGTAAAAACTACCAACAGAACTCGTTTCTGGCACCTTCCCCCGGTGGAGTTGTGCATGGGGTGTGTTTGGAACATTCTGTCACCAGCCGAGTCCAAAATTCAGCGATTCCCCATCTCAGCCCAGAAAGCAGGTAGAACAAGTTTTGTGGTGCCTTTCTATTGCCTACCGGGGTAGTGTAAAAACTACCAACAGAACTCGTTTCTGGCACCTTCCCCGGTGGAGTTGTGCATGGGGTGTGTTTGGAACATTTTGTCAGCAGCCGAGTCCAAAATTCAGCGATTCCCCATCTCAGCCCAGAAAGCAGGTAGAACAAGTTTTGTGGTGCCTTTCAGCTGCCTACCGGGGTAGTGTAAAAACTACCAACAGAACTCGTTTCTGGCACCTTCCCCGGTGGAGTTGTGCATGGGGTGTGTTTGGAACATTTTGTCACCAGCCGAGTCCAAAATTCAGCCGTTCCCCATCTCAGCCCAGAAAGCAGGTAGAACAAGTTTTGTGGTGCCTTTCAGCTGCCTACCGGGGTAGTGTAAAAACTACCAACAGAACTCGTTTCTGGCACCTTCCCCGGTGGAGTTGTGCATGGGGTGTGTTTGGAACATTTTGTCACCAGCCGAGTCCAAAATTCAGCGATTCCCCATCTCAGCCCAGAAAGCAGGTAGAACAAGTTTTGTGGTGCCTTTCAGCTGCCTACCGGGGTAGTGTAAAAACTACCAACAGAACTCCTTTCTGGCACCTTCCCCGGTGGAGTTGTGCATGGGGTGTGTTTGGAACATTTTGTCAGCAGCCGAGTCCAAAAGTCAGCGATTCCCCATCTCAGCCCAGAAAGCAGGTAGAACAAGTTTTGTGGTGCCTTTCAGCTGCCTACCGGGGTAGTGTAAAAACTACCAACAGAACTCGTTTCTGGCACCTTCCCCGGTGGAGTTGTGCATGGGGTGTGTTTGGAACATTTTGTCACCAGCCGAGTCCAAAAGTCAGCCGTTCCCCATCTCAGCCCAGAAAGCAGGTAGAACAAGTTTTGTGGTGCCTTTCAGCTGCCTACCGGGGTAGTGTAAAAACTACCAACAGAACTCGTTTCTGGCACCTTCCCCGGTGGAGTTGTGCATGGGGTGTGTTTGGAACATTTTGTCACCAGCCGAGTCCAAAAGTCAGCGATTCCCCATCTCAGCCCAGAAAGCAGGTAGAACAAGTTTTGTGGTGCCTTTCAGCTGCCTACCGGGGTAGTGTAAAAACTACCAACAGAACTCGTTTCTGGCACCTTCCCCGGTGGAGTTGTGCATGGGGTGTGTTTGGAACATTTTGTCACCAGCCGAGTCCAAAATTCAGCGATTCCCCATCTCAGCCCAGAAAGCAGGTAGAACAAGTTTTGTGGTGCCTTTCAGCTGCCTACCGGGGTAGTGTAAAAACTACCAACAGAACTCGTTTCTGGCACCTTCCCCGGTGGAGGTGTGCATGGGGTGTGTTTGGAACATTTTGTCACCAGCCGAGTCCAAAAGTCAGCGATTCCCCATCTCAGCCCAGAAAGCAGGTAGAACAAGTTTTGTGGTGCCTTTCAGCTGCCTACCGGGGTAGTGTAAAAACTACCAACAGAACTCGTTTCTGGCACCTTCCCCGGTGGAGGTGTGCATGGGGTGTGTTTGGAACATTTTGTCACCAGCCGAGTCCAAAAGTCAGCGATTCCCCATCTCAGCCCAGAAAGCAGGTAGAACAAGTTTTGTGGTGCCTTTCAGCTGCCTACCGGGGTAGTGTAAAAACTACCAACAGAACTCGTTTCTGGCACCTTCCCCGGTGGAGTTGTGCATGGGGTGTGTTTGGAACATTTTGTCACCAGCCGAGTCCAAAAGTCAGCGATTCCCCATCTCAGCCCAGAAAGCAGGTAGAACAAGTTTTGTGGTGCCTTTCAGCTGCCTACCGGGGTAGTGTAAAAACTACCAACAGAACTCCTTTCTGGCACCTTCCCCGGTGGAGTTGTGCATGGGGTGTGTTTGGAACATTTTGTCACCAGCCGAGTCCAAAATTCAGCGATTCCCCATCTCAGCCCAGAAAGCAGGTAGAACAAGTTTTGTGGTGCCTTTCAGCTGCCTACCGGGGTAGTGTAAAAACTACCAACAGAACTCGTTTCTGGCACCTTCCCCGGTGGAGTTGTGCATGGGGTGTGTTTGGAACATTTTGTCAGCAGCCGAGTCCAAAAGTCAGCGATTCCCCATCTCAGCCCAGAAAGCAGGTAGAACAAGTTTTGTGGTGCCTTTCAGCTGCCTACCGGGGTAGTGTAAAAACTACCAACAGAACTCGTTTCTGGCACCTTCCCCGGTGGAGTTGTGCATGGGGTGTGTTTGGAACATTTTGTCACTAGCCGAGTCCAAAAGTCAGTTATTCCCCATCTCAGCCCAGAAAGCAGGTAGAACAAGTTTTGTGGTGCCTTTCTCTTGCCTATCGGGGTAGTGTAAAAACTACCAACAGAACTCGTTTCTGGCACCTTCCCCGGTGGAGTTGTGCATGGGGTGTGTTTGGAACATTTTGTCAGCAGCCGAGTCCAAAATTCAGCGATTCCCCATCTCAGCCCAGAAAGCAGGTAGAACAAGTTTTGTGGTGCCTTTCAGCTGCCTACCGGGGTAGTGTAAAAACTACCAACAGAACTCGTTTCTGGCACCTTCCCCGGTGGAGTTGTGCATGGGGTGTGTTTGGAACATTTTGTCACCAGCCGAGTCCAAAATTCAGCGATTCCCCATCTCAGCCCAGAAAGCAGGTAGAACAAGTTTTGTGGTGCCTTTCAGCTGCCTACCGGGGTAGTGTAAAAACTACCAACAGAACTCGTTTCTGGCACCTTCCCCGGTGGAGTTGTGCATGGGGTGTGTTTGGAACATTTTGTCACCAGCCGAGTCCAAAATTCAGCGATTCCCCATCTCAGCCCAGAAAGCAGGTAGAACAAGTTCTGTGGTGCCTTTCAGCTGCCTACCGGGGTAGTGTAAAAACTACCAACAGAACTCGTTTCTGGCACCTTCCCCGGTGGAGTTGTGCATGGGGTGTGTTTGGAACATTTTGTCACCAGCCGAGTCCAAAAGTCAGCTATTCCCCATCTCAGCCCAGAAAGCAGGTAGAACAAGTTTTGTGGTGCCTTTCAGCTGCCTATCGGGGTAGTGTAAAAACTACCAACAGAACTCGTTTCTGGCACCTTCCCCGGTGGAGTTGTGCATGGGGTGTGTTTGGAACATTTTGTCACCAGCCGAGTCCAAAAGTCAGCGATTCCCCATCTCAGCCCAGAAAGCAGGTAGAACAAGTTTTGTGGTGCCTTTCAGCTGCCTACCGGGGTAGTGTAAAAACTACCAACAGAACTCGTTTCTGGCACCTTCCCCGGTGGAGTTGTGCATGGGGTGTGTTTGGAACATTTTGTCACCAGCCGAGTCCAAAATTCAGCGATTCCCCATCTCAGCCCAGAAAGCAGGTAGAACAAGTTTTGTGGTGCCTTTCAGCTGCCTACCGGGGTAGTGTAAAAACTACCAACAGAACTCGTTTCTGGCACCTTCCCCGGTGGAGTTGTGCATGGGGTGTGTTTGGAACATTTTGTCACCAGCCGAGTCCAAAAGTCAGCGATTCCCCATCTCAGCCCAGAAAGCAGGTAGAACAAGTTTTGTGGTGCCTTTCAGCTGCCTACCGGGGTAGTGTAAAAACTACCAACAGAACTCGTTTCTGGCACCTTCCCCGGTGGAGTTGTGCATGGGGTGTGTTTGGAACATTTTGTCACCAGCCGAGTCCAAAAGTCAGCGATTCCCCATCTCAGCCCAGAAAGCAGGTAGAACAAGTTTTGTGGTGCCTTTCAGCTGCCTACCGGGGTAGTGTAAAAACTACCAACAGAACTCGTTTCTGGCACCTTCCCCGGTGGAGGTGTGCATGGGGTGTGTTTGGAACATTTTGTCACCAGCCGAGTCCAAAAGTCAGCCGTTCCCCATCTCAGCCCAGAAAGCAGGTAGAACAAGTTTTGTGGTGCCTTTCAGCTGCCTACCGGGGTAGTGTAAAAACTACCAACAGAACTCGTTTCTGGCACCTTCCCCGGTGGAGTTGTGCATGGGGTGTGTTTGGAACATTTTGTCACCAGCCGAGTCCAAAATTCAGCGATTCCCCATCTCAGCCCAGAAAGCAGGTAGAACAAGTTTTGTGGTGCCTTTCAGCTGCCTACCGGGGTAGTGTAAAAACTACCAACAGAACTCGTTTCTGGCACCTTCCCCGGTGGAGTTGTGCATGGGGTGTGTTTGGAACATTTTGTCAGCAGCCGAGTCCAAAACTCAGCTGTTCCCCATCTCAGCCCAGAAAGCAGGTAGAACAAGTTTTGTGGTGCCTTTCAGCTGCCTACCGGGGTAGTGTAAAAACTACCAAGAGAACTCGTTTCTGGCACCTTCCCCGGTGGAGTTGTGCATGGGGTGTGTTTGGAACATTTTGTCACCAGCCGAGTCCAAAAGTCAGCGATTCCCCATCTCAGCCCAGAAAGCAGGTAGAACAAGTTTTGTGGTGCCTTTCAGCTGCCTACCGGGGTAGTGTAAAAACTACCAACAGAACTCGTTTCTGGCACCTTCCCCGGTGGAGGTGTGCATGGGGTGTGTTTGGAACATTTTGTCACCAGCCGAGTCCAAAAGTCAGCGATTCCCCATCTCAGCCCAGAAAGCAGGTAGAACAAGTTTTGTGGTGCCTTTCAGCTGCCTACCGGGGTAGTGTAAAAACTACCAACAGAACTCGTTTCTGGCACCTTCCCCGGTGGAGTTGTGCATGGGGTGTGTTTGGAACATTTTGTCACCAGCCGAGTCCAAAATTCAGCGATTCCCCATCTCAGCCCAGAAAGCAGGTAGAACAAGTTTTGTGGTGCCTTTCAGCTGCCTACCGGGGTAGTGTAAAAACTACCAACAGAACTCGTTTCTGGCACCTTCCCCGGTGGAGTTGTGCATGGGGTGTGTTTGGAACATTTTGTCACCAGCCGAGTCCAAAAGTCAGCGATTCCCCATCTCAGCCCAGAAAGCAGGTAGAACAAGTTTTGTGGTGCCTTTCAGCTGCCTACCGGGGTAGTGTAAAAACTACCAACAGAACTCGTTTCTGGCACCTTCCCCGGTGGAGTTGTGCATGGGGTGTGTTTGGAACATTTTGTCACCAGCCGAGTCCAAAATTCAGCGATTCCCCATCTCAGCCCAGAAAGCAGGTAGAACAAGTTTTGTGGTGCCTTTCTCTTGCCTACCGGGGTAGTGTAAAAACTACCAACAGAACTCGTTTCTGGCACCTTCCCCGGTGGAGGTGTGCATGGGGTGTGTTTGGAACATTTTGTCACCAGCCGAGTCCAAAAGTCAGCCGTTCCCCATCTAAGCCCAGAAAGCAGGTAGAACAAGTTTTGTGGTGCCTTTCAGCTGCCTACCGGGGTAGTGTAAAAACTACCAACAGAACTCGTTTCTGGCACCTTCCCCGGTGGAGTTGTGCATGGGGTGTGTTTGGAACATTTTGTCAGCAGCCGAGTCCAAAATTCAGCGATTCCCCATCTCAGCCCAGAAAGCAGGTAGAACAAGTTTTGTGGTGCCTTTCAGCTGCCTACCGGGGTAGTGTAAAAACTACCAACAGAACTCGTTTCTGGCACCTTCCCCGGTGGAGTTGTGCATGGGGTGTGTTTGGAACATTTTGTCACCAGCCGAGTCCAAAATTCAGCGATTCCCCATCTCAGCCCAGAAAGCAGGTAGAACAAGTTTTGTGGTGCCTTTCAGCTGCCTACCGGGTAGTGTAAAAACTACCAACAGAACTCGTTTCTGGCACCTTCCCCGGTGGAGTTGTGCATGGGGTGTGTTTGGAACATTTTGTCACCAGCCGAGTCCAAAAGTCAGCGATTCCCCATCTCAGCCCAGAAAGCAGGTAGAACAAGTTTTGTGGTGCCTTTCAGCTGCCTACCGGGGTAGTGTAAAAACTACCAACAGAACTCGTTTCTGGCACCTTCCCCGGTGGAGTTGTGCATGGGGTGTGTTTGGAACATTTTGTCACCAGCCGAGTCCAAAAGTCAGCGATTCCCCATCTCAGCCCAGAAAGCAGGTAGAACAAGTTTTGTGGTGCCTTTCAGCTGCCTACCGGGGTAGTGTAAAAACTACCAACAGAACTCGTTTCTGGCACCTTCCCCGGTGGAGGTGTGCATGGGGTGTGTTTGGAACATTTTGTCACCAGCCGAGTCCAAAAGTCAGCGATTCCCCATCTCAGCCCAGAAAGCAGGTAGAACAAGTTTTGTGGTGCCTTTCAGCTGCCTACCGGGGTAGTGTAAAAACTACCAACAGAACTCGTTTCTGGCACCTTCCCCGGTGGAGTTGTGCATGGGGTGTGTTTGGAACATTTTGTCACCAGCCGAGTCCAAAAGTCAGCGATTCCCCATCTCAGCCCAGAAAGCAGGTAGAACAAGTTTTGTGGTGCCTTTCAGCTGCCTACCGGGGTAGTGTAAAAACTACCAACAGAACTCGTTTCTGGCACCTTCCCCGGTGGAGTTGTGCATGGGGTGTGTTTGGAACATTTTGTCACCAGCCGAGTCCAAAATTCAGCGATTCCCCATCTCAGCCCAGAAAGCAGGTAGAACAAGTTTTGTGGTGCCTTTCAGCTGCCTACCGGGGTAGTGTAAAAACTACCAACAGAACTCGTTTCTGGCACCTTCCCCGGTGGAGTTGTGCATGGGGTGTGTTTGGAACATTTTGTCACCAGCTGAGTCCAAAAGTCAGCGATTCCCCATCTCAGCCCAGAAAGCAGGTAGAACAAGTTTTGTGGTGCCTTTCAGCTGCCTACCGGGGTAGTGTAAAAACTACCAACAGAACTCGTTTCTGGCACCTTCCCCGGTGGAGTTGTGCATGGGGTGTGTTTGGAACATTTTGTCACCAGCCGAGTCCAAAAGTCAGCGATTCCCCATCTCAGCCCAGAAAGCAGGTACAACAAGTTTTGTGGTGCCTTTCAGCTGCCTACCGGGGTAGTGTAAAAACTACCAACAGAACTCGTTTCTGGCACCTTCCCCGGTGGAGTTGTGCATGGGGTGTGTTTGGAACATTTTGTCACCAGCCGAGTCCAAAAGTCAGCGATTCCCCATCTCAGCCCAGAAAGCAGGTAGAACAAGTTTTGTGGTGCCTTTCAGCTGCCTACCGGGGTAGTGTAAAAACTACCAACAGAACTCGTTTCTGGCACCTTCCCCGGTGGAGTTGTGCATGGGGTGTGTTTGGAACATTTTGTCACCAGCCGAGTCCAAAAGTCAGCTATTCCCCATCTCAGCCCAGAAAGCAGGTAGAACAAGTTTTGTGGTGCCTTTCAGCTGCCTACCGGGGTAGTGTAAAAACTACCAACAGAACTCGTTTCTGGCACCTTCCCCGGTGGAGTTGTGCATGGGGTGTGTTTGGAACATTTTGTCAGCAGCCGAGTCCAAAATTCAGCGATTCCCCATCTCAGCCCAGAAAGCAGGTAGAACAAGTTTTGTGGTGCCTTTCAGCTGCCTACCGGGGTAGTGTAAAAACTACCAACAGAACTCGTTTCTGGCACCTTCCCCGGTGGAGTTGTGCATGGGGTGTGTTTGGAACATTTTGTCACCAGCCGAGTCCAAAATTCAGCGATTCCCCATCTCAGCCCAGAAAGCAGGTAGAACAAGTTTTGTGGTGCCTTTCAGCTGCCTACCGGGGTAGTGTAAAAACTACCAACAGAACTCGTTTCTGGCACCTTCCCCGGTGGAGTTGTGCATGGGGTGTGTTTGGAACATTTTGTCACCAGCCGAGTCCAAAAGTCAGCGATTCCCCATCTCAGCCCAGAAAGCAGGTAGAACAAGTTTTGTGGTGCCTTTCAGCTGCCTACCGGGGTAGTGTAAAAACTACCAACAGAACTCGTTTCTGGCACCTTCCCCGGTGGAGTTGTGCATGGGGTGTGTTTGGAACATTTTGTCACCAGCCGAGTCCAAAATTCAGCGATTCCCCATCTCAGCCCAGAAAGCAGGTAGAACAAGTTTTGTGGTGCCTTTCTCTTGCCTACCGGGGTAGTGTAAAAACTACCAACAGAACTCGTTTCTGGCACCTTCCCCGGTGGAGGTGTGCATGGGGTGTGTTTGGAACATTTTGTCACCAGCCGAGTCCAAAAGTCAGCCGTTCCCCATCTAAGCCCAGAAAGCAGGTAGAACAAGTTTTGTGGTGCCTTTCAGCTGCCTACCGGGGTAGTGTAAAAACTACCAACAGAACTCGTTTCTGGCACCTTCCCCGGTGGAGTTGTGCATGGGGTGTGTTTGGAACATTTTGTCACCAGCCGAGTCCAAAAGTCAGCGATTCCCCATCTCAGCCCAGAAAGCAGGTAGAACAAGTTTTGTGGTGCCTTTCAGCTGCCTACCGGGGTAGTGTAAAAACTACCAACAGAACTCGTTTCTGGCACCTTCCCCGGTGGAGTTGTGCATGGGGTGTGTTTGGAACATTTTGTCACCAGCCGAGTCCAAAAGTCAGCGATTCCCCATCTCAGCCCAGAAAGCAGGTAGAACAAGTTTTGTGGTGCCTTTCAGCTGCCTACCGGGGTAGTGTAAAAACTACCAACAGAACTCGTTTCTGGCACCTTCCCCGGTGGAGTTGTGCATGGGGTGTGTTTGGAACATTTTGTCACCAGCCGAGTCCAAAATTCAGCGATTCCCCATCTCAGCCCAGAAAGCAGGTAGAACAAGTTTTGTGGTGCCTTTCTCTTGCCTACCGGGGTAGTGTAAAAACTACCAACAGAACTCGTTTCTGGCACCTTCCCCGGTGGAGGTGTGCATGGGGTGTGTTTGGAACATTTTGTCACCAGCCGAGTCCAAAAGTCAGCCGTTCCCCATCTAAGCCCAGAAAGCAGGTAGAACAAGTTTTGTGGTGCCTTTCAGCTGCCTACCGGGGTAGTGTAAAAACTACCAACAGAACTCGTTTCTGGCACCTTCCCCGGTGGAGTTGTGCATGGGGTGTGTTTGGAACATTTTGTCACCAGCCGAGTCCAAAATTCAGCGATTCCCCATCTCAGCCCAGAAAGCAGGTAGAACAAGTTTTGTGGTGCCTTTCTCTTGCCTACCGGGGTAGTGTAAAAACTACCAACAGAACTCGTTTCTGGCACCTTCCCCGGTGGAGGTGTGCATGGGGTGTGTTTGGAACATTTTGTCACCAGCCGAGTCCAAAAGTCAGCCGTTCCCCATCTAAGCCCAGAAAGCAGGTAGAACAAGTTTTGTGGTGCCTTTCAGCTGCCTACCGGGGTAGTGTAAAAACTACCAACAGAACTCGTTTCTGGCACCTTCCCCGGTGGAGTTGTGCATGGGGTGTGTTTGGAACATTTTGTCACCAGCCGAGTCCAAAAGTCAGCGATTCCCCATCTCAGCCCAGAAAGCAGGTAGAACAAGTTTTGTGGTGCCTTTCAGCTGCCTACCGGGGTAGTGTAAAAACTACCAACAGAACTCGTTTCTGGCACCTTCCCCGGTGGAGTTGTGCATGGGGTGTGTTTGGAACATTTTGTCACCAGCCGAGTCCAAAAGTCAGCGATTCCCCATCTCAGCCCAGAAAGCAGGTAGAACAAGTTTTGTGGTGCCTTTCAGCTGCCTACCGGGGTAGTGTAAAAACTACCAACAGAACTCGTTTCTGGCACCTTCCCCGGTGGAGTTGTGCATGGGGTGTGTTTGGAACATTTTGTCACCAGCCGAGTCCAAAATTCAGCGATTCCCCATCTCAGCCCAGAAAGCAGGTAGAACAAGTTTTGTGGTGCCTTTCAGCTGCCTACCGGGGTAGTGTAAAAACTACCAACAGAACTCGTTTCTGGCACCTTCCCCGGTGGAGGTGTGCATGGGGTGTGTTTGGAACATTTTGTCACCAGCCGAGTCCAAAAGTCAGCGATTCCCCATCTCAGCCCAGAAAGCAGGTAGAACAAGTTTTGTGGTGCCTTTCAGCTGCCTACCGGGGTAGTGTAAAAACTACCAACAGAACTCGTTTCTGGCACCTTCCCCGGTGGAGTTGTGCATGGGGTGTGTTTGGAACATTTTGTCACCAGCCGAGTCCAAAAGTCAGCGATTCCCCATCTCAGCCCAGAAAGCAGGTAGAACAAGTTTTGTGGTGCCTTTCAGCTGCCTACCGGGGTAGTGTAAAAACTACCAACAGAACTCGTTTCTGGCACCTTCCCCGGTGGAGGTGTGCATGGGGTGTGTTTGGAACATTTTGTCACCAGCCGAGTCCAAAAGTCAGCGATTCCCCATCTCAGCCCAGAAAGCAGGTAGAACAAGTTTTGTGGTGCCTTTCAGCTGCCTACCGGGGTAGTGTAAAAACTACCAACAGAACTCGTTTCTGGCACCTTCCCCGGTGGAGTTGTGCATGGGGTGTGTTTGGAACATTTTGTCACCAGCCGAGTCCAAAATTCAGCGATTCCCCATCTCAGCCCAGAAAGCAGGTAGAACAAGTTTTGTGGTGCCTTTCAGCTGCCTACCGGGGTAGTGTAAAAACTACCAACAGAACTCGTTTCTGGCACCTTCCCCGGTGGAGGTGTGCATGGGGTGTGTTTGGAACATTTTGTCACCAGCCGAGTCCAAAAGTCAGCGATTCCCCATCTCAGCCCAGAAAGCAGGTAGAACAAGTTTTGTGGTGCCTTTCAGCTGCCTACCGGGGTAGTGTAAAAACTACCAACAGAACTCGTTTCTGGCACCTTCCCCGGTGGAGTTGTGCATGGGGTGTGTTTGGAACATTTTGTCACCAGCCGAGTCCAAAAGTCAGCGATTCCCCATCTCAGCCCAGAAAGCAGGTAGAACAAGTTTTGTGGTGCCTTTCTCTTGCCTATCGGGGTAGTGTAAAAACTACCAACAGAACTCGTTTCTGGCACCTTCCCCGGTGGAGTTGTGCATGGGGTGTGTTTGGAACATTTTGTCACCAGCCGAGTCCAAAAGTCAGCGATTCCCCATCTCAGCCCAGAAAGCAGGTACAACAAGTTTTGTGGTGCCTTTCAGCTGCCTACCGGGGTAGTGTAAAAACTACCAACAGAACTCGTTTCTGGCACCTTCCCCGGTGGAGTTGTGCATGGGGTGTGTTTGGAACATTTTGTCACCAGCCGAGTCCAAAAGTCAGCGATTCCCCATCTCAGCCCAGAAAGCAGGTAGAACAAGTTTTGTGGTGCCTTTCAGCTGCCTACCGGGGTAGTGTAAAAACTACCAACAGAACTCGTTTCTGGCACCTTCCCCGGTGGAGGTGTGCATGGGGTGTGTTTGGAACATTTTGTCACCAGCCGAGTCCAAAAGTCAGCGATTCCCCATCTCAGCCCAGAAAGCAGGTAGAACAAGTTTTGTGGTGCCTTTCAGCTGCCTACCGGGGTAGTGTAAAAACTACCAACAGAACTCCTTTCTGGCACCTTCCCCGGTGGAGTTGTGCATGGGGTGTGTTTGGAACATTTTGTCACCAGCCGAGTCCAAAAGTCAGCGATTCCCCATCTCAGCCCAGAAAGCAGGTAGAACAAGTTTTGTGGTGCCTTTCAGCTGCCTACCGGGGTAGTGTAAAAACTACCAACAGAACTCGTTTCTGGCACCTTCCCCGGTGGAGTTGTGCATGGGGTGTGTTTGGAACATTTTGTCACCAGCCGAGTCCAAAAGTCAGCGATTCCCCATCTCAGCCCAGAAAGCAGGTACAACAAGTTTTGTGGTGCCTTTCAGCTGCCTACCGGGGTAGTGTAAAAACTACCAACAGAACTCGTTTCTGGCACCTTCCCCGGTGGAGTTGTGCATGGGGTGTGTTTGGAACATTTTGTCACCAGCCGAGTCCAAAAGTCAGCGATTCCCCATCTCAGCCCAGAAAGCAGGTAGAACAAGTTTTGTGGTGCCTTTCAGCTGCCTACCGGGGTAGTGTAAAAACTACCAACAGAACTCGTTTCTGGCACCTTCCCCGGTGGAGTTGTGCATGGGGTGTGTTTGGAACATTTTGTCACCAGCCGAGTCCAAAATTCAGCGATTCCCCATCTCAGCCCAGAAAGCAGGTAGAACAAGTTTTGTGGTGCCTTTCAGCTGCCTACCGGGGTAGTGTAAAAACTACCAACAGAACTCGTTTCTGGCACCTTCCCCGGTGGAGTTGTGCATGGGGTGTGTTTGGAACATTTTGTCACCAGCCGAGTCCAAAAGTCAGCTATTCCCCATCTCAGCCCAGAAAGCAGGTAGAACAAGTTTTGTGGTGCCTTTCAGCTGCCTATCGGGGTAGTGTAAAAACTACCAACAGAACTCGTTTCTGGCACCTTCCCCGGTGGAGTTGTGCATGGGGTGTGTTTGGAACATTTTGTCACCAGCCGAGTCCAAAAGTCAGCGATTCCCCATCTCAGCCCAGAAAGCAGGTAGAACAAGTTTTGTGGTGCCTTTCAGCTGCCTACCGGGGTAGTGTAAAAACTACCAACAGAACTCGTTTCTGGCACCTTCCCCGGTGGAGTTGTGCATGGGGTGTGTTTGGAACATTTTGTCAGCAGCCGAGTCCAAAAGTCAGCGATTCCCCATCTCAGCCCAGAAAGCAGGTAGAACAAGTTTTGTGGTGCCTTTCAGCTGCCTACCGGGGTAGTGTAAAAACTACCAACAGAACTCGTTTCTGGCACCTTCCCCGGTGGAGTTGTGCATGGGGTGTGTTTGGAACATTTTGTCACCAGCCGAGTCCAAAAGTCAGCGATTCCCCATCTCAGCCCAGAAAGCAGGTAGAACAAGTTTTGTGGTGCCTTTCTCTTGCCTACCGGGGTTGTGTAAATACTACCAACAGAACTCGTTTCTGGCACCTTCCCCGGTGGAGTTGTGCATGGGGTGTGTTTGGAACATTTTGTCACCAGCCGAGTCCAAAAGTCAGCGATTCCCCATCTCAGCCCAGAAAGCAGGTACAACAAGTTTTGTGGTGCCTTTCTCTTGCCTACCGGGGTAGTGTAAAAACTACCAACAGAACTCGTTTCTGGCACCTTCCCCGGTGGAGTTGTGCATGGGGTGTGTTTGGAACATTTTGTCACCAGCCGAGTCCAAAAGTCAGCGATTCCCCATCTCAGCCCAGAAAGCAGGTAGAACAAGTTTTGTGGTGCCTTTCAGCTGCCTACCGGGGTAGTGTAAAAACTACCAACAGAACTCGTTTCTGGCACCTTCCCCGGTGGAGTTGTGCATGGGGTGTGTTTGGAACATTTTGTCACCAGCCGAGTCCAAAAGTCAGCGATTCACCATCTCAGCCCAGAAAGCAGGTAGAACAAGTTTTGTGGTGCCTTTCAGCTGCCTACCGGGGTAGTGTAAAAACTACCAAGAGAACTCGTTTCTGGCACCTTCCCCGGTGGAGTTGTGCATGGGGTGTGTTTGGAACATTTTGTCACCAGCCGAGTCCAAAAGTCAGCGATTCCCCATCTCAGCCCAGAAAGCAGGTAGAACAAGTTTTGTGGTGCCTTTCAGCTGCCTACCGGGGTAGTGTAAAAACTACCAACAGAACTCGTTTCTGGCACCTTCCCCGGTGGAGTTGTGCATGGGGTGTGTTTGGAACATTTTGTCACCAGCCGAGTCCAAAATTCAGCGATTCCCCATCTCAGCCCAGAAAGCAGGTACAACAAGTTTTGTGGTGCCTTTCAGCTGCCTACCGGGGTAGTGTAAAAACTACCAACAGAACTCCTTTCTGGCACCTTCCCCGGTGGAGTTGTGCATGGGGTGTGTTTGGAACATTTTGTCACCAGCCGAGTCCAAAAGTCAGCGATTCCCCATCTCAGCCCAGAAAGCAGGTAGAACAAGTTTTGTGGTGCCTTTCAGCTGCCTACCGGGGTAGTGTAAAAACTACCAACAGAACTCGTTTCTGGCACCTTCCCCGGTGGAGGTGTGCATGGGGTGTGTTTGGAACATTTTGTCACCAGCCGAGTCCAAAAGTCAGCGATTCCCCATCTCAGCCCAGAAAGCAGGTAGAACAAGTTTTGTGGTGCCTTTCAGCTGCCTACCGGGGTAGTGTAAAAACTACCAACAGAACTCGTTTCTGGCACCTTCCCCGGTGGAGTTGTGCATGGGGTGTGTTTGGAACATTTTGTCACCAGCCGAGTCCAAAATTCAGCGATTCCCCATCTCAGCCCAGAAAGCAGGTAGAACAAGTTTTGTGGTGCCTTTCTCTTGCCTATCGGGGTAGTGTAAAAACTACCAACAGAACTCGTTTCTGGCACCTTCCCCGGTGGAGTTGTGCATGGGGTGTGTTTGGAACATTTTGTCACCAGCCGAGTCCAAAAGTCAGCGATTCCCCATCTCAGCCCAGAAAGCAGGTACAACAAGTTTTGTGGTGCCTTTCAGCTGCCTACCGGGGTAGTGTAAAAACTACCAACAGAACTCGTTTCTGGCACCTTCCCCGGTGGAGGTGTGCATGGGGTGTGTTTGGAACATTTTGTCAGCAGCCGAGTCCAAAAGTCAGCGATTCCCCATCTCAGCCCAGAAAGCAGGTAGAACAAGTTTTGTGGTGCCTTTCAGCTGCCTACCGGGGTAGTGTAAAAACTACCAACAGAACTCGTTTCTGGCACCTTCCCCGGTGGAGTTGTGCATGGGGTGTGTTTGGAACATTTTGTCACCAGCCGAGTCCAAAATTCAGCGATTCCCCATCTCAGCCCAGAAAGCAGGTAGAACAAGTTTTGTGGTGCCTTTCAGCTGCCTACCGGGGTAGTGTAAAAACTACCAACAGAACTCGTTTCTGGCACCTTCCCCGGTGGAGTTGTGCATGGGGTGTGTTTGGAACATTTTGTCACCAGCCGAGTCCAAAAGTCAGCGATTCCCCATCTCAGCCCAGAAAGCAGGTAGAACAAGTTTTGTGGTGCCTTTCAGCTGCCTACCGGGGTAGTGTAAAAACTACCAACAGAACTCCTTTCTGGCACCTTCCCCGGTGGAGTTGTGCATGGGGTGTGTTTGGAACATTTTGTCACCAGCCGAGTCCAAAAGTCAGCGATTCCCCATCTCAGCCCAGAAAGCAGGTAGAACAAGTTTTGTGGTGCCTTTCAGCTGCCTACCGGGGTAGTGTAAAAACTACCAACAGAACTCGTTTCTGGCACCTTCCCCGGTGGAGTTGTGCATGGGGTGTGTTTGGAACATTTTGTCACCAGCCGAGTCCAAAAGTCAGCGATTCCCCATCTCAGCCCAGAAAGCAGGTAGAACAAGTTTTGTGGTGCCTTTCAGCTGCCTACCGGGGTAGTGTAAAAACTACCAACAGAACTCGTTTCTGGCACCTTCCCCGGTGGAGTTGTGCATGGGGTGTGTTTGGAACATTTTGTCACCAGCCGAGTCCAAAAGTCAGCGATTCCCCATCTCAGCCCAGAAAGCAGGTAGAACAAGTTTTGTGGTGCCTTTCAGCTGCCTACCGGGGTAGTGTAAAAACTACCAACAGAACTCGTTTCTGGCACCTTCCCCGGTGGAGTTGTGCATGGGGTGTGTTTGGAACATTTTGTCACCAGCCGAGTCCAAAAGTCAGCGATTCCCCATCTCAGCCCAGAAAGCAGGTAGAACAAGTTTTGTGGTGCCTTTCAGCTGCCTACCGGGGTAGTGTAAAAACTACCAACAGAACTCGTTTCTGGCACCTTCCCCGGTGGAGTTGTGCATGGGGTGTGTTTGGAACATTTTGTCACCAGCCGAGTCCAAAATTCAGCGATTCCCCATCTCAGCCCAGAAAGCAGGTAGAACAAGTTTTGTGGTGCCTTTCTCTTGCCTACCGGGGTAGTGTAAAAACTACCAACAGAACTCGTTTCTGGCACCTTCCCCGGTGGAGGTGTGCATGGGGTGTGTTTGGAACATTTTGTCACCAGCCGAGTCCAAAATTCAGCGATTCCCCATCTCAGCCCAGAAAGCAGGTAGAACAAGTTTTGTGGTGCCTTTCAGCTGCCTACCGGGGTAGTGTAAAAACTACCAACAGAACTCGTTTCTGGCACCTTCCCCGGTGGAGTTGTGCATGGGGTGTGTTTGGAACATTTTTTTAACAGCCGAGTCCAAAAGTCAGCGATTCCCCATCTCAGCCCAGAAAGCAGGTACAACAAGTTTTGTGGTGCCTTTCAGCTGCCTACCGGGGTTGTGTAAATACTACCAACAGAACTCGTTTCTGGCACCTTCCCCGGTGGAGTTGTGCATGGGGTGTGTTTGGAACATTTTGTCACCAGCCGAGTCCAAAAGTCAGCGATTCCCCATCTCAGCCCAGAAAGCAGGTAGAACAAGTTTTGTGGTGCCTTTCAGCTGCCTACCGGGGTAGTGTAAAAACTACCAACAGAACTCGTTTCTGGCACCTTCCCCGGTGGAGTTGTGCATGGGGTGTGTTTGGAACATTTTGTCACCAGCCGAGTCCAAAATTCAGCGATTCCCCATCTCAGCCCGGAAAGCAGGTAGAACAAGTTTTGTGGTGCCTTTCAGCTGCCTACCGGGGTAGTGTAAAAACTACCAACAGAACTCGTTTCTGGCACCTTCCCCGGTGGAGTTGTGCATGGGGTGTGTTTGGAACATTTTGTTACCAGCCGAGTCCAAAATTCAGCCGTTCCCCATCTCAGCCCAGAAAGCAGGTAGAACAAGTTTTGTGGTGCCTTTCAGCTGCCTACCGGGGTAGTGTAAAAACTACCAACAGAACTCGTTTCTGGCACCTTCCCCGGTGGAGTTGTGCATGGGGTGTGTTTGGAACATTTTGTCACCAGCCGAGTCCAAAATTCAGCCGTTCCCCATCTCAGCCCAGAAAGCAGGTAGAACAAGTTTTGTGGTGCCTTTCAGCTGCCTACCGGGGTAGTGTAAAAACTACCAACAGAACTCGTTTCTGGCACCTTCCCCGGTGGAGTTGTGCATGGGGTGTGTTTGGAACATTTTGTCACCAGCCGAGTCCAAAAGTCAGCGATTCCCCATCTCAGCCCAGAAAGCAGGTAGAACAAGTTTTGTGGTGCCTTTCAGCTGCCTACCGGGGTAGTGTAAAAACTACCAACAGAACTCGTTTCTGGCACCTTCCCCGGTGGAGTTGTGCATGGGGTGTGTTTGGAACATTTTGTCACCAGCCGAGTCCAAAATTCAGCGATTCCCCATCTCAGCCCAGAAAGCAGGTAGAACAAGTTTTGTGGTGCCTTTCAGCTGCCTACCGGGGTAGTGTAAAAACTACCAACAGAACTCGTTTCTGGCACCTTCCCCGGTGGAGTTGTGCATGGGGTGTGTTTGGAACATTTTGTCACCAGCCGAGTCCAAACGTCAGCGATTCCCCATCTCAGCCCAGAAAGCAGGTAGAACAAGTTTTGTGGTGCCTTTCTCTTGCCTACCGGGGTAGTGTAAAAACTACCAACAGAACTCGTTTCTGGCACCTTCCCCGGTGGAGTTGTGCATGGGGTGTGTTTGGAACATTTTGTCACCAGCCGAGTCCAAAAGTCAGCGATTCCCCATCTCAGCCCAGAAAGCAGGTAGAACAAGTTTTGTGGTGCCTTTCAGCTGCCTACCGGGGTAGTGTAAAAACTACCAACAGAACTCGTTTCTGGCACCTTCCCCGGTGGAGTTGTGCATGGGGTGTGTTTGGAACATTTTGTCACCAGCCGACTCCAAAATTCAGCGGTTCCCCATCTCAGCCCAGAAAGCAGGTAGAACAACTTTTGTGGTGTCTTTCAGATGCCTACCGGAGCAATGTAAAAACTACCAGGAGAACTCCTGTCTGGCACCTTCCCCGGTGGAGTTGTGCATGGGGTGTGTTTGGAACATTTTGTCACCGGCCGAGTCCAAAATTCAGCGATTCCCCATCTCAGCCCAGAAAGCAGGAAGAACAAGTTTTGTGGTGCCTTTCAGCTGCCTACCGGGGTAGTGTAAAAACTACCAACAGAACTCGTTTCTGGCACCTTCCCCGGTGGAGTTGTGCATGGGGTGTGTTTGGAACATTTTGTCACCAGCCGAGTCCAAAATTCAGCGATTCCCCATCTCAGCCCAGAAAGCAGGTAGAACAAGTTTTGTGGTGCCTTTCAGCTGCCTACCGGGGTAGTGTAAAAACTACCAACAGAACTCGTTTCTGGCACCTTCCCCGGTGGAGTTGTGCATGGGGTGTGTTTGGAACATTTTGTCACCAGCCGAGTCCAAAATTCAGCGATTCCCCATCTCAGCCCAGAAAGCAGGTAGAACAAGTTTTGTGGTGCCTTTCAGCTGCCTACCGGGGTAGTGTAAAAACTACCAACAGAACTCGTTTCTGGCACCTTCCCCGGTGGAGTTGTGCATGGGGTGTGTTTGGAACATTTTGTCACCAGCCGAGTCCAAAATTCAGCGATTCCCCATCTCAGCCCGGAAAGCAGGTAGAACAAGTTTTGTGGTGCCTTTCAGCTGCCTACCGGGGTAGTGTAAAAACTACCAACAGAACTCGTTTCTGGCACCTTCCCCGGTGGAGTTGTGCATGGGGTGTGTTTGGAACATTTTGTTACCAGCCGAGTCCAAAATTCAGCCGTTCCCCATCTCAGCCCAGAAAGCAGGTAGAACAAGTTTTGTGGTGCCTTTCAGCTGCCTACCGGGGTAGTGTAAAAACTACCAACAGAACTCCTTTCTGGCACCTTCCCCGGTGGAGTTGTGCATGGGGTGTGTTTCGAACATTTTGTCACCAGCCGAGTCCAAAATTCAGCCGTTCCCCATCTCAGCCCAGAAAGCAGGTAGAACAAGTTTTGTGGTGCCTTTCAGCTGCCTACCGGGGTAGTGTAAAAACTACCAACAGAACTCGTTTCTGGCACCTTCCCCGGTGGAGTTGTGCATGGGGTGTGTTTGGAACATTTTGTCACCAGCCGAGTCCAAAATTCAGCGATTCCCCATCTCAGCCCAGAAAGCAGGTAGAACAAGTTTTGTGGTGCCTTTCAGCTGCCTACCGGGGTAGTGTAAAAACTACCAACAGAACTCGTTTCTGGCACCTTCCCCGGTGGAGGTGTGCATGGGGTGTGTTTGGAACATTTTGTCACCAGCCGAGTCCAAAAGTCAGCGATTCCCCATCTCAGCCCAGAAAGCAGGTAGAACAAGTTTTGTGGTGCCTTTCAGCTGCCTACCGGGGTAGTGTAAAAACTACCAACAGAACTCGTTTCTGGCACCTTCCCCGGTGGAGTTGTGCATGGGGTGTGTTTGGAACATTTTGTCAGCAGCCGAGTCCAAAAGTCAGCGATTCCCCATCTCAGCCCAGAAAGCAGGTAGAACAAGTTTTGTGGTGCCTTTCAGCTGCCTACCGGGGTAGTGTAAAAACTACCAACAGAACTCGTTTCTGGCACCTTCCCCGGTGGAGTTGTGCATGGGGTGTGTTTGGAACATTTTGTCAGCAGCCGAGTCCAAAAGTCAGCCGTTCCCCATATCAGCCCAGAAAGCAGGTAGAACAAGTTTTGTGGTGCCTTTCAGCTGCCTACCGGGGTAGTGTAAAAACTACCAACAGAACTCGTTTCTGGCACCTTCCCCGGTGGAGTTGTGCATGGGGTGTGTTTGGAACATTTTGTCACCAGCCGAGTCCAAAAGTCAGCGATTCCCCATCTCAGCCCAGAAAGCAGGTAGAACAAGTTTTGTGGTGCCTTTCAGCTGCCTACCGGGGTAGTGTAAAAACTACCAACAGAACTCCTTTCTGGCACCTTCCCCGGTGGAGTTGTGCATGGGGTGTGTTTGGAACATTTTGTCACCAGCCGAGTCCAAAATTCAGCGATTCCCCATCTCAGCCCAGAAAGCAGGTAGAACAAGTTTTGTGGTGCCTTTCTCTTGCCTACCGGGGTAGTGTAAAAACTACCAACAGAACTCGTTTCTGGCACCTTCCCCGGTGGAGTTGTGCATGGGGTGTGTTTGGAACATTTTGTCACCAGCCGAGTCCAAAATTCAGCGATTCCCCATCTCAGCCCAGAAAGCAGGTAGAACAAGTTTTGTGGTGCCTTTCAGCTGCCTACCGGGGTAGTGTAAAAACTACCAACAGAACTCGTTTCTGGCACCTTCCCCGGTGGAGTTGTGCATGGGGTGTGTTTGGAACATTTTGTCACCAGCCGAGTCCAAAAGTCAGCCGTTCCCCATCTCAGCCCAGAAAGCAGGTAGAACAAGTTTTGTGGTGCCTTTCAGCTGCCTACCGGGGTAGTGTAAAAACTACCAACAGAACTCCTTTCTGGCACCTTCCCCGGTGGAGTTGTGCATGGGGTGTGTTTGGAACATTTTGTCACCAGCCGAGTCCAAAATTCAGCGATTCCCCATGTCAGCCCAGAAAGCAGGTAGAACAAGTTTTGTGGTGCCTTTCAGCTGCCTACCGGGGTAGTGTAAAAACTACCAACAGAACTCGTTTCTGGCACCTTCCCCGGTGGAGTTGTGCATGGGGTGTGTTTGGAACATTTTGTCAGCAGCCGAGTCCAAAATTCAGCGATTCCCCATCTCAGCCCAGAAAGCAGGTAGAACAAGTTTTGTGGTGCCTTTCAGCTGCCTACCGGGGTAGTGTAAAAACTACCACAGAACTCGTTTCTGGCACCTTCCCCGGTGGAGTTGTGCATGGGGTGTGTTTGGAACATTTTGTCAGCAGCCGAGTCCAAAAGTCAGCGATTCCCCATCTCAGCCCAGAAAGCAGGTAGAACAAGTTTTGTGGTGCCTTTCAGCTGCCTACCGGGGTAGTGTAAAAACTACCAAGAGAACTCGTTTCTGGCACCTTCCCCGGTGGAGTTGTGCATGGGGTGTGTTTGGAACATTTTGTCAGCAGCCGAGTCCAAAAGTCAGCCGTTCCCCATCTCAGCCCAGAAAGCAGGTAGAACAAGTTTTGTGGTGCCTTTCAGCTGCCTACCGGGGTAGTGTAAAAACTACCAACAGAACTCGTTTCTGGCACCTTCCCCGGTGGAGTTGTGCATGGGGTGTGTTTGGAACATTTTGTCACCAGCCGAGTCCAAAATTCAGCGATTCCCCATCTCAGCCCAGAAAGCAGGTAGAACAAGTTTTGTGGTGCCTTTCAGCTGCCTACCGGGGTAGTGTAAAAACTACCAACAGAACTCGTTTCTGGCACCTTCCCCGGTGGAGTTGTGCATTGGGTGTGTTTGGAACATTTTGTCACCAGCCGAGTCCAAAATTCAGCCGTTCCCCATCTCAGCCCAGAAAGCAGGTAGAACAAGTTTTGTGGTGCCTTTCAGCTGCCTACCGGGGTAGTGTAAAAACTACCAACAGAACTCGTTTCTGGCACCTTCCCCGGTGGAGTTGTGCATGGGGTGTGTTTGGAACATTTTGTCACCAGCCGAGTCCAAAAGTCAGCGATTCCCCATCTCAGCCCAGAAAGCAGGTAGAACAAGTTTTGTGGTGCCTTTCAGCTGCCTACCGGGGTAGTGTAAAAACTACCAACAGAACTCATTTCTGGCACCTTCCCCGGTGGAGTTGTGCATGGGGTGTGTTTGGAACATTTTGTCACCAGCCGAGTCCAAAATTCAGCGATTCCTCATCTCAGCCCAGAAAGCAGGTAGAACAAGTTTTGTGGTGCCTTTCAGCTGCCTACCGGGGTAGTGTAAAAACTACCAACAGAACTCGTTTCTGGCACCTTCCCCGGTGGAGTTGTGCATGGGGTGTGTTTGGAACATTTTGTCAGCAGCCGAGTCCAAAATTCAGCGATTCCCCATCTCAGCCCAGAAAGCAGGTAGAACAAGTTTTGTGGTGCCTTTCAGCTGCCTACCGGGGTAGTGTAAAAACTACCAAGAGAACTCGTTTCTGGCACCTTCCCCGGTGGAGTTGTGCATGGGGTGTGTTTGGAACATTTTGTCACCAGCCGAGTCCAAAATTCAGCGATTCCCCATCTCAGCCCAGAAAGCAGGTAGAACAAGTTTTGTGGTGCCTTTCAGCTGCCTACCGGGGTAGTGTAAAAACTACCAACAGAACTCGTTTCTGGCACCTTCCCCGGTGGAGTTGTGCATGGGGTGTGTTTGGAACATTTTGTCACCAGCCGAGTCCAAAAGTCAGCGATTCCCCATCTCAGCCCAGAAAGCAGGTAGAACAAGTTTTGTGGTGCCTTTCAGCTGCCTACCGGGGTAGTGTAAAAACTACCAACAGAACTCGTTTCTGGCACCTTCCCCGGTGGAGGTGTGCATGGGGTGTGTTTGGAACATTTTGTCACCAGCCGAGTCCAAAATTCAGCGATTCCCCATCTCAGCCCAGAAAGCAGGTAGAACAAGTTTTGTGGTGCCTTTCAGCTGCCTACCGGGGTAGTGTAAAAACTACCAACAGAACTCGTTTCTGGCACCTTCCCCGGTGGAGGTGTGCATGGGGTGTGTTTGGAACATTTTGTCACCAGCCGAGTCCAAAAGTCAGCGATTCCCCATCTCAGCCCAGAAAGCAGGTAGAACAAGTTTTGTGGTGCCTTTCAGCTGCCTACCGGGGTAGTGTAAAAACTACCAAGAGAACTCGTTTCTGGCACCTTCCCCGGTGGAGTTGTGCATGGGGTGTGTTTGGAACATTTTGTCAGCAGCCGAGTCCAAAAGTCAGCCGTTCCCCATCTCAGCCCAGAAAGCAGGTAGAACAAGTTTTGTGGTGCCTTTCAGCTGCCTACCGGGGTAGTGTAAAAACTACCAACAGAACTCGTTTCTGGCACCTTCCCCGGTGGAGTTGTGCATGGGGTGTGTTTGGAACATTTTGTCAGCAGCCGAGTCCAAAATTCAGCGATTCCCCATCTCAGCCCAGAAAGCAGGTAGAACAAGTTTTGTGGTGCCTTTCAGCTGCCTACCGGGGTAGTGTAAAAACTACCAACAGAACTCGTTTCTGGCACCTTCCCCGGTGGAGTTGTGCATGGGGTGTGTTTGGAACATTTTGTCACCAGCCGAGTCCAAAATTCAGCCGTTCCCCATCTCAGCCCAGAAAGCAGGTAGAACAAGTTTTGTGGTGCCTTTCAGCTGCCTACCGGGGTAGTGTAAAAACTACCAACAGAACTCGTTTCTGGCACCTTCCCCGGTGGAGTTGTGCATGGGGTGTGTTTGGAACATTTTGTCACCAGCCGAGTCCAAAAGTCAGCGATTCCCCATCTCAGCCCAGAAAGCAGGTAGAACAAGTTTTGTGGTGCCTTTCAGCTGCCTACCGGGGTAGTGTAAAAACTACCAACAGAACTCGTTTCTGGCACCTTCCCCGGTGGAGTTGTGCATGGGGTGTGTTTGGAACATTTTGTCACCAGCCGAGTCCAAAATTCAGCGATTCCTCATCTCAGCCCAGAAAGCAGGTACAACAAGTTTTGTGGTGCCTTTCAGCTGCCTACCGGGGTAGTGTAAAAACTACCACAGAACTCGTTTCTGGCACCTTCCCCGGTGGAGTTGTGCATGGGGTGTGTTTGGAACATTTTGTCAGCAGCCGAGTCCAAAATTCAGCGATTCCCCATCTCAGCCCAGAAAGCAGGTAGAACAAGTTTTGTGGTGCCTTTCAGCTGCCTACCGGGGTAGTGTAAAAACTACCAACAGAACTCGTTTCTGGCACCTTCCCCGGTGGAGTTGTGCATGGGGTGTGTTTGGAACATTTTGTCAGCAGCCGAGTCCAAAATTCAGCGATTCCCCATCTCAGCCCAGAAAGCAGGTAGAACAACTTTTGTGGTGCCTTTCAGCTGCCTACCGGGGTAGTGTAAAAACTACCAACAGAACTCGTTTCTGGCACCTTCCCCGGTGGAGTTGTGCATGGGGTGTGTTTGGAACATTTTGTCAGCAGCCGAGTCCAAAATTCAGCGATTCCCCATCTCAGCCCAGAAAGCAGGTAGAACAAGTTTTGTGGTGCCTTTCAGCTGCCTACCGGGGTAGTGTAAAAACTACCAACAGAACTCGTTTCTGGCACCTTCCCCGGTGGAGTTGTGCATGGGGTGTGTTTGGAACATTTTGTCACCAGCCGAGTCCAAAATTCAGCGATTCCCCATCTCAGCCCAGAAAGCAGGTAGAACAACTTTTGTGGTGCCTTTCAGCTGCCTACCGGGGTAGTGTAAAAACTACCAACAGAACTCGTTTCTGGCACCTTCCCCGGTGGAGTTGTGCATGGGGTGTGTTTGGAACATTTTGTCACCAGCCGAGTCCAAAAGTCAGCCGTTCCCCATCTCAGCCCAGAAAGCAGGTAGAACAAGTTTTGTGGTGCCTTTCAGCTGCCTACCGGGGTAGTGTAAAAACTACCAACAGAACTCGTTTCTGGCACCTTCCCCGGTGGAGTTGTGCATGGGGTGTGTTTGGAACATTTTGTCAGCAGCCGAGTCCAAAATTCAGCGATTCCCCATCTCAGCCCAGAAAGCAGGTAGAACAAGTTTTGTGGTGCCTTTCAGCTGCCTACCGGGGTAGTGTAAAAACTGCCACAGAACTCGTTTCTGGCACCTTCCCCGGTGGAGTTGTGCATGGGGTGTGTTTGGAACATTTTGTCAGCAGCCGAGTCCAAAATTCAGCGATTCCCCATCTCAGCCCAGAAAGCAGGTAGAACAAGTTTTGTGGTGCCTTTCAGCTGCCTACCGGGGTAGTGTAAAAACTACCAACAGAACTCGTTTCTGGCACCTTCCCCGGTGGAGTTGTGCATGGGGTGTGTTTGGAACATTTTGTCAGCATCCGAGTCCAAAAGTCAGCCGTTCCCCATATCAGCCCAGAAAGCAGGTAGAACAAGTTTTGTGGTGCCTTTCAGCTGCCTACCGGGGTAGTGTAAAAACTACCAACAGAACTCGTTTCTGGCACCTTCCCCGGTGGAGTTGTGCACGGGGTGTGTTTGGAACATTTTGTCACCAGCCGAGTCCAAAATTCAGCGATTCCCCATCTCAGCCCAGAAAGCAGGTAGAACAAGTTTTGTGGTGCCTTTCAGCTGCCTACCGGGGTAGTGTAAAAACTACCAACAGAACTCGTTTCTGGCACCTTCCCCGGTGGAGTTGTGCATGGGGTGTGTTTGGAACATTTTGTCACCAGCCGAGTCCAAAATTCAGCGATTCCCCATCTCAGCCCAGAAAGCAGGTAGAACAAGTTTTGTGGTGCCTTTCAGCTGCCTACCGGGGTAGTGTAAAAACTACCAACAGAACTCGTTTCTGGCACCTTCCCCGGTGGAGGTGTGCATGGGGTGTGTTTGGAACATTTTGTCAGCAGCCGAGTCCAAAAGTCAGCCGTTCCCCATCTCAGCCCAGAAAGCAGGTAGAACAAGTTTTGTGGTGCCTTTCAGCTGCCTACCGGGGTAGTGTAAAAACTACCAACAGAACTCGTTTCTGGCACCTTCCCCGGTGGAGTTGTGCATGGGGTGTGTTTGGAACATTTTGTCAGCAGCCGAGTCCAAAATTCAGCGATTCCCCATCTCAGCCCAGAAAGCAGGTAGAACAAGTTTTGTGGTGCCTTTCAGCTGCCTACCGGGGTAGTGTAAAAACTACCACAGAACTCGTTTCTGGCACCTTCCCCGGTGGAGTTGTGCATGGGGTGTGTTTGGAACATTTTGTCAGCAGCCGAGTCCAAAATTCAGCGATTCCCCATCTCAGCCCAGAAAGCAGGTAGAACAACTTTTGTGGTGCCTTTCAGCTGCCTACCGGGGTAGTGTAAAAACTACCAACAGAACTCGTTTCTGGCACCTTCCCCGGTGGAGTTGTGCATGGGGTGTGTTTGGAACATTTTGTCAGCAGCCGAGTCCAAAAGTCAGCCGTTCCCCATATCAGCCCAGAAAGCAGGTAGAACAAGTTTTGTGGTGCCTTTCAGCTGCCTACCGGGGTAGTGTAAAAACTACCAACAGAACTCGTTTCTGGCACCTTCCCCGGTGGAGTTGTGCATGGGGTGTGTTTGGAACATTTTGTCACCAGCCGAGTCCAAAATTCAGCGATTCCCCATCTCAGCCCAGAAAGCAGGTAGAACAAGTTTTGTGGTGCCTTTCAGCTGCCTACCGGGGTAGTGTAAAAACTACCAACAGAACTCGTTTCTGGCACCTTCCCCGGTGGAGTTGTGCATGGGGTGTGTTTGGAACATTTTGTCACCAGCCGAGTCCAAAATTCAGCGATTCCCCATCTCAGCCCAGAAAGCAGGTAGAACAAGTTTTGTGGTGCCTTTCAGCTGCCTACCGGGGTAGTGTAAAAACTACCAACAGAACTCGTTTCTGGCACCTTCCCCGGTGGAGGTGTGCATGGGGTGTGTTTGGAACATTTTGTCAGCAGCCGAGTCCAAAAGTCAGCCGTTCCCCATCTCAGCCCAGAAAGCAGGTAGAACAAGTTTTGTGGTGCCTTTCAGCTGCCTACCGGGGTAGTGTAAAAACTACCAAGAGAACTCGTTTCTGGCACCTTCCCCGGTGGAGTTGTGCATGGGGTGTGTTTGGAACATTTTGTCAGCAGCCGAGTCCAAAATTCAGCGATTCCCCATCTCAGCCCAGAAAGCAGGTAGAACAAGTTTTGTGGTGCCTTTCAGCTGCCTACCGGGGTAGTGTAAAAACTACCACAGAACTCGTTTCTGGCACCTTCCCCGGTGGAGTTGTGCATGGGGTGTGTTTGGAACATTTTGTCAGCAGCCGAGTCCAAAATTCAGCGATTCCCCATCTCAGCCCAGAAAGCAGGTAGAACAACTTTTGTGGTGCCTTTCAGCTGCCTACCGGGGTAGTGTAAAAACTACCAACAGAACTCGTTTCTGGCACCTTCCCCGGTGGAGTTGTGCATGGGGTGTGTTTGGAACATTTTGTCAGCAGCCGAGTCCAAAAGTCAGCCGTTCCCCATATCAGCCCAGAAAGCAGGTAGAACAAGTTTTGTGGTGCCTTTCAGCTGCCTACCGGGGTAGTGTAAAAACTACCAACAGAACTCGTTTCTGGCACCTTCCCCGGTGGAGTTGTGCATGGGGTGTGTTTGGAACATTTTGTCACCAGCCGAGTCCAAAATTCAGCGATTCCCCATCTCAGCCCAGAAAGCAGGTAGAACAAGTTTTGTGGTGCCTTTCAGCTGCCTACCGGGGTAGTGTAAAAACTACCAACAGAACTCGTTTCTGGCACCTTCCCCGGTGGAGTTGTGCATGGGGTGTGTTTGGAACATTTTGTCACCAGCCGAGTCCAAAAGTCAGCGATTCCCCATCTCAGCCCAGAAAGCAGGTAGAACAAGTTTTGTGGTGCCTTTCAGCTGCCTACCGGGGTAGTGTAAAAACTACCAACAGAACTCGTTTCTGGCACCTTCCCCGGTGGAGTTGTGCATGGGGTGTGTTTGGAACATTTTGTCACCAGCCGAGTCCAAAAGTCAGCGATTCCCCATCTCAGCCCAGAAAGCAGGTAGAACAAGTTTTGTGGTGCCTTTCAGCTGCCTACCGGGGTAGTGTAAAAACTACCAACAGAACTCGTTTCTGGCACCTTCCCCGGTGGAGTTGTGCATGGGGTGTGTTTGGAACATTTTGTCAGCAGCCGAGTCCAAAAGTCAGCCGTTCCCCATCTCAGCCCAGAAAGCAGGTAGAACAAGTTTTGTGGTGCCTTTCAGCTGCCTACCGGGGTAGTGTAAAAACTACCAACAGAACTCGTTTCTGGCACCTTCCCCGGTGGAGTTGTGCATGGGGTGTGTTTGGAACATTTTGTCACCAGCCGAGTCCAAAAGTCAGCGATTCCCCATCTCAGCCCAGAAAGCAGGTAGAACAAGTTTTGTGGTGCCTTTCAGCTGCCTACCGGGGTTGTGTAAATACTACCAACAGAACTCGTTTCTGGCACCTTCCCCGGTGGAGTTGTGCATGGGGTGTGTTTGGAACATTTTGTCACCAGCCGAGTCCAAAATTCAGCGATTCCCCATCTCAGCCCAGAAAGCAGGTAGAACAAGTTTTGTGGTGCCTTTCAGCTGCCTACCGGGGTAGTGTAAAAACTACCAACAGAACTCGTTTCTGGCACCTTCCCCGGTGGAGTTGTGCATGGGGTGTGTTTGGAACATTTTGTCACCAGCCGAGTCCAAAATTCAGCGATTCCCCATCTCAGCCCAGAAAGCAGGTAGAACAAGTTTTGTGGTGCCTTTCAGCTGCCTACCGGGGTAGTGTAAAAACTACCAACAGAACTCGTTTCTGGCACCTTCCCCGGTGGAGTTGTGCATGGGGTGTGTTTGGAACATTTTGTCACCAGCCGAGTCCAAAATTCAGCGATTCCCCATCTCAGCCCAGAAAGCAGGTAGAACAAGTTTTGTGGTGCCTTTCAGGTGCCTACCGGGGTAGTGTAAAAAGTACCAACAGAACTCGTTTCTGGCACCTTCCCCGGTGGAGTTGTGCATGGGGTGTGTTTGGAACATTTTGTCACCAGCAGAGTCCAAAAGTCAGCCGTTCCCCATCTCAGCCCAGAAAGCAGGTACAACAAGTTTTGTGGTGCCTTTCAGCTGCCTACCGGGGTAGTGTAAAAACTACCAACAGAACTCGTTTCTGGCACCTTCCCCGGTGGAGTTGTGCATGGGGTGTGTTTGGAACATTTTGTCACCAGCCGAGTCCAAAAGTCAGCGATTCCCCATCTCAGCCCAGAAAGCAGGTAGAACAAGTTTTGTGGTGCCTTTCAGCTGCCTACCGGGGTAGTGTAAAAACTACCAACAGAACTCGTTTCTGGCACCTTCCCTGGTGGAGTTGTGCATGGGGTGTGTTTGGAACATTTTGTCACCAGCCGAGTCCAAAAGTCAGCGATTCCCCATCTCAGCCCAGAAAGCAGGTACAACAACTTTTGTGGTGCCTTTCAGCTGCCTACCGGGGTAGTGTAAAAACTACCAACAGAACTCGTTTCTGGCACCTTCCCCGGTGGAGTTGTGCATGGGGTGTGTTTGGAACATTTTGTCAGCAGCCGAGTCCAAAAGTCAGCCGTTCCCCATCTCAGCTGAGAAAGCAGGTAGAACAAGTTTTGTGGTGCCTTTCAGCTGCCTACCGGGGTAGTGTAAAAACTACCAACAGAACTCGTTTCTGGCACCTTCCCCGGTGGAGTTGTGCATGGGGTGTGTTTGGAACATTTTGTCAGCAGCCGAGTCCAAAATTCAGCGATTCCCCATCTCAGCCCAGAAAGCAGGTAGAACAAGTTTTGTGGTGCCTTTCAGCTGCCTACCGGGGTAGTGTAAAAACTACCAACAGAACTCGTTTCTGGCACCTTCCCCGGTGGAGTTGTGCATGGGGTGTGTTTGGAACATTTTGTCACCAGCCGAGTCCAAAAGTCAGCGATTCCCCATCTCAGCCCAGAAAGCAGGTAGAACAAGTTTTGTGGTGCCTTTCAGCTGCCTACCGGGGTAGTGTAAAAACTACCAACAGAACTCGTTTCTGGCACCTTCCCCGGTGGAGTTGTGCATGGGGTGTGTTTGGAACATTTTGTCACCAGCCGAGTCCAAAATTCAGCGATTCCCCATCTCAGCCCAGAAAGCAGGTAGAACAAGTTTTGTGGTGCCTTTCAGCTGCCTACCGGGGTAGTGTAAAAACTACCAACAGAACTCGTTTCTGGCACCTTCCCCGGTGGAGTTGTGCATGGGGTGTGTTTGGAACATTTTGTCACCAGCCGAGTCCAAAATTCAGCGATTCCCCATCTCAGCCCAGAAAGCAGGTAGAACAAGTTTTGTGGTGCCTTTCAGCTGCCTACCGGGGTAGTGTAAAAACTACCAACAGAACTCGTTTCTGGCACCTTCCCCGGTGGAGTTGTGCATGGGGTGTGTTTGGAACATTTTGTCACCAGCCGAGTCCAAAAGTCAGCCGTTCCCCATCTCAGCCCAGAAAGCAGGTAGAACAAGTTTTGTGGTGCCTTTCAGCTGCCTACCGGGGTAGTGTAAAAACTACCAACAGAACTCGTTTCTGGCACCTTCCCCGGTGGAGTTGTGCATGGGGTGTGTTTGGAACATTTTGTCACCAGCCGAGTCCAAAATTCAGCGATTCCCCATCTCAGCCCAGAAAGCAGGTAGAACAAGTTTTGTGGTGCCTTTCAGCTGCCTACCGGGGTAGTGTAAAAACTACCACAGAACTCGTTTCTGGCACCTTCCCCGGTGGAGTTGTGCATGGGGTGTGTTTGGAACATTTTGTCACCAGCCGAGTCCAAAAGTCAGCGATTCCCCATCTCAGCCCAGAAAGCAGGTAGAACAAGTTTTGTGGTGCCTTTCAGCTGCCTACCGGGGTAGTGTAAAAACTACCACAGAACTCGTTTCTGGCACCTTCCCCGGTGGAGTTGTGCATGGGGTGTGTTTGGAACATTTTGTCAGCAGCCGAGTCCAAAATTCAGCGATTCCCCATCTCAGCCCAGAAAGCAGGTAGAACAAGTTTTGTGGTGCCTTTCAGCTGCCTACCGGGGTAGTGTAAAAACTACCAAGAGAACTCGTTTCTGGCACCTTCCCCGGTGGAGTTGTGCATGGGGTGTGTTTGGAACATTTTGTCAGCAGCCGAGTCCAAAAGTCAGCCGTTCCCCATATCAGCCCAGAAAGCAGGTAGAACAAGTTTTGTGGTGCCTTTCAGCTGCCTACCGGGGTAGTGTAAAAACTACCAACAGAACTCGTTTCTGGCACCTTCCCCGGTGGAGTTGTGCATGGGGTGTGTTTGGAACATTTTGTCACCAGCCGAGTCCAAAAGTCAGCGATTCCCCATCTAAGCCCAGAAAGCAGGTAGAACAAGTTTTGTGGTGCCTTTCAGCTGCCTACCGGGGTAGTGTAAAAACTACCAACAGAACTCGTTTCTGGCACCTTCCCCGGTGGAGTTGTGCATGGGGTGTGTTTGGAACATTTTGTCAGCAGCCGAGTCCAAAAGTCAGCGATTCCCCATCTCAGCCCAGAAAGCAGGTAGAACAAGTTTTGTGGTGCCTTTCAGCTGCCTACCGGGGTAGTGTAAAAACTACCAACAGAACTCGTTTCTGGCACCTTCCCCGGTGGAGTTGTGCATGGGGTGTGTTTGGAACATTTTGTCAGCAGCCGAGTCCAAAATTCAGCGATTCCCCATCTCAGCCCAGAAAGCAGGTAGAACAAGTTTTGTGGTGCCTTTCAGCTGCCTACCGGGGTAGTGTAAAAACTACCAACAGAACTCGTTTCTGGCACCTTCCCCGGTGGAGTTGTGCATGGGGTGTGTTTGGAACATTTTGTCACCAGCCGAGTCCAAAAGTCAGCGATTCCCCATCTCAGCCCAGAAAGCAGGTAGAACAACTTTTGTGGTGCCTTTCAGCTGCCTACCGGGGTAGTGTAAAAACTACCAACAGAACTCGTTTCTGGCACCTTCCCCGGTGGAGTTGTGCATGGGGTGTGTTTGGAACATTTTGTCACCAGCCGAGTCCAAAATTCAGCGATTCCCCATCTCAGCCCAGAAAGCAGGTAGAACAAGTTTTGTGGTGCCTTTCAGCTGCCTACCGGGGTAGTGTAAAAACTACCAACAGAACTCGTTTCTGGCACCTTCCCCGGTGGAGTTGTGCATGGGGTGTGTTTGGAACATTTTGTCACCAGCCGAGTCCAAAATTCAGCGATTCCCCATCTCAGCCCAGAAAGCAGGTAGAACAAGTTTTGTGGTGCCTTTCAGCTGCCTACCGGGGTAGTGTAAAAACTACCAACAGAACTCGTTTCTGGCACCTTCCCCGGTGGAGTTGTGCATGGGGTGTGTTTGGAACATTTTGTCACCAGCCGAGTCCAAAAGTCTGCCGTTCCCCATCTCAGCCCAGAAAGCAGGTAGAACAAGTTTTGTGGTGCCTTTCAGCTGCCTACCGGGGTAGTGTAAAAACTACCAACAGAACTCGTTTCTGGCACCTTCCCCGGTGGAGTTGTGCATGGGGTGTGTTTGGAACATTTTGTCACCAGCCGAGTCCAAAAGTCAGCGATTCCCCATCTCAGCCCAGAAAGCAGGTAGAACAAGTTTTGTGGTGCCTTTCAGCTGCCTACCGGGGTAGTGTAAAAACTACCACAGAACTCGTTTCTGGCACCTTCCCCGGTGGAGTTGTGCATGGGGTGTGTTTGGAACATTTTGTCAGCAGCCGAGTCCAAAATTCAGCGATTCCCCATCTCAGCCCAGAAAGCAGGTAGAACAAGTTTTGTGGTGCCTTTCAGCTGCCTACCGGGGTAGTGTAAAAACTACCAAGAGAACTCGTTTCTGGCACCTTCCCCGGTGGAGTTGTGCATGGGGTGTGTTTGGAACATTTTGTCACCAGCCGAGTCCAAAAGTCAGCGATTCCCCATCTCAGCCCAGAAAGCAGGTAGAACAAGTTTTGTGGTGCCTTTCAGCTGCCTACCGGGGTAGTGTAAAAACTACCAACAGAACTCGTTTCTGGCACCTTCCCCGGTGGAGTTGTGCATGGGGTGTGTTTGGAACATTTTGTTACCAGCCGAGTCCAAAAGTCAGCGATTCCCCATCTCAGCCCAGAAAGCAGGTAGAACAAGTTTTGTGGTGCCTTTCAGCTGCCTACCGGGGTAGTGTAAAAACTACCAACAGAACTCGTTTCTGGCACCTTCCCCGGTGGAGTTGTGCATGGGGTGTGTTTGGAACATTTTGTCACCAGCCGAGTCCAAAATTCAGCCGTTCCCCATCTCAGCCCAGAAAGCAGGTAGAACAAGTTTTGTGGTGCCTTTCAGCTGCCTACCGGGGTAGTGTAAAAACTACCAACAGAACTCATTTCTGGCACCTTCCCCGGTGGAGTTGTGCATGGGGTGTGTTTGGAACATTTTGTCACCAGCCGAGTCCAAAAGTCAGCGATTCCCCATCTCAGCCCAGAAAGCAGGTAGAACAAGTTTTGTGGTGCCTTTCAGCTGCCTACCGGGGTAGTGTAAAAACTACCAACAGAACTCGTTTCTGGCACCTTCCCCGGTGGAGTTGTGCATGGGGTGTGTTTGGAACATTTTGTCACCAGCCGAGTCCAAAATTCAGCGATTCCTCATCTCAGCCCAGAAAGCAGGTAGAACAAGTTTTGTGGTGCCTTTCAGCTGCCTACCGGGGTAGTGTAAAAACTACCAACAGAACTCGTTTCTGGCACCTTCCCCGGTGGAGTTGTGCATGGGGTGTGTTTGGAACATTTTGTCAGCAGCCGAGTCCAAAATTCAGCGATTCCCCATCTCAGCCCAGAAAGCAGGTAGAACAAGTTTTGTGGTGCCTTTCAGCTGCCTACCGGGGTAGTGTAAAAACTACCAACAGAACTCGTTTCTGGCACCTTCCCCGGTGGAGTTGTGCATGGGGTGTGTTTGGAACATTTTGTCACCAGCCGAGTCCAAAATTCAGCGATTCCCCATCTCAGCCCAGAAAGCAGGTAGAACAAGTTTTGTGGTGCCTTTCAGCTGCCTACCGGGGTAGTGTAAAAACTACCAACAGAACTCGTTTCTGGCACCTTCCCCGGTGGAGTTGTGCATGGGGTGTGTTTGGAACATTTTGTCACCAGCCGAGTCCAAAATTCAGCGATTCCCCATCTCAGCCCAGAAAGCAGGTAGAACAAGTTTTGTGGTGCCTTTCAGCTGCCTACCGGGGTAGTGTAAAAACTACCAACAGAACTCGTTTCTGGCACCTTCCCCGGTGGAGTTGTGCATGGGGTGTGTTTGGAACATTTTGTCACCAGCCGAGTCCAAAATTCAGCGATTCCCCATCTCAGCCCAGAAAGCAGGTAGAACAAGTTTTGTGGTGCCTTTCAGCTGCCTACCGGGGTAGTGTAAAAACTACCAACAGAACTCGTTTCTGGCACCTTCCCCGGTGGAGTTGTGCATGGGGTGTGTTTGGAACATTTTGTCAGCAGCCGAGTCCAAAAGTCAGCGATTCCCCATCTCAGCCCAGAAAGCAGGTAGAACAAGTTTTGTGGTGCCTTTCAGCTGCCTACCGGGGTAGTGTAAAAACTACCAAGAGAACTCGTTTCTGGCACCTTCCCCGGTGGAGTTGTGCATGGGGTGTGTTTGGAACATTTTGTCAGCAGCCGAGTCCAAAAGTCAGCCGTTCCCCATATCAGCCCAGAAAGCAGGTAGAACAAGTTTTGTGGTGCCTTTCAGCTGCCTACCGGGGTAGTGTAAAAACTACCAACAGAACTCGTTTCTGGCACCTTCCCCGGTGGAGTTGTGCATGGGGTGTGTTTGGAACATTTTGTCACCAGCCGAGTCCAAAATTCAGCGATTCCCCATCTCAGCCCAGAAAGCAGGTAGAACAAGTTTTGTGGTGCCTTTCAGCTGCCTACCGGGGTAGTGTAAAAACTACCAACAGAACTCGTTTCTGGCACCTTCCCCGGTGGAGTTGTGCATGGGGTGTGTTTGGAACATTTTGTCACCAGCCGAGTCCAAAATTCAGCCGTTCCCCATCTCAGCCCAGAAAGCAGGTAGAACAAGTTTTGTGGTGCCTTTCAGCTGCCTACCGGGGTAGTGTAAAAACTACCAACAGAACTCGTTTCTGGCACCTTCCCCGGTGGAGTTGTGCATGGGGTGTGTTTGGAACATTTTGTCACCAGCCGAGTCCAAAAGTCAGCGATTCCCCATCTCAGCCCAGAAAGCAGGTAGAACAAGTTTTGTGGTGCCTTTCAGCTGCCTACCGGGGTAGTGTAAAAACTACCAACAGAACTCGTTTCTGGCACCTTCCCCGGTGGAGTTGTGCATGGGGTGTGTTTGGAACATTTTGTCACCAGCCGAGTCCAAAATTCAGCGATTCCTCATCTCAGCCCAGAAAGCAGGTAGAACAAGTTTTGTGGTGCCTTTCAGCTGCCTACCGGGGTAGTGTAAAAACTACCACAGAACTCGTTTCTGGCACCTTCCCCGGTGGAGTTGTGCATGGGGTGTGTTTGGAACATTTTGTCAGCAGCCGAGTCCAAAATTCAGCGATTCCCCATCTCAGCCCAGAAAGCAGGTAGAACAAGTTTTGTGGTGCCTTTCAGCTGCCTACCGGGGTAGTGTAAAAACTACCAACAGAACTCGTTTCTGGCACCTTCCCCGGTGGAGTTGTGCATGGGGTGTGTTTGGAACATTTTGTCAGCAGCCGAGTCCAAAATTCAGCGATTCCCCATCTCAGCCCAGAAAGCAGGTAGAACAAGTTTTGTGGTGCCTTTCAGCTGCCTACCGGGGTAGTGTAAAAACTACCAACAGAACTCGTTTCTGGCACCTTCCCCGGTGGAGTTGTGCATGGGGTGTGTTTGGAACATTTTGTCAGCAGCCGAGTCCAAAATTCAGCGATTCCCCATCTCAGCCCAGAAAGCAGGTAGAACAAGTTTTGTGGTGCCTTTCAGCTGCCTACCGGGGTAGTGTAAAAACTACCAACAGAACTCGTTTCTGGCACCTTCCCCGGTGGAGTTGTGCATGGGGTGTGTTTGGAACATTTTGTCACCAGCCGAGTCCAAAATTCAGCGATTCCCCATCTCAGCCCAGAAAGCAGGTAGAACAACTTTTGTGGTGCCTTTCAAATGCCTACCGGGGTAGTGTAAAAACTACCAACAGAACTCGTTTCTGGCACCTTCCCCGGTGGAGTTGTGCATGGGGTGTGTTTGGAACATTTTGTCACCAGCCGAGTCCAAAAGTCAGCCGTTCCCCATCTCAGCCCAGAAAGCAGGTAGAACAAGTTTTGTGGTGCCTTTCAGCTGCCTACCGGGGTAGTGTAAAAACTACCAACAGAACTCGTTTCTGGCACCTTCCCCGGTGGAGTTGTGCATGGGGTGTGTTTGGAACATTTTGTCAGCAGCCGAGTCCAAAATTCAGCGATTCCCCATCTCAGCCCAGAAAGCAGGTAGAACAAGTTTTGTGGTGCCTTTCAGCTGCCTACCGGGGTAGTGTAAAAACTACCACAGAACTCGTTTCTGGCACCTTCCCCGGTGGAGTTGTGCATGGGGTGTGTTTGGAACATTTTGTCAGCAGCCGAGTCCAAAATTCAGCGATTCCCCATCTCAGCCCAGAAAGCAGGTAGAACAAGTTTTGTGGTGCCTTTCAGCTGCCTACCGGGGTAGTGTAAAAACTACCAAGAGAACTCGTTTCTGGCACCTTCCCCGGTGGAGTTGTGCATGGGGTGTGTTTGGAACATTTTGTCAGCATCCGAGTCCAAAAGTCAGCCGTTCCCCATATCAGCCCAGAAAGCAGGTAGAACAAGTTTTGTGGTGCCTTTCAGCTGCCTACCGGGGTAGTGTAAAAACTACCAACAGAACTCGTTTCTGGCACCTTCCCCGGTGGAGTTGTGCACGGGGTGTGTTTGGAACATTTTGTCACCAGCCGAGTCCAAAATTCAGCGATTCCCCATCTCAGCCCAGAAAGCAGGTAGAACAAGTTTTGTGGTGCCTTTCAGCTGCCTACCGGGGTAGTGTAAAAACTACCAACAGAACTCGTTTCTGGCACCTTCCCCGGTGGAGTTGTGCATGGGGTGTGTTTGGAACATTTTGTCAGCAGCCGAGTCCAAAATTCAGCGATTCCCCATCTCAGCCCAGAAAGCAGGTAGAACAAGTTTTGTGGTGCCTTTCAGCTGCCTACCGGGGTAGTGTAAAAACTACCAACAGAACTCGTTTCTGGCACCTTCCCCGGTGGAGTTGTGCATGGGGTGTGTTTGGAACATTTTGTCAGCAGCCGAGTCCAAAAGTCAGCCGTTCCCCATCTCAGCCCAGAAAGCAGGTAGAACAAGTTTTGTGGTGCCTTTCAGCTGCCTACCGGGGTAGTGTAAAAACTACCAACAGAACTCGTTTCTGGCACCTTCCCCGGTGGAGTTGTGCATGGGGTGTGTTTGGAACATTTTGTCAGCAGCCGAGTCCAAAATTCAGCGATTCCCCATCTCAGCCCAGAAAGCAGGTAGAACAAGTTTTGTGGTGCCTTTCAGCTGCCTACCGGGGTAGTGTAAAAACTACCACAGAACTCGTTTCTGGCACCTTCCCCGGTGGAGTTGTGCATGGGGTGTGTTTGGAACATTTTGTCAGCAGCCGAGTCCAAAATTCAGCGATTCCCCATCTCAGCCCAGAAAGCAGGTAGAACAAGTTTTGTGGTGCCTTTCAGCTGCCTACCGGGGTAGTGTAAAAACTACCAACAGAACTCGTTTCTGGCACCTTCCCCGGTGGAGTTGTGCATGGGGTGTGTTTGGAACATTTTGTCAGCAGCCGAGTCCAAAAGTCAGCCGTTCCCCATATCAGCCCAGAAAGCAGGTAGAACAAGTTTTGTGGTGCCTTTCAGCTGCCTACCGGGGTAGTGTAAAAACTACCAACAGAACTCGTTTCTGGCACCTTCCCCGGTGGAGTTGTGCATGGGGTGTGTTTGGAACATTTTGTCACCAGCCGAGTCCAAAATTCAGCGATTCCCCATCTCAGCCCAGAAAGCAGGTAGAACAAGTTTTGTGGTGCCTTTCAGCTGCCTACCGGGGTAGTGTAAAAACTACCAACAGAACTCGTTTCTGGCACCTTCCCCGGTGGAGTTGTGCATGGGGTGTGTTTGGAACATTTTGTCACCAGCCGAGTCCAAAAGTCAGCGATTCCCCATCTCAGCCCAGAAAGCAGGTAGAACAAGTTTTGTGGTGCCTTTCAGCTGCCTACCGGGGTAGTGTAAAAACTACCAACAGAACTCGTTTCTGGCACCTTCCCCGGTGGAGTTGTGCATGGGGTGTGTTTGGAACATTTTGTCACCAGCCGAGTCCAAAAGTCAGCGATTCCCCATCTCAGCCCAGAAAGCAGGTAGAACAAGTTTTGTGGTGCCTTTCAGCTGCCTACCGGGGTAGTGTAAAAACTACCAACAGAACTCGTTTCTGGCACCTTCCCCGGTGGAGTTGTGCATGGGGTGTGTTTGGAACATTTTGTCACCAGCCGAGTCCAAAATTCAGCGATTCCCCATCTCAGCCCAGAAAGCAGGTAGAACAAGTTTTGTGGTGCCTTTCAGCTGCCTACCGGGGTAGTGTAAAAACTACCAACAGAACTCGTTTCTGGCACCTTCCCCGGTGGAGTTGTGCATGGGGTGTGTTTGGAACATTTTGTCACCAGCCGAGTCCAAAATTCAGCGATTCCCCATCTCAGCCCAGAAAGCAGGTAGAACAAGTTTTGTGGTGCCTTTCAGGTGCCTACCGGGGTAGTGTAAAAAGTACCAACAGAACTCGTTTCTGGCACCTTCCCCGGTGGAGTTGTGCATGGGGTGTGTTTGGAACATTTTGTCACCAGCAGAGTCCAAAAGTCAGCCGTTCCCCATCTCAGCCCAGAAAGCAGGTACAACAAGTTTTGTGGTGCCTTTCAGCTGCCTACCGGGGTAGTGTAAAAACTACCAACAGAACTCGTTTCTGGCACCTTCCCCGGTGGAGTTGTGCATGGGGTGTGTTTGGAACATTTTGTCACCAGCCGAGTCCAAAAGTCAGCGATTCCCCATCTCAGCCCAGAAAGCAGGTAGAACAAGTTTTGTGGTGCCTTTCAGCTGCCTACCGGGGTAGTGTAAAAACTACCAACAGAACTCGTTTCTGGCACCTTCCCCGGTGGAGTTGTGCATGGGGTGTGTTTGGAACATTTTGTCACCAGCCGAGTCCAAAAGTCAGCGATTCCCCATCTCAGCCCAGAAAGCAGGTACAACAACTTTTGTGGTGCCTTTCAGCTGCCTACCGGGGTAGTGTAAAAACTACCAACAGAACTCGTTTCTGGCACCTTCCCCGGTGGAGTTGTGCATGGGGTGTGTTTGGAACATTTTGTCAGCAGCCGAGTCCAAAAGTCAGCGATTCCCCATCTCAGCCCAGAAAGCAGGTAGAACAAGTTTTGTGGTGCCTTTCAGCTGCCTACCGGGGTAGTGTAAAAACTACCAACAGAACTCCTTTCTGGCACCTTCCCCGGTGGAGTTGTGCATGGGGTGTGTTTGGAACATTTTGTCAGCAGCCGAGTCCAAAATTCAGCGATTCCCCATCTCAGCCCAGAAAGCAGGTAGAACAAGTTTTGTGGTGCCTTTCAGCTGCCTACCGGGGTAGTGTAAAAACTACCAAGAGAACTCGTTTCTGGCACCTTCCCCGGTGGAGTTGTGCATGGGGTGTGTTTGGAACATTTTGTCACCAGCCGAGTCCAAAAGTCAGCGATTCCCCATCTCAGCCCAGAAAGCAGGTAGAACAAGTTTTGTGGTGCCTTTCAGCTGCCTACCGGGGTAGTGTAAAAACTACCAACAGAACTCGTTTCTGGCACCTTCCCCGGTGGAGTTGTGCATGGGGTGTGTTTGGAACATTTTGTCACCAGCCGAGTCCAAAATTCAGCGATTCCCCATCTCAGCCCAGAAAGCAGGTAGAACAAGTTTTGTGGTGCCTTTCAGCTGCCTACCGGGGGTAGTGTAAAAACTACCAACAGGACTCGTTTCTGGCACCTTCCCCGGTGGAGTTGTGCATGGGGTGTGTTTGGAACATTTTGTCACAGCCGAGTCCAAAATTCAGCGATTCCCCATCTCAGCCCAGAAAGCAGGTAGAACAAGTTTTGTGGTGCCTTTCAGCTGCCTACCGGGGTAGTGTAAAAACTACCAAGAGAACTCGTTTCTGGCACCTTCCCCGGTGGAGTTGTGCATGGGGTGTGTTTGGAACATTTTGTCACCAGCCGAGTCCAAAAGTCAGCCGTTCCCCATCTCAGCCCAGAAAGCAGGTAGAACAAGTTTTGTGGTGCCTTTCAGCTGCCTACCGGGGTAGTGTAAAAACTACCAACAGAACTCGTTTCTGGCACCTTCCCCGGTTGGAGTTGTGCATGGGGTGTGTTTGGAACATTTTGTCACCAGCCGAGTCCAAAAGTCAGCGATTCCCCATCTCAGCCCAGAAAGCAGGTAGAACAAGTTTTGTGGTGCCTTTCAGCTGGCCTACCGGGGTAGTGTAAAAACTACCACAGAACTCGTTTCTGGCACCTTCCCCGGTGGAGTTGTGCATGGGGTGTGTTTGGAACATTTTGTCAGCAGCCGAGTCCAAAATTCAGCGATTCCCCATCTCAGCCCAGAAAGCAGGTAGAACAAGTTTTGTGGTGCCTTTCAGCTGCCTACCGGGGGTAGTGTAAAAACTACCAAGAGAACTCGTTTCTGGCACCTTCCCCGGTGGAGTTGTGCATGGGGTGTGTTTGGAACATTTTGTCAGCAGCCGAGTCCAAAAGTCAGCCGTTCCCCATATCAGCCCAGAAAGCAGGTTAGAACAAGTTTTGTGGTGCCTTTCAGCTGCCTACCGGGGTAGTGTAAAAACTACCAACAGAACTCGTTTCTGGCACCTTCCCCGGTGGAGTTGTGCATGGGGTGTGTTTGGAACATTTTGTCACCAGCCGAGTCCAAAAGTCAGCGATTCCCCATCTCAGCCCAGAAAGCAGGTAGAACAAGTTTTGTGGTGCCTTTCAGCTGCCTACCGGGGTAGTGTAAAAACTACCAACAGAACTCGTTTCTGGCACCTTCCCCGGTGGAGTTGTGCATGGGGTGTGTTTGGAACATTTTGTCACCAGCCGAGTCCAAAAGTCAGCGATTCCCCATCTCAGCCCAGAAAGCAGGTAGAACAAGTTTTGTGGTGCCTTTCAGCTGCCTACCGGGGTAGTGTAAAAACTACCAACAGAACTCGTTTCTGGCACCTTCCCCGGTGGAGTTGTGCATGGGGTGTGTTTGGAACATTTTGTCAGCAGCCGAGTCCAAAAGTCAGCGATTCCCCATCTCAGCCCAGAAAGCAGGTAGAACAAGTTTTGTGGTGCCTTTCAGCTGCCTACCGGGGTAGTGTAAAAACTACCAACAGAACTCGTTTCTGGCACCTTCCCCGGTGGAGTTGTGCATGGGGTGTGTTTGGAACATTTTGTCAGCAGGCGAGTCCAAAATTCAGCGATTCCCCATCTCAGCCCAGAAAGCAGGTAGAACAAGTTTTGTGGTGCCTTTCAGCTGCCTACCGGGGTAGTGTAAAAACTACCAACAGAACTCGTTTCTGGCACCTTCCCCGGTGGAGTTGTGCATGGGGTGTGTTTGGAACATTTTGTCACCAGCCGAGTCCAAAAGTCAGCGATTCCCCATCTCAGCCCAGAAAGCAGGTAGAACAAGTTTTGTGGTGCCTTTCTCTTGCCTACCGGGGTAGTGTAAAAACTACCAACAGAACTCGTTTCTGGCACCTTCCCCGGTGGAGTTGTGCATGGGGTGTGTTTGGAACATTTTGTCAGCAGCCGAGTCCAAAATTCAGCGATTCCCCATCTCAGCCCAGAAAGCAGGTAGAACAAGTTTTGTGGTGCCTTTCAGCTGCCTACCGGGGTAGTGTAAAAACTACCAACAGAACTCGTTTCTGGCACCTTCCCCGGTGGAGTTGTGCATGGGGTGTGTTTGGAACATTTTGTCACCAGCCGAGTCCAAAAGTCAGCGATTCCCCATCTCAGCCCAGAAAGCAGGTAGAACAAGTTTTGTGGTGCCTTTCAGCTGCCTACCGGGGTAGTGTAAAAACTACCAACAGAACTCGTTTCTGGCACCTTCCCCGGTGGAGTTGTGCATGGGGTGTGTTTGGAACATTTTGTCACCAGCCGAGTCCAAAAGTCTGCCGTTCCCCATCTCAGCCCAGAAAGCAGGTAGAACAAGTTTTGTGGTGCCTTTCAGCTGCCTACCGGGGTAGTGTAAAAACTACCAACAGAACTCGTTTCTGGCACCTTCCCCGGTGGAGTTGTGCATGGGGTGTGTTTGGAACATTTTGTCACCAGCCGAGTCCAAAAGTCAGCGATTCCCCATCTCAGCCCAGAAAGCAGGTAGAACAAGTTTTGTGGTGCCTTTCAGCTGCCTACCGGGGTAGTGTAAAAACTACCACAGAACTCGTTTCTGGCACCTTCCCCGGTGGAGTTGTGCATGGGGTGTGTTTGGAACATTTTGTCAGCAGCCGAGTCCAAAATTCAGCGATTCCCCATCTCAGCCCAGAAAGCAGGTAGAACAAGTTTTGTGGTGCCTTTCAGCTGCCTACCGGGGTAGTGTAAAAACTACCAAGAGAACTCGTTTCTGGCACCTTCCCCGGTGGAGTTGTGCATGGGGTGTGTTTGGAACATTTTGTCACCAGCCGAGTCCAAAAGTCAGCGATTCCCCATATCAGCCCAGAAAGCAGGTAGAACAAGTTTTGTGGTGCCTTTCAGCTGCCTACCGGGGTAGTGTAAAAACTACCAACAGAACTCGTTTCTGGCACCTTCCCCGGTGGAGTTGTGCATGGGGTGTGTTTGGAACATTTTGTTACCAGCCGAGTCCAAAAGTCAGCGATTCCCCATCTCAGCCCAGAAAGCAGGTAGAACAAGTTTTGTGGTGCCTTTCAGCTGCCTACCGGGGTAGTGTAAAAACTACCAACAGAACTCGTTTCTGGCACCTTCCCCGGTGGAGTTGTGCATGGGGTGTGTTTGGAACATTTTGTCACCAGCCGAGTCCAAAATTCAGCCGTTCCCCATCTCAGCCCAGAAAGCAGGTAGAACAAGTTTTGTGGTGCCTTTCAGCTGCCTACCGGGGTAGTGTAAAAACTACCAACAGAACTCGTTTCTGGCACCTTCCCCGGTGGAGTTGTGCATGGGGTGTGTTTGGAACATTTTGTCAGCAGCCGAGTCCAAAAGTCAGCGATTCCCCATCTCAGCCCAGAAAGCAGGTAGAACAAGTTTTGTGGTGCCTTTCAGCTGCCTACCGGGGTAGTGTAAAAACTACCAACAGAACTCGTTTCTGGCACCTTCCCCGGTGGAGTTGTGCATGGGGTGTGTTTGGAACATTTTGTCAGCAGCCGAGTCCAAAATTCAGCGATTCCCCATCTCAGCCCAGAAAGCAGGTAGAACAAGTTTTGTGGTGCCTTTCAGCTGCCTACCGGGGTTGTGTAAATACTACCAACAGAACTCGTTTCTGGCACCTTCCCCGGTGGAGTTGTGCATGGGGTGTGTTTGGAACATTTTGTCAGCAGCCGAGTCCAAAATTCAGCGATTCCCCATCTCAGCCCAGAAAGCAGGTAGAACAAGTTTTGTGGTGCCTTTCAGCTGCCTACCGGGGTAGTGTAAAAACTACCAACAGAACTCGTTTCTGGCACCTTCCCCGGTGGAGTTGTGCATGGGGTGTGTTTGGAACATTTTGTCAGCAGCCGAGTCCAAAATTCAGCTATTCCCCATCTCAGCCCAGAAAGCAGGTAGAACAAGTTTTGTGGTGCCTTTCAGCTGCCTACCGGGGTAGTGTAAAAACTACCAACAGAACTCGTTTCTGGCACCTTCCCCGGTGGAGTTGTGCATGGGGTGTGTTTGGAACATTTTGTCAGCAGCCGAGTCCAAAATTCAGCTATTCCCCATCTCAGCCCAGAAAGCAGGTAGAACAAGTTTTGTGGTGCCTTTCAGCTGCCTACCGGGGTAGTGTAAAAACTACCAACAGAACTCGTTTCTGGCACCTTCCCCGGTGGAGTTGTGCATGGGGTGTGTTTGGAACATTTTGTCAGCAGCCGAGTCCAAAATTCAGCGATTCCCCATCTCAGCCCAGAAAGCAGGTAGAACAAGTTTTGTGGTGCCTTTCAGCTGCCTACCGGGGTTGTGTAAATACTACCAACAGAACTCGTTTCTGGCACCTTCCCCGGTGGAGTTGTGCATGGGGTGTGTTTGGAACATTTTGTCACCAGCCGAGTCCAAAATTCAGCGATTCCCCATCTCAGCCCAGAAAGCAGGTAGAACAAGTTTTGTGGTGCCTTTCAGCTGCCTACCGGGGTAGTGTAAAAACTACCAACAGAACTCGTTTCTGGCACCTTCCCCGGTGGAGTTGTGCATGGGGTGTGTTTGGAACATTTTGTCACCAGCCGAGTCCAAAATTCAGCGATTCCCCATCTCAGCCCAGAAAGCAGGTAGAACAAGTTTTGTGGTGCCTTTCAGCTGCCTACCGGGGTAGTGTAAAAAGTACCAACAGAACTCGTTTCTGGCACCTTCCCCGGTGGAGTTGTGCATGGGGTGTGTTTGGAACATTTTGTCACCAGCCGAGTCCAAAAGTCAGCCGTTCCCCATCTCAGCCCAGAAAGCAGGTAGAACAAGTTTTGTGGTGCCTTTCAGCTGCCTACCGGGGTAGTGTAAAAAGTACCAACAGAACTCGTTTCTGGCACCTTCCCCGGTGGAGTTGTGCATGGGGTGTGTTTGGAACATTTTGTCACCAGCCGAGTCCAAAAGTCAGCGATTCCCCATCTCAGCCCAGAAAGCAGGTACAACAAGTTTTGTGGTGCCTTTCAGCTGCCTACCGGGGTAGTGTAAAAACTACCAACAGAACTCGTTTCTGGCACCTTCCCCGGTGGAGTTGTGCATGGGGTGTGTTTGGAACATTTTGTCACCAGCCGAGTCCAAAAGTCAGCGATTCCCCATCTCAGCCCAGAAAGCAGGTAGAACAAGTTTTGTGGTGCCTTTCAGCTGCCTACCGGGGTAGTGTAAAAACTACCAACAGAACTCGTTTCTGGCACCTTCCCCGGTGGAGTTGTGCATGGGGTGTGTTTGGAACATTTTGTCACCAGCCGAGTCCAAAAGTCAGCGATTCCCCATCTCAGCCCAGAAAGCAGGTAGAACAAGTTTTGTGGTGCCTTTCAGCTGCCTACCGGGGTAGTGTAAAAACTACCAACAGAACTCGTTTCTGGCACCTTCCCCGGTGGAGTTGTGCATGGGGTGTGTTTGGAACATTTTGTCACCAGCCGAGTCCAAAATTCAGCGATTCCCCATCTCAGCCCAGAAAGCAGGTAGAACAAGTTTTGTGGTGCCTTTCAGCTGCCTACCGGGGTAGTGTAAAAACTACCAAGAGAACTCGTTTCTGGCACCTTCCCCGGTGGAGTTGTGCATGGGGTGTGTTTGGAACATTTTGTCACCAGCCGAGTCCAAAAGTCAGCGATTCCCCATCTCAGCCCAGAAAGCAGGTAGAACAACTTTTGTGGTGCCTTTCAGCTGCCTACCGGGGTAGTGTAAAAACTACCAACAGAACTCGTTTCTGGCACCTTCCCCGGTGGAGTTGTGCATGGGGTGTGTTTGGAACATTTTGTCACCAGCCGAGTCCAAAATTCAGCGATTCCCCATCTCAGCCCAGAAAGCAGGTAGAACAAGTTTTGTGGTGCCTTTCAGCTGCCTACCGGGGTAGTGTAAAAACTACCAACAGAACTCGTTTCTGGCACCTTCCCCGGTGGAGTTGTGCATGGGGTGTGTTTGGAACATTTTGTCACCAGCCGAGTCCAAAATTCAGCGATTCCCCATCTCAGCCCAGAAAGCAGGTAGAACAAGTTTTGTGGTGCCTTTCAGCTGCCTACCGGGGTAGTGTAAAAACTACCAACAGAACTCGTTTCTGGCACCTTCCCCGGTGGAGTTGTGCATGGGGTGTGTTTCGAACATTTTGTCACCAGCCGAGTCCAAAAGTCAGCCGTTCCCCATCTCAGCCCAGAAAGCAGGTAGAACAAGTTTTGTGGTGCCTTTCAGCTGCCTACCGGGGTAGTGTAAAAACTACCAACAGAACTCGTTTCTGGCACCTTCCCCGGTGGAGTTGTGCATGGGGTGTGTTTGGAACATTTTGTCACCAGCCGAGTCCAAAATTCAGCGATTCCCCATCTCAGCCCAGAAAGCAGGTAGAACAAGTTTTGTGGTGCCTTTCAGCTGCCTACCGGGGTAGTGTAAAAACTACCAACAGAACTCGTTTCTGGCACCTTCCCCGGTGGAGTTGTGCATGGGGTGTGTTTGGAACATTTTGTCAGCAGCCGAGTCCAAAATTCAGCGATTCCCCATCTCAGCCCAGAAAGCAGGTAGAACAAGTTTTGTGGTGCCTTTCAGCTGCCTACCGGGGTTGTGTAAATACTACCAACAGAACTCGTTTCTGGCACCTTCCCCGGTGGAGTTGTGCATGGGGTGTGTTTGGAACATTTTGTCAGCAGCCGAGTCCAAAATTCAGCGATTCCCCATCTCAGCCCAGAAAGCAGGTAGAACAAGTTTTGTGGTGCCTTTCAGCTGCCTACCGGGGTAGTGTAAAAACTACCAACAGAACTCGTTTCTGGCACCTTCCCCGGTGGAGTTGTGCATGGGGTGTGTTTGGAACATTTTGTCAGCAGCCGAGTCCAAAATTCAGCTATTCCCCATCTCAGCCCAGAAAGCAGGTAGAACAAGTTTTGTGGTGCCTTTCAGCTGCCTACCGGGGTAGTGTAAAAACTACCAACAGAACTCGTTTCTGGCACCTTCCCCGGTGGAGTTGTGCATGGGGTGTGTTTGGAACATTTTGTCAGCAGCCGAGTCCAAAATTCAGCGATTCCCCATCTCAGCCCAGAAAGCAGGTAGAACAAGTTTTGTGGTGCCTTTCAGCTGCCTACCGGGGTTGTGTAAATACTACCAACAGAACTCGTTTCTGGCACCTTCCCCGGTGGAGTTGTGCATGGGGTGTGTTTGGAACATTTTGTCACCAGCCGAGTCCAAAATTCAGCGATTCCCCATCTCAGCCCAGAAAGCAGGTAGAACAAGTTTTGTGGTGCCTTTCAGCTGCCTACCGGGGTAGTGTAAAAACTACCAACAGAACTCGTTTCTGGCACCTTCCCCGGTGGAGTTGTGCATGGGGTGTGTTTGGAACATTTTGTCAGCAGCCGAGTCCAAAATTCAGCGATTCCCCATCTCAGCCCAGAAAGCAGGTAGAACAAGTTTTGTGGTGCCTTTCAGCTGCCTACCGGGGTAGTGTAAAAACTACCAAGAGAACTCGTTTCTGGCACCTTCCCCGGTGGAGTTGTGCATGGGGTGTGTTTGGAACATTTTGTCACCAGCCGAGTCCAAAAGTCAGCCGTTCCCCATCTCAGCCCAGAAAGCAGGTAGAACAAGTTTTGTGGTGCCTTTCAGCTGCCTACCGGGGTAGTGTAAAAACTACCAACAGAACTCGTTTCTGGCACCTTCCCCGGTGGAGTTGTGCATGGGGTGTGTTTGGAACATTTTGTCACCAGCCGAGTCCAAAAGTCAGCGATTCCCCATCTCAGCCCAGAAAGCAGGTAGAACAAGTTTTGTGGTGCCTTTCAGCTGCCTACCGGGGTAGTGTAAAAACTACCAACAGAACTCGTTTCTGGCACCTTCCCCGGTGGAGTTGTGCATGGGGTGTGTTTGGAACATTTTGTCAGCAGCCGAGTCCAAAAGTCAGCGATTCCCCATCTCAGCCCAGAAAGCAGGTAGAACAAGTTTTGTGGTGCCTTTCAGCTGCCTACCGGGGTAGTGTAAAAACTACCAACAGAACTCGTTTCTGGCACCTTCCCCGGTGGAGTTGTGCATGGGGTGTGTTTGGAACATTTTGTCACCAGCCGAGTCCAAAATTCAGCGATTCCCCATCTCAGCCCAGAAAGCAGGTAGAACAAGTTTTGTGGTGCCTTTCAGCTGCCTACCGGGGTAGTGTAAAAACTACCAACAGAACTCGTTTCTGGCACCTTCCCCGGTGGAGTTGTGCATGGGGTGTGTTTGGAACATTTTGTCAGCAGCCGAGTCCAAAATTCAGCGATTCCCCATCTCAGCCCAGAAAGCAGGTAGAACAAGTTTTGTGGTGCCTTTCAGCTGCCTACCGGGGTAGTGTAAAAACTACCAAGAGAACTCGTTTCTGGCACCTTCCCCGGTGGAGTTGTGCATGGGGTGTGTTTGGAACATTTTGTCACCAGCCGAGTCCAAAAGTCAGCGATTCCCCATCTCAGCCCAGAAAGCAGGTAGAACAAGTTTTGTGGTGCCTTTCAGCTGCCTACCGGGGTAGTGTAAAAACTACCAACAGAACTCGTTTCTGGCACCTTCCCCGGTGGAGTTGTGCATGGGGTGTGTTTGGAACATTTTGTCACCAGCCGAGTCCAAAAGTCAGCGATTCCCCATCTCAGCCCAGAAAGCAGGTAGAACAAGTTTTGTGGTGCCTTTCAGCTGCCTACCGGGGTAGTGTAAAAACTACCAACAGAACCCGTTTCTGGCACCTTCCCCGGTGGAGTTGTGCATGGGGTGTGTTTGGAACATTTTGTCACCAGCCGAGTCCAAAATTCAGCGATTCCCCATCTCAGCCCAGAAAGCAGGTAGAACAAGTTTTGTGGTGCCTTTCAGCTGCCTACCGGGGTAGTGTAAAAACTACCAACAGAACTCGTTTCTGGCACCTTCCCCGGTGGAGTTGTGCATGGGGTGTGTTTGGAACATTTTGTCACCAGCCGAGTCCAAAATTCAGCGATTCCCCATCTCAGCCCAGAAAGCAGGTAGAACAAGTTTTGTGGTGCCTTTCAGCTGCCTACCGGGGTAGTGTAAAAACTACCAACAGAACTCGTTTCTGGCACCTTCCCCGGTGGAGTTGTGCATGGGGTGTGTTTGGAACATTTTGTCACCAGCCGAGTCCAAAAGTCAGCCGTTCCCCATCTCAGCCCAGAAAGCAGGTAGAACAAGTTTTGTGGTGCCTTTCAGCTGCCTACCGGGGTAGTGTAAAAACTACCAACAGAACTCGTTTCTGGCACCTTCCCCGGTGGAGTTGTGCATGGGGTGTGTTTGGAACATTTTGTCACCAGCCGAGTCCAAAAGTCAGCGATTCCCCATCTCAGCCCAGAAAGCAGGTAGAACAAGTTTTGTGGTGCCTTTCAGCTGCCTACCGGGGTAGTGTAAAAACTACCACAGAACTCGTTTCTGGCACCTTCCCCGGTGGAGTTGTGCATGGGGTGTGTTTGGAACATTTTGTCAGCAGCCGAGTCCAAAAGTCAGCGATTCCCCATCTCAGCCCAGAAAGCAGGTACAACAAGTTTTGTGGTGCCTTTCAGCTGCCTACCGGGGTAGTGTAAAAACTACCAAGAGAACTCGTTTCTGGCACCTTCCCCGGTGGAGTTGTGCATGGGGTGTGTTTGGAACATTTTGTCAGCAGCCGAGTCCAAAAGTCAGCCGTTCCCCATATCAGCCCAGAAAGCAGGTAGAACAAGTTTTGTGGTGCCTTTCAGCTGCCTACCGGGGTAGTGTAAAAACTACCAACAGAACTCGTTTCTGGCACCTTCCCCGGTGGAGTTGTGCATGGGGTGTGTTTGGAACATTTTGTCACCAGCCGAGTCCAAAAGTCAGCGATTCCCCATCTCAGCCCAGAAAGCAGGTAGAACAAGTTTTGTGGTGCCTTTCAGCTGCCTACCGGGGTAGTGTAAAAACTACCAACAGAACTCGTTTCTGGCACCTTCCCCGGTGGAGTTGTGCATGGGGTGTGTTTGGAACATTTTGTCACCAGCCGAGTCCAAAATTCAGCGATTCCCCATCTCAGCCCAGAAAGCAGGTAGAACAAGTTTTGTGGTGCCTTTCAGCTGCCTACCGGGGTAGTGTAAAAACTACCAACAGAACTCGTTTCTGGCACCTTCCCCGGTGGAGTTGTGCATGGGGTGTGTTTGGAACATTTTGTCACCAGCCGAGTCCAAAATTCAGCCGTTCCCCATCTCAGCCCAGAAAGCAGGTAGAACAAGTTTTGTGGTGCCTTTCAGCTGCCTACCGGGGTAGTGTAAAAACTACCAACAGAACTCGTTTCTGGCACCTTCCCCGGTGGAGTTGTGCATGGGGTGTGTTTGGAACATTTTGTCACCAGCCGAGTCCAAAAGTCAGCGATTCCCCATCTCAGCCCAGAAAGCAGGTAGAACAAGTTTTGTGGTGCCTTTCAGCTGCCTACCGGGGTAGTGTAAAAACTACCAACAGAACTCGTTTCTGGCACCTTCCCCGGTGGAGTTGTGCATGGGGTGTGTTTGGAACATTTTGTCACCAGCCGAGTCCAAAAGTCAGCGATTCCCCATCTCAGCCCAGAAAGCAGGTAGAACAAGTTTTGTGGTGCCTTTCAGCTGCCTACCGGGGTAGTGTAAAAACTACCAACAGAACTCGTTTCTGGCACCTTCCCCGGTGGAGTTGTGCATGGGGTGTGTTTGGAACATTTTGTCACCAGCCGAGTCCAAAATTCAGCGATTCCCCATCTCAGCCCAGAAAGCAGGTAGAACAAGTTTTGTGGTGCCTTTCAGCTGCCTACCGGGGTAGTGTAAAAACTACCAACAGAAGTCGTTTCTGGCACCTTCCCCGGTGGAGTTGTGCATGGGGTGTGTTTGGAACATTTTGTCACCAGCCGAGTCCAAAATTCAGCGATTCCCCATCTCAGCCCAGAAAGCAGGTAGAACAAGTTTTGTGGTGCCTTTCAGCTGCCTACCGGGGTAGTGTAAAAACTACCAACAGAACTCGTTTCTGGCACCTTCCCCGGTGGAGTTGTGCATGGGGTGTGTTTGGAACATTTTGTCAGCAGCCGAGTCCAAAATTCAGCGATTCCCCATCTCAGCCCAGAAAGCAGGTAGAACAAGTTTTGTGGTGCCTTTCAGCTGCCTACCGGGGTAGTGTAAAAACTACCAACAGAACTCGTTTCTGGCACCTTCCCCGGTGGAGTTGTGCATGGGGTGTGTTTGGAACATTTTGTCACCAGCCGAGTCCAAAAGTCAGCGATTCCCCATCTCAGCCCAGAAAGCAGGTAGAACAAGTTTTGTGGTGCCTTTCAGCTGCCTACCGGGGTAGTGTAAAAACTACCAACAGAACTCGTTTCTGGCACCTTCCCCGGTGGAGTTGTGCATGGGGTGTGTTTGGAACATTTTGTCACCAGCCGAGTCCAAAAGTCAGCGATTCCCCATCTCAGCCCAGAAAGCAGGTAGAACAAATTTTGTGGTGCCTTTCAGCTGCCTACCGGGGTAGTGTAAAAACTACCAACAGAACTCGTTTCTGGCACCTTCCCCGGTGGAGTTGTGCATGGGGTGTGTTTGGAACATTTTGTCACCAGCCGAGTCCAAAAGTCAGCGATTCCCCATCTCAGCCCAGAAAGCAGGTAGAACAAGTTTTGTGGTGCCTTTCAGCTGCCTACCGGGGTAGTGTAAAAACTACCAACAGAACTCGTTTCTGGCACCTTCCCCGGTGGAGTTGTGCATGGGGTGTGTTTGGAACATTTTGTCACCAGCCGAGTCCAAAAGTCAGCGATTCCCCATCTCAGCCCAGAAAGCAGGTAGAACAAGTTTTGTGGTGCCTTTCAGCTGCCTACCGGGGTAGTGTAAAAACTACCAACAGAACTCGTTTCTGGCACCTTCCCCGGTGGAGTTGTGCATGGGGTGTGTTTGGAACATTTTGTCACCAGCCGAGTCCAAAAGTCAGCGATTCCCCATCTCAGCCCAGAAAGCAGGTAGAACAAGTTTTGTGGTGCCTTTCAGCTGCCTACCGGGGTAGTGTAAAAACTACCAAGAGAACTCGTTTCTGGCACCTTCCCCGGTGGAGTTGTGCATGGGGTGTGTTTGGAACATTTTGTCACCAGCCGAGTCCAAAATTCAGCGATTCCCCATCTCAGCCCAGAAAGCAGGTAGAACAAGTTTTGTGGTGCCTTTCAGCTGCCTACCGGGGTAGTGTAAAAACTACCAACAGAACTCGTTTCTGGCACCTTCCCCGGTGGAGTTGTGCATGGGGTGTGTTTGGAACATTTTGTTACCAGCCGAGTCCAAAATTCAGCCGTTCCCCATCTCAGCCCAGAAAGCAGGTAGAACAAGTTTTGTGGTGCCTTTCAGCTGCCTACCGGGGTAGTGTAAAAACTACCAACAGAACTCGTTTCTGGCACCTTCCCCGGTGGAGGTGTGCATGGGGTGTGTTTGGAACATTTTGTCAGCAGCCGAGTCCAAAATTCAGCGATTCCCCATCTCAGCCCAGAAAGCAGGTAGAACAAGTTTTGTGGTGCCTTTCAGCTGCCTACCGGGGTTGTGTAAATACTACCAACAGAACTCGTTTCTGGCACCTTCCCCGGTGGAGTTGTGCATGGGGTGTGTTTGGAACATTTTGTCACCAGCCGAGTCCAAAAGTCAGCGATTCCCCATCTCAGCCCAGAAAGCAGGTAGAACAAGTTTTGTGGTGCCTTTCAGCTGCCTACCGGGGTAGTGTAAAAACTACCAACAGAACTCGTTTCTGGCACCTTCCCCGGTGGAGTTGTGCATGGGGTGTGTTTGGAACATTTTGTCACCAGCCGAGTCCAAAAGTCAGCGATTCCCCATCTCAGCCCAGAAAGCAGGTAGAACAAGTTTTGTGCTGCCTTTCTCTTGCCTATCGGGGTAGTGTAAAAACTACCAACAGAACTCATTTCTGGCACCTTCCCCGGTGGAGTTGTGCATGGGGTGTGTTTGGAACATTTTGTCAGCAGCCGAGTCCAAAAGTCAGCGATTCCCCATCTCAGCCCAGAAAGCAGGTAGAACAATTTTTGTGGTGCCTTTCAGCTGCCTACCGGGGTAGTGTAAAAACTACCAACAGAACTCGTTTCTGGCACCTTCCCCGGTGGAGTTGTGCATGGGGTGTGTTTGGAACATTTTGTCACCAGCCGAGTCCAAAAGTCAGCGATTCCCCATCTCAGCCCAGAAAGCAGGTAGAACAAGTTTTGTGGTGCCTTTCTCTTGCCTACCGGGGTAGTGTAAAAACTACCAACAGAACTCGTTTCTGGCACCTTCCCCGGTGGAGTTGTGCATGGGGTGTGTTTGGAACATTTTGTCACCAGCCGAGTCCAAAATTCAGCGATTCCCCATCTCAGCCCAGAAAGCAGGTAGAACAAGTTTTGTGGTGCCTTTCAGCTGCCTACCGGGGTAGTGTAAAAACTACCAACAGAACTCGTTTCTGGCACCTTCCCCGGTGGAGTTGTGCATGGGGTGTGTTTGGAACATTTTGTCACCAGCCGAGTCCAAAAGTCAGCGATTCCCCATCTCAGCCCAGAAAGCAGGTAGAACAAGTTTTGTGGTGCCTTTCAGCTGCCTACCGGGGTAGTGTAAAAAGTACCAACAGAACTCGTTTCTGGCACCTTCCCCGGTGGAGTTGTGCATGGGGTGTGTTTGGAACATTTTGTCACCAGCCGAGTCCAAAATTCAGCGATTCCCCATCTCAGCCCAGAAAGCAGGTAGAACAAGTTTTGTGGTGCCTTTCAGCTGCCTACCGGGGTAGTGTAAAAACTACCAACAGAACTCGTTTCTGGCACCTTCCCCGGTGGAGTTGTGCATGGGGTGTGTTTGGAACATTTTGTCACCAGCCGAGTCCAAAATTCAGCGATTCCCCATCTCAGCCCAGAAAGCAGGTAGAACAAGTTTTGTGGTGCCTTTCAGCTGCCTACCGGGGTAGTGTAAAAACTACCAACAGAACTCGTTTCTGGCACCTTCCCCGGTGGAGTTGTGCATGGGGTGTGTTTGGAACATTTTGTCACCAGCCGAGTCCAAAAGTCAGCGATTCCCCATCTCAGCCCAGAAAGCAGGTAGAACAAGTTTTGTGGTGCCTTTCAGCTGCCTACCGGGGTAGTGTAAAAACTACCAACAGAACTCGTTTCTGGCACCTTCCCCGGTGGAGTTGTGCATGGGGTGTGTTTGGAACATTTTGTCACCAGCCGAGTCCAAAAGTCAGCGATTCCCCATCTCAGCCCAGAAAGCAGGTAGAACAAGTTTTGTGGTGCCTTTCTCTTGCCTACCGGGGTAGTGTAAAAACTACCAACAGAACTCGTTTCTGGCACCTTCCCCGGTGGAGTTGTGCATGGGGTGTGTTTGGAACATTTTGTCACCAGCCGAGTCCAAAATTCAGCGATTCCCCATCTCAGCCCAGAAAGCAGGTAGAACAAGTTTTGTGGTGCCTTTCAGCTGCCTACCGGGGTAGTGTAAAAACTACCAAGAGAACTCGTTTCTGGCACCTTCCCCGGTGGAGTTGTGCATGGGGTGTGTTTGGAACATTTTGTCACCAGCCGAGTCCAAAAGTCAGCGATTCCCCATCTCAGCCCAGAAAGCAGGTAGAACAAGTTTTGTGGTGCCTTTCAGCTGCCTACCGGGGTAGTGTAAAAACTACCAACAGAACTCGTTTCTGGCACCTTCCCCGGTGGAGTTGTGCATGGGGTGTGTTTGGAACATTTTGTCACCAGCCGAGTCCAAAAGTCAGCGATTCCCCATCTCAGCCCAGAAAGCAGGTAGAACAAGTTTTGTGGTGCCTTTCAGCTGCCTACCGGGGTAGTGTAAAAACTACCAACAGAACTCGTTTCTGGCACCTTCCCCGGTGGAGTTGTGCATGGGGTGTGTTTGGAACATTTTGTCACCAGCCGAGTCCAAAAGTCAGCGATTCCCCATCTCAGCCCAGAAAGCAGGTAGAACAAGTTTTGTGGTGCCTTTCAGCTGCCTACCGGGGTAGTGTAAAAACTACCAAGAGAACTCGTTTCTGGCACCTTCCCCGGTGGAGTTGTGCATGGGGTGTGTTTGGAACATTTTGTCACCAGCCGAGTCCAAAAGTCAGCGATTCCCCATCTCAGCCCAGAAAGCAGGTAGAACAAGTTTTGTGGTGCCTTTCAGCTGCCTACCGGGGTAGTGTAAAAACTACCAACAGAACTCGTTTCTGGCACCTTCCCCGGTGGAGTTGTGCATGGGGTGTGTTTGGAACATTTTGTTACCAGCCGAGTCCAAAATTCAGCCGTTCCCCATATCAGCCCAGAAAGCAGGTAGAACAAGTTTTGTGGTGCCTTTCAGCTGCCTACCGGGGTAGTGTAAAAACTACCAACAGAACTCGTTTCTGGCACCTTCCCCGGTGGAGGTGTGCATGGGGTGTGTTTGGAACATTTTGTCAGCAGCCGAGTCCAAAATTCAGCGATTCCCCATCTCAGCCCAGAAAGCAGGTAGAACAAGTTTTGTGGTGCCTTTCAGCTGCCTACCGGGGTTGTGTAAATACTACCAACAGAACTCGTTTCTGGCACCTTCCCCGGTGGAGTTGTGCATGGGGTGTGTTTGGAACATTTTGTCACCAGCCGAGTCCAAAAGTCAGCGATTCCCCATCTCAGCCCAGAAAGCAGGTAGAACAAGTTTTGTGGTGCCTTTCAGCTGCCTACCGGGGTAGTGTAAAAACTACCAACAGAACTCGTTTCTGGCACCTTCCCCGGTGGAGTTGTGCATGGGGTGTGTTTGGAACATTTTGTCACCAGCCGAGTCCAAAATTCAGCGATTCCCCATCTCAGCCCAGAAAGCAGGTAGAACAAGTTTTGTGGTGCCTTTCTCTTGCCTATCGGGGTAGTGTAAAAACTACCAACAGAACTCGTTTCTGGCACCTTCCCCGGTGGAGTTGTGCATGGGGTGTGTTTGGAACATTTTGTCACCAGCCGAGTCCAAAAGTCAGCGATTCCCCATCTCAGCCCAGAAAGCAGGTAGAACAAGTTTTGTGGTGCCTTTCAGCTGCCTACCGGGGTAGTGTAAAAACTACCAACAGAACTCGTTTCTGGCACCTTCCCCGGTGGAGTTGTGCATGGGGTGTGTTTGGAACATTTTGTCACCAGCCGAGTCCAAAAGTCAGCGATTCCCCATCTCAGCCCAGAAAGCAGGTAGAACAAGTTTTGTGGTGCCTTTCAGCTGCCTACCGGGGTAGTGTAAAAACTACCAACAGAACTCGTTTCTGGCACCTTCCCCGGTGGAGTTGTGCATGGGGTGTGTTTGGAACATTTTGTCACCAGCCGAGTCCAAAAGTCAGCGATTCCCCATCTCAGCCCAGAAAGCAGGTAGAACAAGTTTTGTGGTGCCTTTCAGCTGCCTACCGGGGTAGTGTAAAAACTACCAACAGAACTCGTTTCTGGCACCTTCCCCGGTGGAGTTGTGCATGGGGTGTGTTTGGAACATTTTGTCACCAGCCGAGTCCAAAAGTCAGCGATTCCCCATCTCAGCCCAGAAAGCAGGTAGAACAAGTTTTGTGGTGCCTTTCAGCTGCCTACCGGGGTAGTGTAAAAACTACCAACAGAACTCGTTTCTGGCACCTTCCCCGGTGGAGTTGTGCATGGGGTGTGTTTGGAACATTTTGTCACCAGCCGAGTCCAAAAGTCAGCGATTCCCCATCTCAGCCCAGAAAGCAGGTAGAACAAGTTTTGTGGTGCCTTTCAGCTGCCTACCGGGGTAGTGTAAAAACTACCAAGAGAACTCGTTTCTGGCACCTTCCCCGGTGGAGTTGTGCATGGGGTGTGTTTGGAACATTTTGTCACCAGCCGAGTCCAAAAGTCAGCGATTCCCCATCTCAGCCCAGAAAGCAGGTAGAACAAGTTTTGTGGTGCCTTTCAGCTGCCTACCGGGGTAGTGTAAAAACTACCAACAGAACTCGTTTCTGGCACCTTCCCCGGTGGAGTTGTGCATGGGGTGTGTTTGGAACATTTTGTTACCAGCCGAGTCCAAAATTCAGCCGTTCCCCATATCAGCCCAGAAAGCAGGTAGAACAAGTTTTGTGGTGCCTTTCAGCTGCCTACCGGGGTAGTGTAAAAACTACCAACAGAACTCGTTTCTGGCACCTTCCCCGGTGGAGGTGTGCATGGGGTGTGTTTGGAACATTTTGTCAGCAGCCGAGTCCAAAATTCAGCGATTCCCCATCTCAGCCCAGAAAGCAGGTAGAACAAGTTTTGTGGTGCCTTTCAGCTGCCTACCGGGGTTGTGTAAATACTACCAACAGAACTCGTTTCTGGCACCTTCCCCGGTGGAGTTGTGCATGGGGTGTGTTTGGAACATTTTGTCACCAGCCGAGTCCAAAAGTCAGCGATTCCCCATCTCAGCCCAGAAAGCAGGTAGAACAAGTTTTGTGGTGCCTTTCAGCTGCCTACCGGGGTAGTGTAAAAACTACCAACAGAACTCGTTTCTGGCACCTTCCCCGGTGGAGTTGTGCATGGGGTGTGTTTGGAACATTTTGTCACCAGCCGAGTCCAAAATTCAGCGATTCCCCATCTCAGCCCAGAAAGCAGGTAGAACAAGTTTTGTGGTGCCTTTCTCTTGCCTATCGGGGTAGTGTAAAAACTACCAACAGAACTCGTTTCTGGCACCTTCCCCGGTGGAGTTGTGCATGGGGTGTGTTTGGAACATTTTGTCACCAGCCGAGTCCAAAAGTCAGCGATTCCCCATCTCAGCCCAGAAAGCAGGTAGAACAAGTTTTGTGGTGCCTTTCAGCTGCCTACCGGGGTAGTGTAAAAACTACCAACAGAACTCGTTTCTGGCACCTTCCCCGGTGGAGTTGTGCATGGGGTGTGTTTGGAACATTTTGTCACCAGCCGAGTCCAAAAGTCAGCGATTCCCCATCTCAGCCCAGAAAGCAGGTAGAACAAGTTTTGTGGTGCCTTTCAGCTGCCTACCGGGGTAGTGTAAAAACTACCAACAGAACTCGTTTCTGGCACCTTCCCCGGTGGAGTTGTGCATGGGGTGTGTTTGGAACATTTTGTCACCAGCCGAGTCCAAAAGTCAGCGATTCCCCATCTCAGCCCAGAAAGCAGGTAGAACAAGTTTTGTGGTGCCTTTCTCTTGCCTACCGGGGTAGTGTAAAAACTACCAACAGAACTCGTTTCTGGCACCTTCCCCGGTGGAGTTGTGCATGGGGTGTGTTTGGAACATTTTGTCACCAGCCGAGTCCAAAATTCAGCGATTCCCCATCTCAGCCCAGAAAGCAGGTAGAACAAGTTTTGTGGTGCCTTTCAGCTGCCTACCGGGGTAGTGTAAAAACTACCAAGAGAACTCGTTTCTGGCACCTTCCCCGGTGGAGTTGTGCATGGGGTGTGTTTGGAACATTTTGTCACCAGCCGAGTCCAAAATTCAGCGATTCCCCATCTCAGCCCAGAAAGCAGGTAGAACAAGTTTTGTGGTGCCTTTCAGCTGCCTACCGGGGTAGTGTAAAAAGTACCAACAGAACTCGTTTCTGGCACCTTCCCCGGTGGAGTTGTGCATGGGGTGTGTTTGGAACATTTTGTCACCAGCCGAGTCCAAAAGTCAGCGATTCCCCATCTCAGCCCAGAAAGCAGGTAGAACAAGTTTTGTGGTGCCTTTCAGCTGCCTACCGGGGTAGTGTAAAAACTACCAAGAGAACTCGTTTCTGGCACCTTCCCCGGTGGAGTTGTGCATGGGGTGTGTTTGGAACATTTTGTCAGCAGCCGAGTCCAAAATTCAGCGATTCCCCATCTCAGCCCAGAAAGCAGGTAGAACAAGTTTTGTGGTGCCTTTCAGCTGCCTACCGGGGTAGTGTAAAAACTACCAAGAGAACTCGTTTCTGGCACCTTCCCCGGTGGAGTTGTGCATGGGGTGTGTTTGGAACATTTTGTCACCAGCCGAGTCCAAAATTCAGCGATTCCCCATCTCAGCCCAGAAAGCAGGTAGAACAAGTTTTGTGGTGCCTTTCAGCTGCCTACCGGGGTAGTGTAAAAACTACCAACAGAACTCGTTTCTGGCACCTTCCCCGGTGGAGTTGTGCATGGGGTGTGTTTGGAACATTTTGTCACCAGCCGAGTCCAAAAGTCAGCGATTCCCCATCTCAGCCCAGAAAGCAGGTAGAACAACTTTTGTGGTGCCTTTCAGCTGCCTACCGGGGTAGTGTAAAAACTACCAACAGAACTCGTTTCTGGCACCTTCCCCGGTGGAGTTGTGCATGGGGTGTGTTTGGAACATTTTGTCACCAGCCGAGTCCAAAATTCAGCGATTCCCCATCTCAGCCCAGAAAGCAGGTAGAACAAGTTTTGTGGTGCCTTTCAGCTGCCTACCGGGGTAGTGTAAAAAGTACCAACAGAACTCGTTTCTGGCACCTTCCCCGGTGGAGTTGTGCATGGGGTGTGTTTGGAACATTTTGTCACCAGCCGAGTCCAAAATTCAGCCGTTCCCCATCTCAGCCCAGAAAGCAGGTAGAACAGATTTTGTGGTGCCTTTCAGCTGCCTACCGGGGTAGTGTAAAAACTACCAACAGAACTCGTTTCTGGCACCTTCCCCGGTGGAGTTGTGCATGGGGTGTGTTTGGAACATTTTGTCAGCAGCCGAGTCCAAAATTCAGCGATTCCCCATCTCAGCCCAGAAAGCAGGTAGAACAAGTTTTGTGGTGCCTTTCAGCTGCCTACCGGGGTAGTGTAAAAACTACCAACAGAACTCGTTTCTGGCACCTTCCCCGGTGGAGTTGTGCATGGGGTGTGTTTGGAACATTTTGTCACCAGCCGAGTCCAAAATTCAGCGATTCCCCATCTCAGCCCAGAAAGCAGGTAGAACAAGTTTTGTGGTGCCTTTCAGCTGCCTACCGGGGTAGTGTAAAAACTACCAACAGAACTCGTTTCTGGCACCTTCCCCGGTGGAGTTGTGCATGGGGTGTGTTTGGAACATTTTGTCACCAGCCGAGTCCAAAAGTCAGCGATTCCCCATCTCAGCCCAGAAAGCAGGTAGAACAAGTTTTGTGGTGCCTTTCAGCTGCCTACCGGGGTAGTGTAAAAACTACCAACAGAACTCGTTTCTGGCACCTTCCCCGGTGGAGTTGTGCATGGGGTGTGTTTGGAACATTTTGTTACCAGCCGAGTCCAAAATTCAGCCGTTCCCCATCTCAGCCCAGAAAGCAGGTAGAACAAGTTTTGTGGTGCCTTTCAGCTGCCTACCGGGGTAGTGTAAAAACTACCAACAGAACTCGTTTCTGGCACCTTCCCCGGTGGAGGTGTGCATGGGGTGTGTTTGGAACATTTTGTCAGCAGCCGAGTCCAAAATTCAGCGATTCCCCATCTCAGCCCAGAAAGCAGGTAGAACAAGTTTTGTGGTGCCTTTCAGCTGCCTACCGGGGTTGTGTAAATACTACCAACAGAACTCGTTTCTGGCACCTTCCCCGGTGGAGTTGTGCATGGGGTGTGTTTGGAACATTTTGTCACCAGCCGAGTCCAAAAGTCAGCGATTCCCCATCTCAGCCCAGAAAGCAGGTAGAACAAGTTTTGTGGTGCCTTTCAGCTGCCTACCGGGGTAGTGTAAAAACTACCAAGAGAACTCGTTTCTGGCACCTTCCCCGGTGGAGTTGTGCATGGGGTGTGTTTGGAACATTTTGTCACCAGCCGAGTCCAAAATTCAGCGATTCCCCATCTCAGCCCAGAAAGCAGGTAGAACAAGTTTTGTGGTGCCTTTCAGCTGCCTACCGGGGTAGTGTAAAAACTACCAACAGAACTCGTTTCTGGCACCTTCCCCGGTGGAGTTGTGCATGGGGTGTGTTTGGAACATTTTGTCACCAGCCGAGTCCAAAATTCAGCGATTCCCCATCTCAGCCCAGAAAGCAGGTACAACAAGTTTTGTGGTGCCTTTCAGCTGCCTACCGGGGTAGTGTAAAAACTACCAACAGAACTCGTTTCTGGCACCTTCCCCGGTGGAGTTGTGCATGGGGTGTGTTTGGAACATTTTGTTACCAGCCGAGTCCAAAATTCAGCCGTTCCCCATCTCAGCCCAGAAAGCAGGTAGAACAAGTTTTGTGGTGCCTTTCAGCTGCCTACCGGGGTAGTGTAAAAACTACCAAGAGAACTCGTTTCTGGCACCTTCCCCGGTGGAGTTGTGCATGGGGTGTGTTTGGAACATTTTGTCACCAGCCGAGTCCAAAATTCAGCGATTCCCCATCTCAGCCCAGAAAGCAGGTAGAACAAGTTTTGTGGTGCCTTTCAGCTGCCTACCGGGGTTGTGTAAATACTACCAACAGAACTCGTTTCTGGCACCTTCCCCGGTGGAGTTGTGCATGGGGTGTGTTTGGAACATTTTGTCACCAGCCGAGTCCAAAAGTCAGCGATTCCCCATCTCAGCCCAGAAAGCAGGTAGAACAAGTTTTGTGGTGCCTTTCAGCTGCCTACCGGGGTAGTGTAAAAACTACCAACAGAACTCGTTTCTGGCACCTTCCCCGGTGGAGTTGTGCATGGGGTGTGTTTGGAACATTTTGTCACCAGCCGAGTCCAAAATTCAGCGATTCCCCATCTCAGCCCAGAAAGCAGGTAGAACAAGTTTTGTGGTGCCTTTCTCTTGCCTATCGGGGTAGTGTAAAAACTACCAACAGAACTCGTTTCTGGCACCTTCCCCGGTGGAGTTGTGCATGGGGTGTGTTTGGAACATTTTGTCACCAGCCGAGTCCAAAAGTCAGCGATTCCCCATCTCAGCCCAGAAAGCAGGTAGAACAAGTTTTGTGGTGCCTTTCAGCTGCCTACCGGGGTAGTGTAAAAACTACCAACAGAACTCGTTTCTGGCACCTTCCCCGGTGGAGTTGTGCATGGGGTGTGTTTGGAACATTTTGTCACCAGCCGAGTCCAAAAGTCAGCGATTCCCCATCTCAGCCCAGAAAGCAGGTAGAACAAGTTTTGTGGTGCCTTTCAGCTGCCTACCGGGGTAGTGTAAAAACTACCAACAGAACTCGTTTCTGGCACCTTCCCCGGTGGAGTTGTGCATGGGGTGTGTTTGGAACATTTTGTCACCAGCCGAGTCCAAAATTCAGCGATTCCCCATCTCAGCCCAGAAAGCAGGTACAACAAGTTTTGTGGTGCCTTTCAGCTGCCTACCGGGGTAGTGTAAAAACTACCAACAGAACTCGTTTCTGGCACCTTCCCCGGTGGAGTTGTGCATGGGGTGTGTTTGGAACATTTTGTCACCAGCCGAGTCCAAAAGTCAGCGATTCCCCATCTCAGCCCAGAAAGCAGGTAGAACAAGTTTTGTGGTGCCTTTCAGCTGCCTACCGGGGTAGTGTAAAAACTACCAACAGAACTCGTTTCTGGCACCTTCCCCGGTGGAGTTGTGCATGGGGTGTGTTTGGAACATTTTGTCACCAGCCGAGTCCAAAAGTCAGCGATTCCCCATCTAAGCCCAGAAAGCAGGTAGAACAAGTTTTGTGGTGCCTTTCAGCTGCCTACCGGGGTAGTGTAAAAACTACCAACAGAACTCGTTTCTGGCACCTTCCCCGGTGGAGTTGTGCATGGGGTGTGTTTGGAACATTTTGTCACCAGCCGAGTCCAAAATTCAGCGATTCCCCATCTCAGCCCAGAAAGCAGGTAGAACAAGTTTTGTGGTGCCTTTCAGCTGCCTACCGGGGTAGTGTAAAAACTACCAACAGAACTCGTTTCTGGCACCTTCCCCGGTGGAGTTGTGCATGGGGTGTGTTTGGAACATTTTGTCACCAGCCGAGTCCAAAATTCAGCGATTCCCCATCTCAGCCCAGAAAGCAGGTACAACAAGTTTTGTGGTGCCTTTCAGCTGCCTACCGGGGTAGTGTAAAAACTACCAACAGAACTCGTTTCTGGCACCTTCCCCGGTGGAGTTGTGCATGGGGTGTGTTTGGAACATTTTGTCACCAGCCGAGTCCAAAAGTCAGCGATTCCCCATCTCAGCCCAGAAAGCAGGTAGAACAAGTTTTGTGGTGCCTTTCAGCTGCCTACCGGGGTAGTGTAAAAACTACCAACAGAACTCGTTTCTGGCACCTTCCCCGGTGGAGTTGTGCATGGGGTGTGTTTGGAACATTTTGTCACCAGCCGAGTCCAAAAGTCAGCGATTCCCCATCTCAGCCCAGAAAGCAGGTAGAACAAGTTTTGTGGTGCCTTTCAGCTGCCTACCGGGGTAGTGTAAAAACTACCAACAGAACTCGTTTCTGGCACCTTCCCCGGTGGAGTTGTGCATGGGGTGTGTTTGGAACATTTTGTCACCAGCCGAGTCCAAAATTCAGCGATTCCCCATCTCAGCCCAGAAAGCAGGTACAACAAGTTTTGTGGTGCCTTTCAGCTGCCTACCGGGGTAGTGTAAAAACTACCAACAGAACTCGTTTCTGGCACCTTCCCCGGTGGAGTTGTGCATGGGGTGTGTTTGGAACATTTTGTCACCAGCCGAGTCCAAAAGTCAGCGATTCCCCATCTCAGCCCAGAAAGCAGGTAGAACAAGTTTTGTGGTGCCTTTCAGCTGCCTACCGGGGTAGTGTAAAAACTACCAACAGAACTCGTTTCTGGCACCTTCCCCGGTGGAGTTGTGCATGGGGTGTGTTTGGAACATTTTGTCACCAGCCGAGTCCAAAAGTCAGCGATTCCCCATCTAAGCCCAGAAAGCAGGTAGAACAAGTTTTGTGGTGCCTTTCAGCTGCCTACCGGGGTAGTGTAAAAACTACCAACAGAACTCGTTTCTGGCACCTTCCCCGGTGGAGTTGTGCATGGGGTGTGTTTGGAACATTTTGTCACCAGCCGAGTCCAAAATTCAGCGATTCCCCATCTCAGCCCAGAAAGCAGGTAGAACAAGTTTTGTGGTGCCTTTCAGCTGCCTACCGGGGTAGTGTAAAAACTACCAACAGAACTCGTTTCTGGCACCTTCCCCGGTGGAGTTGTGCATGGGGTGTGTTTGGAACATTTTGTCACCAGCCGAGTCCAAAATTCAGCGATTCCCCATCTCAGCCCAGAAAGCAGGTACAACAAGTTTTGTGGTGCCTTTCAGCTGCCTACCGGGGTAGTGTAAAAACTACCAACAGAACTCGTTTCTGGCACCTTCCCCGGTGGAGTTGTGCATGGGGTGTGTTTGGAACATTTTGTTACCAGCCGAGTCCAAAATTCAGCCGTTCCCCATCTCAGCCCAGAAAGCAGGTAGAACAAGTTTTGTGGTGCCTTTCAGCTGCCTACCGGGGTAGTGTAAAAACTACCAACAGAACTCGTTTCTGGCACCTTCCCCGGTGGAGGTGTGCATGGGGTGTGTTTGGAACATTTTGTCAGCAGCCGAGTCCAAAATTCAGCGATTCCCCATCTCAGCCCAGAAAGCAGGTAGAACAAGTTTTGTGGTGCCTTTCAGCTGCCTACCGGGGTTGTGTAAATACTACCAACAGAACTCGTTTCTGGCACCTTCCCCGGTGGAGTTGTGCATGGGTGTGTTTGGAACATTTTGTCACCAGCCGAGTCCAAAAGTCAGCGATTCCCCATCTCAGCCCAGAAAGCAGGTAGAACAAGTTTTGTGGTGCCTTTCAGCTGCCTACCGGGGTAGTGTAAAAACTACCAACAGAACTCGTTTCTGGCACCTTCCCCGGTGGAGTTGTGCATGGGGTGTGTTTGGAACATTTTGTCACCAGCCGAGTCCAAAATTCAGCGATTCCCCATCTCAGCCCAGAAAGCAGGTAGAACAAGTTTTGTGGTGCCTTTCTCTTGCCTATCGGGGTAGTGTAAAAACTACCAACAGAACTCGTTTCTGGCACCTTCCCCGGTGGAGTTGTGCATGGGGTGTGTTTGGAACATTTTGTCAGCAGCCGAGTCCAAAATTCAGCGATTCCCCATCTCAGCCCAGAAAGCAGGTACAACAAGTTTTGTGGTGCCTTTCAGCTGCCTACCGGGGTAGTGTAAAAACTACCAACAGAACTCGTTTCTGGCACCTTCCCCGGTGGAGTTGTGCATGGGGTGTGTTTGGAACATTTTGTCACCAGCCGAGTCCAAAAGTCAGCGATTCCCCATCTCAGCCCAGAAAGCAGGTAGAACAAGTTTTGTGGTGCCTTTCTCTTGCCTACCGGGGTAGTGTAAAAACTACCAACAGAACTCGTTTCTGGCACCTTCCCCGGTGGAGTTGTGCATGGGGTGTGTTTGGAACATTTTGTCAGCAGCCGAGTCCAAAATTCAGCGATTCCCCATCTCAGCCCAGAAAGCAGGTAGAACAAGTTTTGTGGTGCCTTTCAGCTGCCTACCGGGGTTGTGTAAATACTACCAACAGAACTCGTTTCTGGCACCTTCCCCGGTGGAGTTGTGCATGGGGTGTGTTTGGAACATTTTGTCACCAGCCGAGTCCAAAAGTCAGCGATTCCCCATCTCAGCCCAGAAAGCAGGTAGAACAAGTTTTGTGGTGCCTTTCAGCTGCCTACCGGGGTAGTGTAAAAACTACCAACAGAACTCGTTTCTGGCACCTTCCCCGGTGGAGTTGTGCATGGGGTGTGTTTGGAACATTTTGTCACCAGCCGAGTCCAAAATTCAGCGATTCCCCATCTCAGCCCAGAAAGCAGGTAGAACAAGTTTTGTGGTGCCTTTCTCTTGCCTATCGGGGTAGTGTAAAAACTACCAACAGAACTCGTTTCTGGCACCTTCCCCGGTGGAGTTGTGCATGGGGTGTGTTTGGAACATTTTGTCAGCAGCCGAGTCCAAAATTCAGCGATTCCCCATCTCAGCCCAGAAAGCAGGTACAACAAGTTTTGTGGTGCCTTTCAGCTGCCTACCGGGGTAGTGTAAAAACTACCAACAGAACTCGTTTCTGGCACCTTCCCCGGTGGAGTTGTGCATGGGGTGTGTTTGGAACATTTTGTCACCAGCCGAGTCCAAAAGTCAGCGATTCCCCATCTCAGCCCAGAAAGCAGGTAGAACAAGTTTTGTGGTGCCTTTCTCTTGCCTACCGGGGTAGTGTAAAAACTACCAACAGAACTCGTTTCTGGCACCTTCCCCGGTGGAGTTGTGCATGGGGTGTGTTTGGAACATTTTGTCAGCAGCCGAGTCCAAAATTCAGCGATTCCCCATCTCAGCCCAGAAAGCAGGTAGAACAAGTTTTGTGGTGCCTTTCAGCTGCCTACCGGGGTAGTGTAAAAACTACCAACAGAACTCGTTTCTGGCACCTTCCCCGGTGGAGTTGTGCATGGGGTGTGTTTGGAACATTTTGTCAGCAGCCGAGTCCAAAATTCAGCTACTCCCCATCTCAGCCCAGAAAGCAGGTAGAACAAGTTTTGTGGTTCCTTTCTCTTGCCTATCGGGGTAGTGTAAAAACTACCAACAGAACTCGTTTCTGGCACCTTCCCCGGTGGAGTTGTGCATGGGGTGTGTTTGGAACATTTTGTCACCAGCCGAGTCCAAAATTCAGCGATTCCCCATCTCAGCCCAGAAAGCAGGTAGAACAAGTTTTGTGGTGCCTTTCAGCTGCCTACCGGGGTAGTGTAAAAACTACCAAGAGAACTCGTTTCTGGCACCTTCCCCGGTGGAGTTGTGCATGGGGTGTGTTTGGAACATTTTGTCACCAGCCGAGTCCAAAATTCAGCGATTCCCCATCTCAGCCCAGAAAGCAGGTAGAACAAGTTTTGTGGTGCCTTTCAGCTGCCTACCGGGGTAGTGTAAAAAGTACCAACAGAACTCGTTTCTGGCACCTTCCCCGGTGGAGTTGTGCATGGGGTGTGTTTGGAACATTTTGTCACCAGCCGAGTCCAAAATTCAGCGATTCCCCATCTCAGCCCAGAAAGCAGGTAGAACAAGTTTTGTGGTTCCTTTCTCTTGCCTACCGGGGTAGTGTAAAAACTACCAACAGAACTCGTTTCTGGCACCTTCCCCGGTGGAGTTGTGCATGGGGTGTGTTTGGAACATTTTGTCAGCAGCCGAGTCCAAAAGTCAGCGATTCCCCATCTCAGCCCAGAAAGCAGGTAGAACAAGTTTTGTGGTGCCTTTCAGCTGCCTACCGGGGTAGTGTAAAAACTACCAAGAGAACTCGTTTCTGGCACCTTCCCCGGTGGAGTTGTGCATGGGGTGTGTTTGGAACATTTTGTCACCAGCCGAGTCCAAAATTCAGCGATTCCCCATCTCAGCCCAGAAAGCAGGTAGAACAAGTTTTGTGGTGCCTTTCAGCTGCCTACCGGGGTAGTGTAAAAACTACCAACAGAACTCGTTTCTGGCACCTTCCCCGGTGGAGTTGTGCATGGGGTGTGTTTGGAACATTTTGTCACCAGCCGAGTCCAAAATTCAGCGATTCCCCATCTCAGCCCAGAAAGCAGGTAGAACAAGTTTTGTGGTGCCTTTCAGCTGCCTACCGGGGTAGTGTAAAAACTACCAACAGAACTCGTTTCTGGCACCTTCCCCGGTGGAGTTGTGCATGGGGTGTGTTTGGAACATTTTGTTACCAGCCGAGTCCAAAATTCAGCCGTTCCCCATCTCAGCCCAGAAAGCAGGTAGAACAAGTTTTGTGGTGCCTTTCAGCTGCCTACCGGGGTAGTGTAAAAACTACCAACAGAACTCGTTTCTGGCACCTTCCCCGGTGGAGTTGTGCATGGGGTGTGTTTGGAACATTTTGTCACCAGCCGAGTCCAAAAGTCAGCGATTCCCCATCTCAGCCCAGAAAGCAGGTAGAACAAGTTTTGTGGTGCCTTTCAGCTGCCTACCGGGGTAGTGTAAAAACTACCAACAGAACTCGTTTCTGGCACCTTCCCCGGTGGAGTTGTGCATGGGGTGTGTTTGGAACATTTTGTCACCAGCCGAGTCCAAAATTCAGCCATTCCCCATCTCAGCCCAGAAAGCAGGTAGAACAAGTTTTGTGGTGCCTTTCTCTTGCCTATCGGGGTAGTGTAAAAACTACCAACAGAACTCGTTTCTGGCACCTTCCCCGGTGGAGTTGTGCATGGGGTGTGTTTGGAACATTTTGTCAGCAGCCGAGTCCAAAATTCAGCGATTCCCCATCTCAGCCCAGAAAGCAGGTAGAACAAGTTTTGTGGTGCCTTTCAGCTGCCTACCGGGGTAGTGTAAAAACTACCAACAGAACTCGTTTCTGGCACCTTCCCCGGTGGAGTTGTGCATGGGGTGTGTTTGGAACATTTTGTCACCAGCCGAGTCCAAAATTCAGCCATTCCCCATCTCAGCCCAGAAAGCAGGTAGAACAAGTTTTGTGGTGCCTTTCTCTTGCCTACCGGGGTAGTGTAAAGACTACCAACAGAACTCGTTTCTGGCACCTTCCCCGGTGGAGTTGTGCATGGGGTGTGTTTGGAACATTTTGTCAGCAGCCGAGTCCAAAATTCAGCGATTCCCCATCTCAGCCCAGAAAGCAGGTACAACAAGTTTTGTGGTGCCTTTCAGCTGCCTACCGGGGTAGTGTAAAAACTACCAACAGAACTCGTTTCTGGCACCTTCCCCGGTGGAGTTGTGCATGGGGTGTGTTTGGAACATTTTGTCACCAGCCGAGTCCAAAAGTCAGCGATTCCCCATCTCAGCCCAGAAAGCAGGTAGAACAAGTTTTGTGGTGCCTTTCTCTTGCCTACCGGGGTAGTGTAAAAACTACCAACAGAACTCGTTTCTGGCACCTTCCCCGGTGGAGTTGTGCATGGGGTGTGTTTGGAACATTTTGTCAGCAGCCGAGTCCAAAATTCAGCGATTCCCCATCTCAGCCCAGAAAGCAGGTAGAACAAGTTTTGTGGTGCCTTTCAGCTGCCTACCGGGGTAGTGTAAAAACTACCAACAGAACTCGTTTCTGGCACCTTCCCCGGTGGAGTTGTGCATGGGGTGTGTTTGGAACATTTTGTCACCAGCCGAGTCCAAAATTCAGCCATTCCCCATCTCAGCCCAGAAAGCAGGTAGAACAAGTTTTGTGGTGCCTTTCTCTTGCCTACCGGGGTAGTGTAAAGACTACCAACAGAACTCGTTTCTGGCACCTTCCCCGGTGGAGTTGTGCATGGGGTGTGTTTGGAACATTTTGTCAGCAGCCGAGTCCAAAATTCAGCGATTCCCCATCTCAGCCCAGAAAGCAGGTACAACAAGTTTTGTGGTGCCTTTCAGCTGCCTACCGGGGTAGTGTAAAAACTACCAACAGAACTCGTTTCTGGCACCTTCCCCGGTGGAGTTGTGCATGGGGTGTGTTTGGAACATTTTGTCACCAGCCGAGTCCAAAAGTCAGCGATTCCCCATCTCAGCCCAGAAAGCAGGTAGAACAAGTTTTGTGGTGCCTTTCTCTTGCCTACCGGGGTAGTGTAAAAACTACCAACAGAACTCGTTTCTGGCACCTTCCCCGGTGGAGTTGTGCATGGGGTGTGTTTGGAACATTTTGTCAGCAGCCGAGTCCAAAATTCAGCGA